>NC_083351.1:11189318-11493750 GCF_030254825.1 Meriones unguiculatus
GGAATGGTGGGGTTATACTTGTTAACTTCTGCCTACAGCTTGTCCATGGACTCTGGGGATTTGAACTCATGTCTTTATGCTTGAGTGACAAGAGCTTTACCCACTGAGCCATCTCCCTAGCACCACAGTCTGACTTTGACCCATTCCACAGATCCCTGCTTTTTCAGGGGCTCCTGGGATCAGAGCCTGAAGCTCGGGGTCACCTGGTCCTTTTATGGAAATGGGATGTGGGAGTTAGGAAGTTGGGGGTGCTGGGAGTCCTTGGAAAGTGCTTATCCTACTCTGGCAGCCTAGGCTCTCCATGATGGCAGCCTAGGCTGCACCTGGAATCTCTTCTGACCCTGCCTCTGCCTTTCTGTCCTTTCTTGAGCAGCTCTAGGGTATGAGCTGTCTTTCAACCTCCCAGGCTGAGGCCTTTGATGGGAATTACCTGACTCATGTCAGCCCTTTCTCTTTAGCCCCAACCTGGCCTGTGAGGGTCTGTTTCCCTGGATCTCTCCCCAACTGCTGCTTCCCTGTCCCCACCGCAGGCCGAGGCTGGCCGAGCGCAGCTGGAGCTCTCCATGACCAAGCTGAAGACAGAGGAGGCCTCGCTGCGAGACTCCCTGTCCAAGCTGGGTGCCCTCAATGAGAGTCTCGCTCAGGACAAGCTGGAGTTAAACCGCCTTATTGCCCAGGTATACTGTGCACCTGCCCCATGTCCCCTCCACCAGGGAGACACCACAGAGGCATGCCAGGCTCCCATACCCTGCCCTGTCTATCCTGCTACCTCTCATCCCATCTTTCTTTGTCTCTGTCTTGTGCATCTTAGAAGGATACTCTAGGGCCAGGCTCTATTCTGCTGCTTTGTTCTCAGCACCACGGATGCCCTTTCTTCACCCTAGGGAGCCTCCCCTGGACTAGCTGTGACCATTGGAGGGATGGAGGGGGCATCCTGGTCCTGGGAGCGTTCCTTTACTCCTCCAGATCTCTGTCCATACAGCTAGAGGAGGAAAAGGCGGCGCTCCTGGGCAGACAGCAGCAGGCAGAGCATGCCACCACATTGGCTGTGGAGGAGCAGGAACGGTTGGAGCAGCTGAGGCTGGAGCAGGAGGTGGAGCGGCAGGGCCTGGAGGGCTCCCTGTGTGTGGCTGAGCAGGCCCGGGAGGCGCTGGAGCAGCAGCTCCTTGCACTGCGCACTGAGCGCAGCCATCTGCAGGAGCAGTTGGCCCAGGTGGGCAGAGCTCCATGTGGATGTGTGGGTAGGGGCTCCTGGCCACTCACGTCCTGTTCTGGGATAAGCTGTAGGCTCAGATGCGTGTTGGGTTCATACCCACCTCTACCAGCTAAGGGCCTCGAACAAGCTATTATACCCAGCATGCCTCTGCCCCTGTCTGTCTCTGAGGCTAAGGGCTTCTGCCCCTTAGAGGATGTGCTGGCTCTTAGCCAGCCTTGGTGAACAGCCATCATGTGAAGAAAGCAGAGACTCGGGGGACTAGAACTACCCAGCCAGAAGGCAGCTTAGGGTTCCAGGGCTCTGGGGCCTGAAATGGAGCCTGTGTCCTGGGGTCCAGGTGCAGCTCCAGCTCCTCCCTGCAGCCTAGACAGCTGCACTCCTTGCTCTTTGCTGTGCTCAGCTTCTCAGAAAGTTTTGGTTGCAGGGTGGAGTGAGTGACTAGGGCCTTTGTTTTTGCACATGCATGCATTTGCAGGTGTAGAAAAGGCTAGGGTTTGCCTAGGCATATCAGTGCAGAGCCTGCGCTCAAACTGTAGCCTCCTGCTGCCAGGCCAGGGCTGGACCGGACCCCCACATTAGAGTGCTACATGGTGAACCAGCCAGGGCGGCTGTTCACAGTCCCTGGGGTGGCCAGCTCTCCCGGCAGCTGAGCGGACGGGACCAGGAGCTGGAGCAGGCCCTGCGGGAGTCACAGCGGCAGGTGGAGGCACTCGAGCGCTCAGCCCGGGAGAAGGAGGCTCTGGCCAAGGAGCGGGCTGGCCTGGCTGTGCAGCTGGCAGCAGCAGAGCGTGAGAGCCGGACCCTGTCAGAGGAGGCCATTCGCCTACGGTAAGGTGTGGGCTTTGCCTGCAGGGACCATGCCTGGGCCCATATCCTGGCCAGCCACACCCTGGGGTTGACCCAGAGGAGCAGTCACTTAGGAGCCAGGCTTACCAACACAGCCTAGCTCAGGTGCATCCTTCCCTAGGGAGCCTGGGTCTAGCTGGGCGGGTAGGCTGGCATCTGGCTCATACTTGGCACGCCCTGAGACCCACAGTTTCCTGGGGCTGGGAAGGCTGAGTCCCAAGGCCTCAGGGACTGTGTGCTACAGCTTGGAGAAGGAAGCCCTGGAGAGCAGCCTGTTTGATGTGCAGAGGCAGCTGGCTCAGCTCGAGGCCCGCCGGGAGCAGCTAGAAGCTGATGGTCAAGCCCTGCTGCTCGCCAAGGAAACCTTGACTGGTACGAGGGTCTGGGTTGGGGACCTGCCAGGCTTCATCTGTAGATACTGGCATCTCGAAGAGGTTGGGAGACCTAGGTGAGGCACGTGGCTCAGGCTGACCTGGGTCACTGTCCTGAGCTGGCACATGGCTCCCTAAACAGGCCCTTCCCTCTCTGAGCTGTCAGCTTCTCTGGCATCAGAGGTAGCAGGGATGCCCGCCTGCCTAGCCTATTTCCAGGAGAGGTGAAGGAGTGTGTGGAGGCCTTGGCAAAGTGCCAGCTGTAGCTGCTGCTTCTTCGTCATCAGGGAGGCTGGAGAGTTGAGGTCCCCATAGAACCATCAGCTGCTTCTGTGAATCTCAGCCCTATGCTCCCAGCCCAGGGTCCCCACGCGTTCCCCACTCTCTAAAGTCAATCCTTCCAGCTCAGCAGAGGAGCTCAGCCCCTGCTTGGATCGTGGAAATTGACCTTCCCGAGTCAGGCAGACCCAGGGAGGGCAGTGCTAGTGGCTTACGCCAGGACCCTTACTGATGCAGCTGGGACACCCTCCCCTTTGCCCCTCACTGAGGGCTGTTGGCACTAATGGAGACACTCCATAAAGCTGGACAGCTTGAGAGGTTACTGGTCTCAGAGTGTCATCTTTGACGAGGGTGAGGTTACATTAACATTCAAAGGCTGTGATGTGCTGCGGCATATGGAGAGTCAGCAGCTGCTTGGCCCAGCCGGCATGTCAGTAAGGGAGTCACTGTACTTTTGATATCCTTTCCTTCAGGGTAGCCCTTCTCACCAGTAATTTTGTCCCTTGTACACGAGGGGAACACAGCCAGAGAGCCCATGTGGCAAACTGGTATACAGAGGGAGAGAGCCCCTTCCTCAAGTGGCAACTCGGCACAGGTGCCTGGCAAGCTCTCTTCCCTCTGATTTGCCCATGTGGCTCATCTGGCCCAAGGCTGCTGGCCCAAAGGGAGCCTGTGACTCAGCCCTGCCTTCCTGCCATCCCTCCTGTGCAGGTGAGCTGGCAGGCCTGCGGCAGCAGGTAACAGCCACCGAAGAGAAAGCGGCCCTGGACAAGGAGCTGATGACCCAGAAGCTAGTGCAAGCCGAGCGAGAGGCGCAGGCCTCTCTGCGGGAGCAGCGGGCAGCCCATGAGGAGGAACTTCAGAGACTCCAGCGAGAAAAGGTTCGGTCAGCTGGGGAGGAGTAGGCAAGGCTTTGGGCCTCATTGTCTCTGTGTTCCAGGGAGGCACCTGTCATGTTCTGCCTCAGTTTCCACATCTGTGAAATAGGACTTTATGTTTGCCATAGAGGCTCAGGGGACAGCTGAGAAGATCTGTGGGAGTGAGTTGTCTTTATCATATATAGAGAGCTCCAAGCCCCAAATTAGGTCCAGTCCTGGTGGGCCTGGTGGAGACCCACAGTCATTGGAGCAAGGCCAGGGTTACATATAGCAGAAAGCAGGCTGGGCATGGCGGTGCACACCTTTAATCCTAGTACTCAGAAGGCAGGGGCAGGCAGATCTCAGAGTTTGAGGTCAGCTTGGCCTACATAGTTCTAGAACAGCCAGGGCTACTTGGTGAAGCCTTGTCTCGAAACAGATGTACAGTAGAAAGCCGTGTTTCTATGTTTGCTAAGATTCCGGAAAGACAGGGCAGGGCATCCCAGGGAAGTCCCTGGACCACTGAGTCTGTGCTTATGTTTCCTGAGGTTGTGTCTGATCTTGGTCTCACTCCACTGATGTCATGTAAACTGTTTGTGCTTTCATTTTTTTCACCCATAGAAACGGGATAGACTGTTGTGGGTTCTTGTGAATGCAGGTTTTAGCGTAGCAACCAGCACTAAATTTCCTGTCAGTTCCTGTTACTTGGGGTGCTCTACAGCGTGCTCCCCACGACAGGGGTCTCTAGAAACCTAGCCTAGACATGGCTGCTTCCAACAGTTTCCTGTTCCCCCTGCAGGATTCCTGTAATTAAAGTCCTGAGATGTCCCCTGGGCCTCCGTGGATTTGGGTGGGAATTACCACATATGGCCAGTAGGTGGCAGGGCAGCACCTGAAGAAAGGCCTCGTGCACCACCCTTCAGGACGGTCTAGAGGACAAGCAATGCCCTCAGCCCAAGAAAGCCATCTTCTCCTTGGGCTGGGTCATGTTTCCAGTGAGCCATTATCTATGATCCCTGGCTCTAACTGTCTTTATGTGTACCCCAAGTCTGTATTCTCTCCTCCTTCTCTGGCAGTCTGGGGCCCAGAGTTCTGTCACTGTTTACAACCCTCTAGCTGCCTGAACAGAGTTGGAGAGATGGCCCAGCGGTTAAGAGCACTAGCTCCTCTTCTGGAGGATCTGGGTTCAGTTCCCAGCATCCACACAATGGCTCACAACCATCCATAACTTCAGTCTCAAGGAATCTAACGCCATCTTCTAACCTCCAGAGGCACCAGGCATGCACATGGTCCATAGACGTACATGCAGACAGACACTCATGCACACAAATTAATCTAAAAGTTTAAGAAATAAAGCACAGAATGTTTTTGTTCCTGTTGTCCCCATAGACCTCAATTCCATAGCTCACCTGGTGTGGCCCAGTGACCAGGCCTATGTTTGGCCCACTGAGGGTTCCGTGAGGTTCCAGCCTGCTCTCCCCTCAAGGCCTCCAGGGTACACTCCTGGCCTAGTCCTCTGCATTCTACCTGAGTAGCTGCTGCTCCGTCCTCCCCAAGGAGGGTTCTTGTCCCCAGCTCAGGCTGCTGTGCCCCATTGCTCCATTCACAGACCTGAGGTGACCTCGTAACAGCTTCCATTGCCCTACCCTACAATGACCTGGTCACCCACCCTGCCATTTAGCTGTGGGGTACTTGGGCCTTTTTCTGACCTGAAGTCTGCAAAGGACTTTCAGGGCCCCTCCTAGTGTGTCACACAGTCCTGATCTGTCTCTCAGGAGTCTGCATGGCGGGAGCTGCAGGCAGAGCGGGTCCAGCTGCAGGGCCAGCTCCAGCAGGAGCGAGAGGAGCTGCTGGCAAGGATGGAGGCTGAGAAGGAGGAGCTGAGTGAGGAGATCGCTGCACTGCAGCAGGAGCGGGACGAGGGCCTGCTCCTGGCCGAGAGCGAGAAGCAGCAGGTCTGTGAGCCTGGGCGGCCTTTGTGGCTCTCCCTGCTCTGTCCAGCAAGTCCCCACCCAGCCAGGAGTCCAGGAAGCAGCTGGGTTCCTCCTGGGCCTTAGCTCTCTCGCCTGCAGGACAGGGGAGTTGGTGGCCTAGTGCACAGTGGCTGTGACAGTGACACAAGGCAAGCTGTTGCACATTCTCCTGTCCCTCAGGCAGCATGCCTCTGGCCTGTGCCCACAGGAGCTTGCTGACCCTTCCTAATAGTTAATTCTTGGTTTTCCATACGGTAATGGAGCAGGGCAGACTGTAGTCATCTGCTCTGTCCCCCGGGGAAAACCACATTCTCTCTGAGCCACAGCTCTTGTCTATATTTGGCCAATCATGAAAGTCTTTGTCCTGGGGAAATGGAGGCATTAGTTAGGTCTGTAGATCATGTCCACACACAGGCTCCTACTGCTGCTCCTGAACCCTATTGTAGAGCTACAGGGAATGAACAGGCACCTCTGCCCTGGGTCACCTGTGGAGGGACAGTGCTTGCTACTGAGCACAGTGCGAGGCAAGGAGGAAGGACTAGCCACCCACTGAGCCCTTGCTTCTTCCTAGGCCTTGTCCCTGAAGGAGTCTGAGAAGACTGCCCTGTCTGAGAAACTGATGGGGACCCGGCATAGTCTGGCTGCCATCTCTCTGGAGATGGAGCGGCAGAAGCGCGATGCCCAGAGCCGGCAGGAACAGGACCGGGTAGGTAGGCAGTGGCCTGTATCCAAAGGGAAACCAGCTTGGCTTGGAGGTGCTTGTCAGAGTGGGAAGCCTGGCCTTGCCCTGGGGAGTGCTTCCAGGTGGTGGGCAAGGTCCAGCCCTACCTTCTGGACCCCAAACTGGGGGGGGGGGAGGCCACGAGGTCCGCCCTGGTGAGACTAGTGTAGAGAGGCCGGCTTCAGGGCACTGAAGTGTGATCAGGGTGTGGCAGGCCCTGGGTGGGTAGGGCAGTGCAGCAGGGTGGGTGTTGAAGGCTATGTCAGGTCTAAGTGTGAGGCTCCTGACCGCCTCAGAACACAGTGAATGCCCTGACGTCCGAACTTCGAGACCTCCGGGCCCAGCTGGAGGAGGCCACTGCAGCCCATGCCCAGGAGGTGAAGGAGCTTCAGGAGCAGACTGGGGATCTGGGCCGGCAGCGGGAGTCCTGTATGCGAGAGGTGAGCTGGCGCTGCTCTCTCTCCTGGCAGCGTGTGTGCCTGCGTGAGTGTGGAGGAGTGCTGCTGCCTGTGTGCTGGGACTGAGCCTGTGAGTCCTCCCGCAGTGGGGACAGACAATGGCTAACCCAAGGCTAACCCAAATAGGAGGCAGTAAACATTTATTAAGCACCTGATGTTTGCAAGGGAGGTTTGGGAGACTCATTGGAAATTGTTTCAGGTTCATGCCCTGCTGAGTCCATCGTACCTTGTCCCAGACCTTAACTGAGGCCAGCCATCCACCATAGATGAGGGTGTTGGGGCAGTGTGGGGACCACAGCATCCCCTAGCCAGGGAAGAAAGTGGCATACAAGCCCATTCCTGCCACGGCCCCAGCCTGAGGGCCCCTCACCCCATCGTGGGCCCACAGGTAGAGGAGCTGAGGACCCAGCTGCGGTTGCTGGAGGACACCCGTGATGGGCTACGGCGGGAGCTGCTGGAGGCGCAGCGCAAGGTTCGGGACAATCAGGAGGGCTGTGATGCCCATTGCCGGGAGGCCAGCGAGCTGCGGCGCAGTCTGAGTGAGGGCACCAAGGAACGTGAGGCCCTGCGGCGTTCCAACGAGGAGCTGAGGACTGCTGTGAAGAAAGCCGAGAGTGAGCGCATCAGGTGAGAGCTCCGAGAGAGCCCGGCTTCCCAGGCCCCATCCTCTAACTCAGTGGTTCTCAACCTTCCTAATGCTGCGACCATTTAATATAGTCCCTCATGGTTGGTGAACACCCAACTATAAAACATTTTTGTTACCATTTCATAACTCTAATTTCGCTACTGTTATGAATCATAATGTAAATATTTAATATGCAGTGTGTCTGGTATACAACCCCTGGGAAAGGGTCCTTTGACTCCCAAAGGGGTTGTGACCCCCAAGTTGAGAACTTCTGCTCTAACTAAACATTGCCCCAGAGCCTCACTTCACCCATGGTGTAGGGAACTGTGTAGATGGTGAGCTTTGATCCATAAGCATAGCCTGGCAGGGGGCCTGTTTGGTCTTTTTTTTTTTTTTGCCACTATGCACACTTTATTGAATCCACAGCGGACAGACGTGTGAAGGTAACATTTGCAAATAAATGCGTAGGGTCAAGGCCTCAGCACAGGGGTAGGGTCAGATGTGGACAGTGGAGCACAGGGCAGGATTAGAATCCAGAATGTGGTATTCTTTGTGAAAAGGCTTGAAAGACTGCCACAGAGGTGGTAGAGACAATGATGATGCAGATGATGACCATAAGGACGCTGAAGATCAAGGAGCTGATGTTCAGGCACTTGGCAGTGGAGGCATTGGCCTAGGCTCCAATCACATCGCCCACCATCTTCCTGTCCCTGGACTTCACTGAGTAGGCATAGGCTATGAAACCCAGACAGCAGAAGTTCATGAAGAGTGCGTTGAACAGGGACCAGACCACATGGTCGGGCACAGAGACCTCTCTGGGCATGTTGATCACCATGGTTCACACAACAGCTGAGTTGTGGGGTTCCCCCAGCTCTGTCACCCCATATTCCTCTTTGATCCTCTCATAGCTTGGAGGAAGTCCGGCACTGGGGGGCAAGAAGGCTTGGGAATTGTGGCTCATGGTATTGACCCTGGGACAATCGCAACGTCTCCTGTTTGGTGTCTTATCCGCCACAGAGAAGGGATAGGTGGCGCAGAGGGGGCTGGGTCACACTCAGGCCTCACCTGGAGCTTCTGTGTACCCCTCTCTCCTGGCCAAGGGCCTGCCCCCAGCCCTGCAGGGTCAGTGCCAGGACAGCCCTGTGGGCAGGCAGTAAAGCTGCGCTGGGGCAGGATGGGGCCTCTCTTCTCGGGGCCAGGGCGAGCCTTGAGCGCAGAGCTGTGACCACTGTCCCAGAACAGCCTCTACCTTCTGTTCTCTGCAGTCTGAAGCTTGCCAATGAGGACAAGGAGCAGAAGCTGGCCCTCCTGGAAGAGGCTCGCACAGCTGTGGGCAAGGAGGCTGGAGAGCTGCGGGCCTCGCTGCAGGACGTGGAGAGGTCCCGGCTGGAGGCTCGGCGTGAGCTGCAAGAGCTTCGGCGACAGGTGTGTCCTGCCCTTCCACAGGCCCTGGCCAGCAGCACCCTCTCTGGAGGACAGGGCCACTGTGGGTAAAGGCAAGGCCTGAGCTTTGCCTGACCTTGGCATTCATGGATGAGTAGTGTGATTGACTTTTTCTGGGGAGACCTAACACACTAACACACGCACACCCCGCACATGCTCCTACTCAGCCCAGAAGGGAACCCGCAGCAGACCAAAGTAATGGTTGCACCGAAAGTCCAACTCGATGAACCAGTGAGTTTTTGGTGGGGGTACTAGCAGGAGTGTGGCTGAGGGGTCACTTACGGAGCAGGGAGGGTGCAGAGGTGGCTGCATCATGGGAAAACCCACCCTGACATGGGCAACAACTCCCAAAGGCTGCAGCCTGGGAGTTCCTTGTGGCTTCAGGCAGCTGGACAGGCTCCAGAAGCTCCTCAGCGCCCCTCCTCCATTGGTTGTTTACTCTTCTATAAGTCTGGGAGGGGCTTTTGAGAACTTTCCAGGTTTCCATACTTTCCTGAAAGGCTCTGTTTACCTCCGGAGCCTCGGAGCCTCCTCTCCCTCCCGGAAAGTGTTTTAGTTCAGAGGAAACTGCTGTAGGGCAGATAGGCTCTGAGGGCTCCTCCACCCATGAACCTGTGTGGAAGCTCTGCACGGTCCCACACTCACACTCAGGCGTCCCCACAGGGAGGCCCAGCATCTTACCCAGTTTTAAAGGAACCTGAGCAATAAATAGCTCCCAAAAACTGAGTCAGGCAGGCAAGCTGTACTGAGCCAAGAGCTAGGTACTTCTACTCTTACAGGCAATGGACTGTCTCCATCCCTCCCTACCTTACTTTGTAAGAAAGCAGCCATAACCTGGTCATGGTGGTACAGCTACTGTGGAGACTGAGGTGGGTGGGTGTAATCTCAGCTACTGTGGAGACTGAGGCCAGAGGCTCACAGGTCCAAGGCCTGCCTGTGCTACAAGACTGGTTTGAGAGTGGTCTCAACTTATTGCGACCCCGTTTAAAAGAAAGGAAAACCAGCAAGGCTCTCACTCACTAAGTCGGTGACTGCCAAGAAATGGAAGGGGCTGGAGAGATGGCTCAGCCCGTCGGAGAAGCTGCAGTTCTTCCAGAAGACCTGGCTTTGACATGGCAGCTCAAAACTGTAACTCCAGTCCCAGGGCGTTCATACCCTCTCCGGCCTCCACAGGCGCATGCGGTGTGCAAACAGACACGCAGGCACCACACTCACACGCATAAAAACCACTAAGTAAAAATTTTCAAAAGAAAAGTATCCATAAGAGGTTGGGGGTGCAGCTCAGTGGCAGGGTGCCTGCCGAGTGTGCACAGGCCCCGTGTTTGAGCCCCAGCACAAGATGAGAGACACATGCGCATGCACACACATGCAAATGCAGGAATGCACAGGTAGAACATGAACACGTGGGGGGTGCTGCAGTCACTTTGCGAACACAGATTTGAACTTCATGTAATTGTCATGTGTCAGGAAATACTGCTTTTCTCTCTGTGGTTTTGTTTTGTTTTGAGCCATTTTCTACTGTTTGAA
Organism: Meriones unguiculatus; assembly: GCF_030254825.1. Classification (NCBI taxonomy): domain Eukaryota; kingdom Metazoa; phylum Chordata; class Mammalia; order Rodentia; family Muridae; genus Meriones; species Meriones unguiculatus. Next base: position 11,199,635 of record NC_083351.1, read on the forward strand.
AATGGAAGAGCCGTCCTTCTTGCCTTAGCGGCAGGCAATGGCTGAACTGTCTGCAGGCCGTAGGGTACTGGCCTCTGACTAGACCTCCATTCCCATCACTCGCCAGCCCTGATCAAGCGCTTGCTATGTACCAAGCACTGTCCACACTCTGGAGGGGTCAGGCCTTCCCACTCTAGAAGGCCCAAGGAACAGGAAGCAGTCTCACTGTGTGCAGTGAGACAGCATATGATAGCCAGAGACCGATGCTCTGACATGGGTGGCACTCCTGAGAAATGACCTCAGCAGCCCTTGGAAGGCGTGGACTACCTGTGCTAGGCCCCTGCTGGGGGCGGGGTGAGGCTACCTGCTGTAGTCCTGTGCCTGTGGGTGGGTGGACCTCGGCCCCCCTGCTCCCAGGAGGAAACAGACCCTCATGTTCCCCTTGCCTGGGAACCCAGTCTGCTGCTTGTGGGCTGTATAGGAGGGAAGCAAGTCATTCCCACACTCTGGCCTGGCTTCTTTCATTAAATCAGGTTTAAACACACAGAGACAAGGTTAATCCAGTTGGTGTAAGTGCTTAGAACAGCTGGATGCACAGCACTCCTGGGCTACCTCAGGAGAGGTGAGGGAGACCTTGGACGCTCTGCTTGCCAGCGGTAGTGTCTAGGCTGGGCTGGGCAGCAAGTCAGCCTTTTTTCTGCTCTTGCCCACACTTCACCCATTAAGTTGCATATGAGCTCTGCCACGACCGGAACTCTGTGAGTTCACCAGAGCAGGCTCCCATGCACATGGAGTCTTAAGGTGATGCCTCCTAGGTTAACCTATCCCAAGAGACTCCTGGGCCAGCACTGGGCAGAACTTAAGGGCCCAGCTGACTCCCCTGCCTGCTCTGATTCACAGATGAAGACGCTGGACAGCGACAATGTCAGGCTGGGCCGGGAGCTGGCAGAGCTGCAAGGCCGCATGGCCCTGGGCGAGCGGGCAGAGAAGGAGAGCCGGCGAGAGGTGCTGAGCCTGCGGCAGAAGCTGCTGAAGGGCGAGAGCAGCCTGGAGGCCTTGAAGCAGGAGGTGACTGGGCAGGGGCTAGGCTGGCCAGAGGAGGGTGGCCTACCGTCCGCCTTCTTCCCTCCAGAGGAGAATGCTGAGGCCACTGCCCCTGACAGTCAGTTGTCTTAACACTAACAAGCAAAAGTGCTATAGGCTGAAAGTGTGCAGACCGCAAAAGGTCGTGGGGCGCCTCTGAAGACACAGCATATCCATGAGGTGGGGAATGTTAGCCCCACTTTGCCAGGACAGACAGACAGGCTCATAAAGGTCCAGGCATCCGCCCAGTGTCATAGCCCCCAGCTCTAGAGTGACTGGTGGTCACTCTGTGCGTCAGAGTGCTTACGTAGTATTCAGGGAGGATGGGGTGAGGGGAGAGCCTTCCCTGTGGAACTGTGAGGTGTCCCTTCTCACAGGAGGGCAGCGTTCCCTGTGTTTTGAGTCCGTAATGGATGGCCTCCACCTGTGTGGCCTTGGACTGATCACTGTTACCTTCCCAGTGCCTGTCTCCTCACAGTGAAAGGACCTTGTCCCTTAGGCCTGTCTCCTCCTTTCGTCCTTAGTGAAAGGACCATGGGTGTTACTGTCTTGTTTGTTTGTTTGTTTGGTTTTGGATTTTTGAGACAAGGTATCTCTGTGCAGCCCTGGCTGTCCTGGACAGGCTGACCTTGAACTCACAGAGACCCGCCTGCCTCTGCCACCACCGAGCAGCCTTACAGCTATTACTAACCTCACATTAGACATAAACATCTGGGACAGATAAGCACATTCAAGTTCCCCCTCCCTAATGGATGCTCTTTGCCTTTCTCCCAGAGTGGAGACCTCTAAGGCACAGTGTGGTCCCCGGAGTGTTGGGCACTAGGCCGGCCAGGTGGGGGTAGGGGCAGCCTGTGATTCCGACTTTACCCCCACCTCAGCTCCAGGGATACCAGAGGAAGCTGCAGGAGCAAGAGGCTGAGTTCCGAGCACGTGAGCGAGGCCTGTTGGGCTCCCTGGAGGAGGCGCGAGGCTCCGAGAAGAAGCAGCTGGACACGGCTCGCAGTCTGGAGTTGAGGCTGGAGGCGGTGCGGGCCGAGACCTCAGAGCTGGGGCTGCGGCTCAGCGCGGCCGAGGGCCGGGCCCAGGGCCTGGAGGCCGAGCTTGCCCGAGTGGATGCCCAGCGGAGGGTGGCTGAGGCCCAGCTGGGCGGCCTGCGTTCCGCCCTGCGCCGGGGCCTGGGCCTGGGCCTGGGCCTGGGCCGAGTGTCCAGCTCGCCAGTGCGGGAGGCTCCCAGCGGCGGTGGCGGTAAGTGTGGCCGAGGATGCTGTTGAGGGCTCTCTGAATGGACACACCCCCAGAGGGGCACACCCCTTGTCATCCGGGTGCCTGGGTAGCTTTGTCAGGGAGGGCTTCCTACTGTCATTTACCTTCTCTGCATCTTGAGCCCATCTTCTTTGTTTTAGTTTATGTGTTTGTATGATTGCTTACACATACATAGATATATGTATATACGTATGTATGCACATCGTGTGTGTGCCTGGTGTTGGAGAGTCCAGAAGAGGGCATTAGATCCCTTGAAATTGGAATTAAATTGTGAGCTGCCGTTTGGGTGCTGGAAAGCAAACCCAGTTCTTATGAAGGAATATTGGGTTGGGTGGGGTGGGGTGGCCCATACTTTTAATCCCAGCCCTCGAGAGGCACAGGCAGGTGGCTCTCCGAGTTTGAGGCCAGCCTGGTCTACAAAGAGAGTTCCAGGACGACCAGGGCTACACAGTTCCTCAAAAAGTTGATAGTAGAATTGTTGACAGGAAACCCAGCATTCCCACTCAGCAGTACATAGCTAAAAGAACTGAAAACAGGATTGTGGTAGGCACTTCTACGACAAAGTCTATTGCAACGTTATTCACAGTAGCCAAATGTCAGTAACATCCCAAATACCATCAACAGGAATAGATAAGCAAAAGTGTAGTGTATCCATCCTGTGGAATAGTATTCAGCCATTAAAAGGAATGATACAATGTAAATCAGCCCGGAACAGTGCACTTACTCATGGAGTGTGGCAGTAAAGAAGGACAAACATCAGTGAGTCCTAGCACAGACAAGTCCATAGAATGAGCAAGCAGGTTCAAGGTCACCGAGATCTAGGGAGGAGACAGTGAGAGCTGCTGCTTCAAAAACTGGTTTCTGTCTGGTTATCTTAGTTGGCCAGGACCGCTCTTTCAGGGCACTGTGACCCTTCAGTATCCATGAGAGAATGCAGACTCCCTGTCTCCCCAAGAACAAGGCTGTGGGTGAAAGTACAGGCTTGTGTAACCTGCACACATCTACCTAGATACTGTAAGGCGTTGAGGCACTGTGCTAGTTCATGCACATACAAACCGCGTGACTCGCTTTCTTTGGAGAATATTGACGGGGAAGGTCTGTATGCGCGCAGTTCAGGTCCCATGTTCGCGTTGTTCTGTCTCAGTGTTTGAGACAGGGTCTCTCTAGGCTATCCTGGAACTCACTGCGCAGGCTATGCTGGCCTTGTCCTCAGGACGGTCTTCCTGTCTCAGCTTCCCAAGTCGCGTAAGCCACCATGCCTGGCTGTTTTGAAATATTTTCAAAGGCATTTGAAGCATCTGGTAGATTCCTTAGGGACAGTGGGCTAGCTGTCAGCGACAGTGGTAGCTCAACAGGCAGAAACGTGTGTTGACCGTTCAAAGGCTAGAAGTCTGAGGGCTGAGGGATCTGAGGGCCATCTGAAGGTACCGGGTGGAATGTGTCCACGGCAGCACAACTCCAGTGGTCACGTGGCATCTGGGTCTCCTATTCGTATGTATGTATGTATATGTTTGTATGTGTGTATATGCATACATATGTGTAAATGGACAACAATGGTGGGGGGGATCCACCGTTCCAGTGTGACATTATAACTACCCACCTACAGCCACCTGTTTCCAAATGAAGTCATGTTCAACATGGGGAATTTGGGGAGATACAAGAGCAATGAAAAGATTTAAGGTGACAGTGCACCATAGCATGAATGTAATCCATGTTCCCAGATCATGTCTTTAAAATGGCTAAGGTTGGCAGGACTAGCTCAGCTGGCTCAGTGCCCCCTGACACATTCAGGGGCCTGGGTTAGATCGCAGCGTTGCATAAAATTGGACCTGGAGGCCTATAGTCCTCACACTTAGAAGACAGGCAGGAAGTCGGGTCTAGCCTGTGCTACATAGTGAGACACCCCCCTTTCCCCCCATCTAATAAAGGGAGAGAGGCTTGGGGCAGAGTGCTTAGCTAGCATGCCCAAGGCCCAGGGCTCATCCGTAACACCTACAGAGCAAAAAGCAAAGACTAAAGTAATATTTCAAGTAATATATATTTTGTTAAAAACGAAAAAGGAAACCATAAATGCAAGGCAGGTAGGGCTGATGTGCGGAGCAGTGCCCCACAGAGGTCTGGGGGGGCAGGGAGGGAAAGGTAGTACAGAGGACCTGGATTCAGTTACCAGCACGCACGTGGCAGCTCACAACTGCCCTCAACTCCAGTTCCAGAGGTCTAATCCTACCTTCTGGCTCCACGGCACAGACAGGATTGTGGCACACACATACACGTAAACTAAAACTGGATGTGGTGTCACATACCTGTAACCCCAGCACTCAGGAGGCAGAGGCATGCGGAGCTCTGTGAATTTGAGGGCAGCCTGGTCTGCAAAGCAAGTTCAGGACCACCAAGGCTACACAGAGAAACCCTGTCTTGAAAAAATATAAATGAATGAATGAATGAATGCATAAGTTGGGCATGAGCTGGGCAGTGGTGGCACATGCCTTTAATCCCAGCACTAGGGAGGCAAAAGCCGGTAGATCTCTGAGTTTGAGTCTGGCTTGATCTACAGAGCAAGTTCCAGACAGCCAGGGCTACACAGAGAAACCAAACCCTGTCTTGAAAAAAACAATAAAAGGGGAGGGGTCACCTTTAGGCAGGAAGGTGACCTGGCTTGCTTTGTGCCAGGGAAGCTCCTGTGCTAATGAGCACCATAATTCGGGAGGGACCTTGAGCGCTTACATCACCGCCTAGTTCCTGTGTGTCCCAGTGCCTGTGCGTCCCTGACTGGGTCTTCCCTTCAGGAAGCGGGAATGGTCTCAGCAGCCCCAGTTCTTTGGAATATAGCCCTCGGTCCCAGGCACCATCTCCAGGGCCCGTCACCTCCCCAGCACCTCCAGACTTGGACCCAGAGGCTGTGCGCGATGCCCTCCGAGACTTTCTGCAAGAGCTGCGGAGTGCCCAGCGGGAGCGGGTGAGGCTGGTGGAGATGGCCGGTGGGGAGGCCAGGGCCCAGGAAAGAAGGAGCTGTGGTGGAGAGCAAGGGTCTTCCCCTCCCCTCTATGTTGGGGCTACAGGATGAATTTAAGGTCCAGACCAGCACCCTGAGTCAACAGCTGGCTGAGGTGGAAGCAGAGAGAGACCGTGCAGTCTCAAGGGCCAAGCAGCTGCAGAAGGCGGTGGCCGACAGCGAGGAAGGCGAGTCTCCCCCCAGGGCCCTCTGCCCTCTTACACTTCTAGCAGCTGAGGTGGGAGGCTAGGGAATCCGTATCAGAGACCTTCCCTGGGCAGCCCTGAAGGGCCCAAACCTACAGACCCTCTGGGGAACAGGCAGAGCTTGGAGCGGGTGGGCTACAGATCGGGCCTTCCTGGCCTGGTTCAGGGCCTGGGCCTACCACGCCTGATGGGATTGGGTGGTGGCTACAGCCTGGCGCAGCGCAGACAGGCGGCTGAGCGGAGCCCAGGCAGAGCTGGCCCTTCAGGAAGAGAGTGTGCGACGTAGCAAGCGGGAGTGCAGGGCTACGCTGGACCAGGTAGCAGTGCTGGAGAGGAGCCTGCAGGCCACCGAGAGCGAGCTCCGAGCCAGCCAGGTAGGCAGGGGTGGTGGGCCCGTGGGGGCAGGCGCCAGCGTCCTCTGCGCTCCTCTGCCTGAGTCACAGCCTACAGGGACAGTCTGTGGCTCTTTCCATGGAGCAGACTCTAGGCCGCTGTTGAGTGTTCAAGTGCTTCGGGGAGAAGGGCTTGGGCCTGAGTCAGATAGCAGGGTCAGAATTGGCCTGGAACAGCCTGCCGTCCAACTGTCACCCCTTGGTGAGGGTCACCTGCAATTGGTACACAGAGGCAGCACCCATAAGCTTTTGGCCAGGCCCTGTATCTCTGCACTACTGCTGGTACAGTCTTTGATGTATAGGTTTCCACATGTCTGTGTGTCCAGGGCCAGAAGCCTGGGCCTTGGGTGATGACAGTCCAGCCTCTCACAGCTGAAGCCCCCTGCTCTATCTGGCTGCCCCCACCCCCGCACTCCTGCCTCTGCCTGGGACAAAGCTGGAGCTGTATTGTTGTGTCTGCAGCTTCAGCTCTGGCTTTCGGCCCAGCAGCCCCTGGGGCCTGGGAGGAGGCCAGGAACAAAGCTGGGTGAGAGCCAGAGTGGGGGCCCCTCTTCCCTCCAGGCCAGACAGAGCAGGGAGGGGCTTGAAGAAGCACGAAGCAGGAGGCTTTAGTGACACCCAGGACCAATGAGTCTCTGGGGCACTCGTGTGGATTGAATGGACCCAAGTTCCTTCTGTCCTGTGTCCACTCTGCAACCCCCTTCACCCAGCCCTGAGCCGGGGAGGGGGAATCATTCATTAGAATCCTGAGCGGCCCCGCTCCTCAGCAGTAGCTGCCAGGTTCAGCTCCGGTTTCAGCTGTGCTCCACCCTTTTCTGGAAAGCCCTTTTGTGGAGCAGGGCAGGTCCAGCGTCTACGTTCTGCAGCCCCTCCCCAAGGATCTTATGAGTCCCCAGGTAGTGCCACTTCTGGACCAGTCTCCCAGTACAAACATGAATGGGAGCCAGAGTGGAAAAGTGCATCCTGGCTCACATAACACTTCACTTGAACAAGAGAGCTCTCGGACCCTTACATCAGCTCAGCCTGTGATAAATGGGGAAACTGAGGCCTCAGCAGCGACAGGCTGGTCCTGGGTCACACAGTCCTTGAGGCTGATCCTACTTTGTCCGAATGGTGCAGAGGAGTGTGGGGAGGGGTGGGCAGGCGTTGGGGCTGAGCCTTGCTACCTACAGGAGAAAGTCAGCAAGATGAAGGCCGCTGAGGCGAAGTTGGAGAGCGACAAGCGGCGGCTGAAGGAGGTGCTGGATGCCTCCGAGAGCCGTTCCATCAAGCTGGAGCTGCAGCGGCGTGCTCTTGAAGGCGAGCTGCAGCGCAGCCGCCTTGGCCTGGGCGACCGTGAGGCCCATGCTCAGGCCCTCCAGGATCGAGTCGACTCTCTGCAGAGACAGGTGGGCCCCTCTTCCTCTAAGCCACACCTGCATGCCCTGTGCCGGGCTCTCTCCGGGCATCGCACAACTCCCAACTCTGTGAGGCAAGCCTTTTCACCCTCAGGTTTCAGAGATGGACAGTCTCATCTCAAGAGTGGTAATGTCCTTGCCCGTCACAAAGCCAAGTTGACAGGGCTCAGGATAGGGTGGTTAGCCCTTAGTGAGGCCAGGCTATAGTAGGCTGAGCCAGTGGGAGGTCATGCCAACGGGAAGTATGGATGAGGCCCTGAGAGAGGTGAGAGGAGCGTGGGTAGCAATCATGGTGGAGATCACAGCAGGAAGAGAACCCTTGACCGTCCTCTACTTCCCTGACAGGTGGCGGACAGTGAGGTGAAGGCAGGGACCTTGCAGCTAACGGTGGAGCGGCTGAATGGGGCACTAGCCAAGGTGGAAGAGAGCGAGGGGGCCCTGCGGAGCAAGGTGCAGAGCCTGACAGATGCCCTGGCCCAGAGCAGTGCCAGCCTCGCCAGCACCCAGGACAAGAATCTGCACCTGCAGAAGGCCCTGAGCACCTGTGAACATGACCGCCAAGTGCTCCAGGTCTGGGGCTCCAGGGTCTGGCATATGTGGTTCTTCCACTGAGAGTTAGCAGTAAGAGCAGCTGTGGAGGGACCTGACAGTCAGCTAGTGGGGCTGTCAGCCAGGAATCCCGAGGACCAGCGAGAACAGGACTTGAGGTAGGAGCGAGTCAGAGGAACTAGTCAGTCATGAAGCTTAGAGGGGGGTGCTTCCCAGGGAGAGAAGAAGCCTGTCAGTGGAGGTACTAGGTGCAGTTCAGGATGTGAGTGGCTGTCACCATCAGCCAGGTCACTGGACATGCCTGGCAACAGGCAGGACCAGTTAGGCGCTTGATCCTCCCGATGGGTAGACTCTGAACCTCCGGAGAACTGGAGACTAGAGGGAAGCCTTTGGTCAGGCTGGCAATCTGTCTCCCAGGAACGGCTGGATGCTGCCAGGCAGGCCCTGTCTGAAGCTCGGAGGCAAAGCAGCTCCCTGGGTGAACAGGTGCAGACTTTGAGGGGTGAGCTGGCCAACCTGGAGCTACAGCGGGGTGATGCTGAAGGCCAGCTGCAGCAGCTGCAGCAGGTGAGGCCTGGAGGGCCTCTGTCTACAGGGGTGCCCCATGTGGCCCCTGGCATAGGGTGGGGAACCCTTCTCAATTTCACCCCAAACCTTGACCCCACCACCAGTGAAGAACCTTGGCTCATCTGACCCACACTCACGCGGGCCTTGTCAGCTACTCCGTGAGTGGTCACCCTGAGGTGCAGTGGGATGATGGCTGCTGCCTTGTGGTGCAGGTTCTGCGACAGCGGCAGGAGGGCGAGGCCATGGCCCTGCGCTCTGTCCAGAAGCTTCAGGAGGAGCGGCGGCTGTTGCAGGAGCGTCTGGGCAGTCTGCAGCGCGTGCTGGCCCAGCTGGAGGCCGAGAAGCGTGAGGTGGAGCGGTCAGCGCTGCAGCTCGACAAGGACCGTGTGGCACTCAGGAAGACGCTGGACAAGGTGGCCTACTCTGCCGGGGGGGGGGAGGGTTCCTGTGACTCCAGTGTGCCACCTCTCCTGATGTCAGATCACCTGACAGCGGCTCCTACGAGCCCCCTGTGAGCCCCTCCACTCCATATTCTACCAGGTGGAGCGGGAGAAGCTTCGAAGCCACGAGGACACGCTGCGGCTGAATGCAGAGAAGGGCCGCCTGGACCTCACGCTCACGGGGGCTGAGTTGGACCTGGCCGACACCCAACAGCAGGTCCAGCATTTGGAGGTCATCCCTGCCCCTCCCCTGGCCGGGTCCCCAGCGCCATTCCCATGCGGAGTGCAAGAAGCTGGGGGGTGCATATGCCAGCAGGGGAGCCTAGAGCCTTTGGGAGGGTGCTTCCCTGCAGTAGAGCAGGTTGCTCCCCTGCAGTAGAGAGACATTGAGGCTCATTAGTATTTAAGCCTGTGATTCCCGTGTGCAATGGATGTGCGGAAATCTGAGTGTCCGTGGGCACTTGCTTATGGGTACAGCATGAACCTCATGTGGAGCGTGTCCTGTGTCCGTGTCAGTGTTTTCACACGTGCAGATGTTAGGCTATCGTGCTTTTGTATCCATGTGTGCTTCCGTGCAAACAGGCTCGCTTTCGTTCCTGGGTGTGTGGAGGCCAGGCACTGTTGGAGTATTTTTTAAGTGCATGCCTGCCTGAGTGGGCGTCACTGGGGACCCTGAGCCAGGATTGGAAGGTCCACTGTCAGGGCCAGTGAGGTAAGGGACGAACGCATGCCACTGTGCACACCAGGCTTGAACCCTGATGGGAGCCCCTGTCTGTAGGCACAGGTGGTAGCCCTGGAGCGGAACCACAATCCGGTCCAGCTGGAGGCAGACCAGCAGCAACTGGAGCTGCAACAGGAGGTTGAGCGCCTGCGCAGTGCCCAGGTGCAGACGGAGCGCACACTGGAAGCGCGGGAGCGAGCCCACCGCCAGCGAGTCTCTGGGCTGGAGGAGCAGGTACGAGGGCCTCCCTGGGAGAAGACAGAGCCTGGGCTGAAGTGTGGGGCTGGAGGAGAGGGCCGGTCATGACCATTGTAACTTGAAAAGGGCCGGAAAGATCGATGCTGGTACCAGCCATGGCTGGAGAGATACTGCTTCGGCCCCAGTGTCTCCTGGCCTCAGGCTCGCTCTCTGCCATCAGGCCCTCCTCCAAGGCACGGCTGCCTTAGCAACCTGGGATCCCAGGAGAGAAGGGGCGCTTGCCCAGGAACACTGTTAAGAGCCCAAGACCTGAGGCTTACTGGCCAGTGAGGTCACTTAGGGCCCTCTGGCTGTGCCTAGAGCAGAGCTTAGCTGCTTGGATAGGCCCACTCCTGCTAGAGTCAGGCCCCGCCAGCTCTTCCTTGCCTCTCTCTGGCGCTTCATGGGACAAGGTCCCCTCTGGATAGTGCTAGGGATCCTAGACAGCTTGATAATATGGCAGAGCTGGGAGTGGACACAGGGTCCTAGCTCTGTGCAGTGATGCTGGGCAGAGCTGCCTCACGTGGCCGAGCCTCTGACGGGATAAGGGTGCATAGCATACAGACACCTAACTGCCAGGATGGGCAAAATGAGCACAGGCTTTCCCACTCTGAGGCAGCAGGTGGCACGCCACCCCTAGTCAGCTCTGGTTCTCTGCAGTCAGCTGGGCCCGGGCTGCTGACTGGGTCCTTCCCTCCTCCAGGTGTCCGTGCTGAAGGCACAGCTGCAGCAGGGGCTTCGAAGGCGCTCAGGATCTGTCTCCCCACCCTCTGGCACCCCAGAGACATGAGCCCCTTCTAGCCAGCATCCTGAGCAGAGTCCCCTGGGCACGAGAGAAGGGCCCTTTGTAGCACAGCCTGCCCAGGGCCTGGTCACCACAGTGCTGTCTGAGGAAGCCGGGGTGGCAGAGATGAAGGGGGCACTGTGGCTGGGGTCACACAGGTGGTCAGAGTTGCTACACCACCTGTGCCACCCTGGGCCCTCTCCTAGAAGAGCCTGCTGATGGCCCAAGGCTCTGCTGCTGGGCTGACCCTGCCACGGGTCAGGGAGAGAGCTTGTTTCTGCCAGCAGTAGGGCAGAGCTTCCCCAGAAAGGACACCTAAGTGGGGCTCCTCTGGGGAGCTCACCCTTGAGTCCTTTTAGGAAGCTCCTTAGGAAACCTAGAGCCCTTGTATTTTTGTACCTTTTTATGCTGTTAACTGTGGAGAACTCCTATGCTTTTTGTAACATGACCTGTTTTCTAGAATTGTCTGTACATACAAATGCTTCTTCTGTCTGGGGGTTGCTCGGGAGAGCAGGGGCAGAGGCTCAGCAACCTCACAGGGCCTGAGGGGGTCCCTCTCCAGCAGATGGTGCTGTGCCCACCCCACGAGCTCAGGTCCCTCTCTGGATAATGCCAGGGCTTGGTAACAGGGTAGAGCTGGGGCAGACAGTCTTGCCCTGGCTCTGTCGAGCGATGTTGGGCAGAGCTGCTCTGTGTGGCAGAGTTACACGTGTGGAGTAGGAACCCTTGTCGTGGTGTGGCGACAGTGAGGCTCACAGAGCTCAGCATCTCCAAGACTGCTCTGCTCATTCTCTTCTCTCAGAGTCCCATAGCCAGGCCCTGCCCTTGGCGCCCACTGCTGTGAGCCTCTGGGTGGTCACTTAACACTGTCATTTGGGGACAGTGATTTTACCTACGGGACCTGTCAGGAGGGGTACCTGGGACAGCATGGGGAGCACTGCACAGTGGTTGTGCTGTTCATGTGAAGTGGAAATGTTTTCGAGTTCACATGGGGAGCTGCATCTTGGGAGGGAGTGACAGGGTCCATTCCTCTGGGTGGGTCATATGAAGCCAGGGCTGGAGTAAGTAGGTGTGGGACACAGAAGCAGAGCTACCTGGCACTCCCTTCTAAGGAGTGGGGTAGCCTCTTCTTGGGACCGGCGGTGATGAAGTTGTCCCTGGACCCAAAAACGACTATGGGTCTTCTGTAAAAACTTTATTATTTTGTATAAAACAGACTTGGTCCATGCCTGGGAGTGTAGGAGATCCAAGCAGACCAGCTGGGTGAGGGCACAGCCTACCTGAGGAGACTGAGAAGGAAGGACTACCCCCAAGGCACTGAGAAGGCACATTGAGAACCCCAGGCTCCACATGGGGCCTTCCATGAGCCCCACTAGTGGGTGGAGACCGGACAGTCAGGAGCCCCCACTTCAGGGATGGCCACAGGCTGGGGAGGGGCCCGAGGCAGCTCCAATCACTTCCAGGACAGCAGTACACTGATGCCCGGGATGAAGGGGAGGGCAGGATGGGGAAAGCACCAGGTCAGGCGGAGCCTGAGGTGGATCTGAGCTTCGTCCAGGGCTCAGATCCCATACCAGCTCCACTCTAGCAGCCCCCACAGCTCCTGGCACAGGAGACAGCCACAGATTGGCACAGGCCATTGACGGCCATCACGCCACACTTGGAGAACTTGTCCCGGCACAGGTCAGCTGTTGGAGGGAGGGGAAGTCAGGATGGGAACCCATTACCCCATACTAATGATGGAGGCGGGGGAGCTTGCAGCATCCTACAAATGGGTCTGAGCACAACCCCTGCCAAACGTTATAGATAGAACATGGCCAGGTAAAGACGTGGGTGGTGGGTGCTGCCAGGACAAGGGGTGGAGGCTTTCCTACCTCGGAGAAGTTCCTCATGGGCACAGACTGTACGGACACATATTTCCTTGTTGACGACATACACCCGGCGGAGGCTGGGGGATGACCAGGGAGCTGTCAGCCACACCCTCACCTGCTCCCATTGGGAGAGCCCAGGAGTACAGGCCACCCCCAGAGCTGAGCCCCACGTGAAGGCTCAGCGCCTGTGCCTCCACAGCTTCCCGCCCTAGAGTCCCTCCCCCGCAGCCCTCACCTGTAGAAGCAGACCTCGTTCAGACACTGTTTGCAAGGCTTGTGGATAGAGTAGAGGCGGGTGCAGGGGTACTGCTCCTCCCGGCAGTCTGAGGGCAGAGTCGGGGAGGCTCACAGGGCTGGGTCCCTGTGCACCCTCAGGCTGCCCAGATACCCACACAAATCAAGCACCCAGGTAGCACAGGACCGCTCAGCGTCACACCATACACAGTCACAACCCCAGCTGGGACACAAATGGACAGCTACCCCACTGTGTAGCCAACTCCGCACACACAGGCTGGGCTCAGATTCTTCAGGGCCCTCCTCTCAGGGTGGCACTCAGTCGGGCTGGGCTTGCTGGCCCTCCTTCACCTGCCCACAGGCACCACCCAGTCCAGGCTGTGGAACCAGCACAGTGCTGCTCCCCCCTAGGCTCTGGCCAGATGTTAGTGGGGATACAGGGTGGGCTAGCCTAGGCTCTGGTCAGATGCTAGTGGGGATCAGGGTGGGCTAGCCTAGGCTCTGGTCAGATGCTAGTGGGGATCAGGGTGGGCTAGCCCAAAGCTGCCTAGTGACATGTCTGCCAGCCCCCCCCCCCAGCATCCCACTGTTGCTCAACCCAACTCCCAGCGCAAGGCCCTCCTGTTCCGGGAGCCATGCCAGCTTTCTCCAGCTTTCACGGGGTTCTTACCAAGAGGCCCGGGCTCCGTGGGCTCAGTCTCCAGATCCCCTGCACCTGGCAATTCTGGTGTGGGGAGATAAGCAGGGGTCACCAGGAGGGGTCTGATAGTCAGGGTAAGGGGCACCCACCCGTCTCAGGGCTGGGCCAAGGGAGACAGCATTACCCGGGGTGGGGGCCGGGATGACTTCCTGTGGGACTTGCTGCTGGGACTGGAACTGTTCTTCAGGGGGCCGAGGACTCACTTCTGCAGTGGAGGGGGGGGGGGTCGGAAGGAGGCGTCTGCTCACTCTCCCCTGCAAGGTACCCACCAGTCCCCACCAGGCTGCCAGCCCTGCCGTCCTACCCCAGACCTTTACCTTGGTAGTCATAGTAGTCTGCGTTGTCTGGAAGTAAAAAGGGAACAAAATGGGCAGGGTCAGGCAGTCCATGGTCCCAGGAGCGTGGGGCCAAGGGGTCACAAGTGAGCCAGGGACCTGCCCCTGGGATGCCTTATCACCCCACAGAAATGGGGCTGACCCACATGTATGGGGGATCGGCAGGTAGGCCTTGGCATGGCCGCACTAGGGCTCATCTCTTACCAATCTGATCTCCATAGTGGTTGTACTGGACATGGTCCGGGAACGGGGGCAGCGGATCCAGGTCATATTGGCCCTGAGCCAGCAGGCCTGCCGAGGGGAGGGGTCACATTGCAAGGACAAAGAGAAAGCAGGTGGTGGTTGCCCTAACCTTACAGCCTGACTTGGACTCACAGAATTCAAACTCTGGGTCCTGGGTCAGTTCCCTGCCCTTGCCTGCCCCCTCTGCCCTGGACGGCCTCCTGGCTGCTCAGGGAATTCTCACGCTCCTGTCTGCCTCTGAGCCTTTCACAGACCTCTTCCCAGGCCCGCTCCAGGGCTGCCGGGCCTATCCCTGACCCACCTCCCCTGCTCTGTGTTTCTATCATAGCACTCAACACCGTCTGAAATTTACCAGGTCAGCTTGTCTGATAGTTGCTTCTTCCCTAGTCTGGCCACGTGGGGGCTGGGTGTGTCCGCCTAACTCACAGCTGTAGCCTAGTACTTGGCTCACAGTAGGAAGTCAATGTGGTCATGTTCGGTGCCTCCTAGGTCTGGCAGGGCCTTGGTCCCCAGTGAGCTCTCCTCATGTGATGGATAAGACCCTCTCTAAAGCCAGGACTGTACAGAAGGGTAGAGCCCAACTAGGTCTAGCACCCAGTGCCTGGGCTTCCTGCCTTGAGGCTCCTTCATTGTGTGGTGCGGGCCTGACGCAGGGTGAGGAGTTGGGCAGCAGAGTTTGGCCATGAAGTTAAGACAGACCCTCACGTGGGCCCCACCCCACCAGCTGCTTACCAGGCATGAACAGCAGGAAGAGGCAGGCAGCTCTCATGGCCATGGAGTGAGGAGGCTGTGGCGGCTGGAGGGGGAGGAAAGGAGAGCCAGCTGCGTGCCAGCCCAGCTAGCCCAGGATGGCAGAACACATTTCTGTCCCTGAGCTCAGTCTGTGCAAGGGCCACTCAGAGCCCGGCATCTGGAGGCAGGGAAGGGACATCCACGTCCCTGCTTGTGCCATGAGGGGCTTTAAACCACGTTCCAGGGCTCAACTTTTTTTTTTTTTCTTTAAAGACTGGGTCTTGCTGGGAGGCAGTAGCACACACCTTTAACCCCAAAACTGGAGGCAGAGGCAGGTGGATTTCTAAATCTGAGGCCAGCCTGTCTACAGAGTGAGTTCCAGGACAGCCAGGGCTACAAAGAGAAACTCAGTCTTGGAAAAAAAAAAAAAAAAACAAAGCTCCTAATTTACCAAATGGACAGATGCTGCTCCCTGAGGAGACAGCTGTAACCACTCACCCTGAGCTGGCTGTGCTCTGCACACTTGCTCACCTCTGGCCCATCACCTTCTGATATGCCATGTGAAGTCCAGCGACCTCAGGCTCATCCTCCGGGTACCAGTCCTGCCCAGCCCATACCACAGCCAGCCACCAACTCAGCAGCATTTGCCAGGCCTGCCACCTGCTCCCAATTAGCCTCTGGGCCCTGAGCATGCCGCTCAGCAGGAAACCACATGCATGCAGGCCCCAGGAGCCCCCAGAGCAGCCAGGGCTGGGCAGGGCTCCCAACTCCAACTCCTGCCAGGTCCGGGCCTCCCAAGACCTGGCTGTTTTCACTACAGACGCACACGCACGAGACTGAGGCCTGTTTGTCTGCAGCAGCAGGAAGCATGGGGAGGAGATGAGGGTGTCTCTGGCTCCCAGCACGCTAACGGGGAGAGGTGAGGTCACTTGGCTCCTGGTTCAGAACCCTTGACATGACAATGGAGCATAGTTTTGGAGACGGCACTGGTCCATGCCTTGCACAAAGTTCCTAATACCCAGGAACTCCTGAGTGGGTCCAGCCTTCAGTGCTGGCTGGAGTCGGCTGGCAATGCCCAGTCCTCCTCAGTGGACAGTGAGCCCACAGGCTCATCCATCCCGAGGACTCCCGACCCCAGCATGGAAAGTTCTTCCACACAGCTTGAACCCCAACTCTGATGCAGGATACTCCCCTTTCCCAGGAAAGGGGGAGAACAGGGGAAGTGCAGAAACAGAGAACCTCAGTTTCCCCAGCCCTGAGGTTTCTTGCTACCTTGCCCATCTCAGATATCTCACTTAGGAGGCCAGAGGCCCATATCCTTCCCGTGGTGACCGCTGCTCCAGGCTCCCCACATTCCCATTCTTTGAACTCTGGGCAGCCTCACGGAAGGGGGCCGCCAGGTCCCAACAGACTGAAGGCTGAGCAGAGTCCCTGTGCCTGAAGAGGCACTGAGTGGCCGCCAGTATGTCAGAGCCTTCCTCCCACACTCTCGCCCAGGCCCAGGCATATGGCTGGGAATGGGGCTCATTGGTTAGTTCTGGCATGAAGAAGAGAATAATGAATTGCTCCCAGGGGACACGGAACAGTCGGGATGGCTGCTCTGCCCCACCTCTGGCCCTTTCCACAACTTCGGCCTTCCCTCGGTTCCTCTGTGGTTCTGGGGGGCCAGGACCCGGAGCCCCCTCGCTGGCTCAGACCGAGGGGCCCCTCCAGATGCTGCAGTCCTGCCACACAGCTGGGAACAATCAGCAGCGGAAACTTGCTGAGGCGCTGGCTGGCTCTTCACCTCGGGTCTCTCTTTGTCTCTGTGTCTGACCCCTGCCCCGCCCTCCCCATCCCATACACTGGAGGGGGGAGCACAAAAAACCGCCCTGTCCCCTGGCACCCCATCTCTTGTGAACCCTAAGTTCCAGTCCTATCTTGCACCCCCAACTCGCCAGATGCCCCCTCAGCATCCGCTCCTTATCCCGGGGCCAGGGTCCCCGCAGTCCTCCCTCAGGGATCGGAGTGCAGAGCGTGGCGTCCCGACACCCCTGGGTGCGCCCAGCCCACGCCTACCTGTTGGGGCCCCTGCACGGTTCTCTAGTGAAGCTGAGAGTGCCGCCTGCCGCCCCGCAGCCAGAGCCCCCCTACGGCCCCCAAGGCCCACGCCCGCCCTTAGCCCGGAGTCGCTGGGTCCTAGAGCGTGCCGTCACCACCGCCACGAAGCACCCTCGAGGCTCTGGCCCCTCCCCAATGCTGCTAGATCTGGGTCTGGGCCTGGTACTAGTAGAGCCAGAAGGCTGGTCACCCCCTTTCATGGAAGGATCTCAGCCTCTCCACCCAGAGTCCAGAGGTCACTGGGCTAGAAATGAAGCCTTGCTTGTTTCCTGCCATTTCTCTCTTCTTCCTTTGCTTTCTCTCCTTCCTTCCTTTGCTCCTCAATATGACCTAGGGCAGATCATAGTCAACAAACACCCAAGTCTTAATTTCACAAATCCCCAAAACCTATTTGACAACCACCCAACACTGTCTGATTTGACCCTGGGAGTTGACCTCAATCCAGGGAGAGCCCCACAATTTTTCCCTTAGCCTCCCTCTGCCCACAGTGCCCCAGACACTAATTCTTATCTTGGAAGTCCAAGTTCAGCTCTCAAGGGACCCCAGTTTCCTGAATGACCTGCACTGTCTTGCTCTGTGTAGCTACTAAAATATAGCAGGGACTTTGTCAGCTAGGGAGTGGGATCTCTGGGGTGCCCGCCACCTGTCTCTTGTTGTTCCACTTGGGTAGAGAAGGGAATCCACCTGGCAGAAATGGTGCCTTCTGTACTTGACAAAAAGGGGAAACTGGGGCCCCACAGCCACCACCATCAAGGTACTGGCTAGAATCTGTGCTGCTCCGGCCCACTCCCCTGGCCCACAGGTGAGGGTTAGGGTTAGGGCTGTGTTCCTGGATGATCCCCCACCCAGAGTTAGAAGCTATGCTTGAGACATCACTTTTTCTCTGCTTTGGACTTGAGGCTGGGCACGTGCCTGCCCAATGGCCCTGTGGAGGATCACCAAAATCTACTCAACCTTGGCATCTCGACTGTGGTGGTTTGAATGAAAATGTCCCCCATAGGCCCATGTGGAGGAGCACACCTGTAATCTCAGCACTCTGAGTTTGAGGCCAGCCTGGTCTACAAAGTGAGTCCAGAGAAACCCTGTCTTGGGGGGGGCAGCGCGGGGAGGAAAGCATGGCCTGGTTGGAGGAAATGTGTCATGAGAGCAGGGAACAGGGTCTGGGGTTGGGGTGGGCTTTGAGATTTCAGAAGCCGAAGCCTGGCCCAGTGCTCGCTCTTCCTGCTGCCTGTAGATCGAGATGTAGAATTCTCAGTTCCCTCCCCAGCACCTCGTCTGTTGGCGTGCTACCATGCTTCCCACCGTGGTAATGGACTACACTTCCAAACTGCAAACCAGCCCCGATTAAACGTTTTTCTTGATAAGAAAATGCTGTGGTCAGGCCAGGCGGTGGTGGTGCATGACTTTAGTCCTAGCACCTGGGAGGCAGAGGCTGATGGATGTCTCTGGGTTCAAGGCCAGTCTGGTCTATACAATGAGTTCCAGGACAGCCAAGGCTATAGAGAGAAACCCTGTCTAAAAAAAAAAAAAATTAGAAAGCTGCTGTGGTCGAGGTGTCTCTTCACGGCAATGGGACAGTGACTAAGACACTGACCTTGTCCAGCCACAGCACACAGTGCTGCCTCTAGGTGCAGGGCTTGCCTTTTCAGCCCAGCCTGCCCCAACATCCCCAGAGCTACGAGTGGCCTGTGGATGGAGGCGGCTAGGAAGAGGAAGCAGCCCTCCTTTCCTGTCCTCCCTGCGCCGAGGAGCCAAGCCAACTTGCGTCTCCAGGGCAGAGGAGCCTGGCCAGCCGCCCACGGTGGGATGAGATCAGATGCACCCACCCTTCCCAGGGGACAGGGCTTGTGGTTCTGGCTGGAAGACCTGGGTTTAGAGCCTGCCTTTATCTGAGGAACCAGACCACAAACACATCCCAGGAAGTGGGAGTGGCAGCCAGAGAGGACAGGCCACCAGTGAGGTGGCTCTCAGGCTCTACAAAGCCCCCTCTTGAGGCAAGTACGTGGCTCCTCCCTCCTGCTGGGGTAGGAGAGCTGGGAAGAGGGAACCTCAGTGCAGCCACTGTTGTGACCTCAGCCTCAGTGTAGCCACGGCAATCTATAAAGCGGGGTTGGACTTTCAGCTATAGGGCACCAGATAGCATGACTAGGAGGCTAAGCTGTATGTGACGTGTATGCCGCCCACACTGGGAAGCATGCTGTCAGATGAAAAGGACACTCACAGAGAGGGGACCAGTGTGACCAGGAAGGGTGAACATGGAACTTGGGCAGCAGGACACACCACAATGCCTACATTACATGACCAGCGTTGCCAGGGCAGGAAAATCACCACTTTATTTGCTACACTGACAGCAGCTCTGCCTAAGTCAGTAGCTGCTATGTCTACACAGGATGGTCTGAAGTGGGGCCAACAATCAGCACTTCCCAGGCAGGTGTGTCTGGGCAGGAGTGTGACAACTGCCAACCTCAGGGCTGTGGGAGGCGATGGTGGGTACTGTCTCTAGAGTCGGGTCCAGTTACGGCTCAGGGGCAGGGGGATCCAGTGTCCAGCATGCCCTGTAGGCCTACGCTACCTCACGGAGCTGATGGGCAGAGTGGGCCAGGGCTGTTCAGCCAGCTCCCGTTCCAGCCGCTTGAACTGCTTCTTGGAGGCCCGTTTAGGCCGGAACCGCCGCAGGCAGGCTGGGAGACACTGGTCCAGCACACTCTGCACAGGGTAAGAGAACGCTGTGGAGGGACAGTGGGGGCCTGGGTCCTCCCTCCACGGCTTCCATCAGTTCAGGGCCTACCTCCAGCATGAAAGCTCCCACGAAGTTGAAGGCGACCAGACCCAGCAGCAGCAACTTGAAGGAGCTGTCCGCAATGTTCCTCAGTCCTAGAGGCCCCTGCAGGAGGCCGGGGACCAGGATGAGGCCCACCAGGACAGAGCCCAAGAGCGCCAGGGCCACCAGGAAGGGCACTGGGGGTGGGGGAGTCTGTCAGCAATGGCGCTGTGCCCTGGGATGCATGCATGTGCACACACGCATGCGCACACACCCACACCCACACTCTACTCGGGGTCCCTTTTCCATTCCAGCGGCCACCCCCTCAGCCCCAGCCCCACCCCACCACGAGGCAGCACCGTTGGTGTAGAGCGGCTGGCGGAAGGGTGCCCCCTTGGACACGGCTGCGGCCAGGATGAGGTACTGGAAGCCAGATAGGGAGAAGACCACTGTGTTCTCGTAGTTGGGCAGGTTGTCGGGTGCGGGCACAGTTCTGTTCAGAGGCACAAACCTGGGGACCGTGGCGGTGGGGTTATGGAAGGAATGAGGGGTGTTAAAGGCAGGGACAGTGCTGGTACAAGGGACTCCGCTACGTACCAGGGCTGGGCTATGACCAAAAAGTAGCCCCCAAGCTGGATGCCGGCCACCAAGGCCACCTGCAGCAGCAAACTGCCAAGTACAGGCACACTCAGCAGGGCTCCTGGTGGCCGGGCTCGCACCAACGTCCGCGCAGGGCCCGTGCGGCTCATGAGCACTGCCACTGTGGTGGTGATGACCAGGTCGATGGCTAAGAACTGTAGGTCTCCCAGGTTGGTGTTGATCTGTGGCGGGTGAGAGAAGGGAAGCTGAGGATGAGCTCTTGCAGAGCCCCCGGTCCTCACGGAGCCTGGAAAAGGATCCTCCGGCTCTGTCCGGCCCAGCATCCTTAGCTGACACAGGTGGACCTCAAGCTCGATGAAGGAGGCGTGTCCCAGTGCTCTGTGGCCCCGTCTGATGTTGGGAAGGCTGATGTACATACAGCAGACACCCAGACTGGCGGGGCAGAGGGGCTGCCTGTGGGGCCACACTGCCTCTGCTCTATGGAGACTCTGAGGTGGATGTGGACCCGGCCCATTGCACCCCTGTGGTCAGGGGAGGCTTGCCCTGAGCAGGGCCAGAGAAGGCCCTAGGTCACTCTGCCTGGGTTCTGCCTCATTCTCCCGTGTGTAGCACCTGAGAGGCACACACACAGAGACTGGGAGCTTCGGGAGTTAGAGAGAGCTGTTAGCACACACCGGTGGCCCCACTTCTCAGGACCCGTATCCAGTGGTTTTGAACCACATGAGTGTCACTGCCTGGGTCGTGGCAGGCGAACGACAAGAGTCATATGTCCTAGAAGGCGCTGGGCTCCTGGCCTCACTGCGCCGATTTCCCCCTGGTGGGAGACTGGTGGAGAGCAGGCTTGGGGTCGGGGCTTTACTGCTGCTCACTGTGTAGAGAATCAGGACCGAGATGAACTGGGTCAGGCTGTAGAGGGCCATGTACTTAAAGACGCTGAACGAGGTGTCCAGAGAACAGCGGCCTTCCCTAGGGGCAAAGATGGACAACAGGGGCTCAGGCTGCAGACAGGCCCCGCCTCCCTCCCTCCCCAGCCCTGCCTCCCTCCCTCCCCAGCCTGCCTTACCTGATGACAGTGGGCACACACTCTATACTGGCCATGCTGGAGGTGAAAGGCGAGACCACCGAAGCCTCTGCTTGGGACAGCGAGATGCCCACATCAGCTGCCTTCAGGGCCCCACAGTCGTTGGCACCATCTCCGCACATGCCCACACAGTACCTGACAGAAGAGAGGTGAGTAGCTATGGCCTTTGAAACAATCCCATCCCCTCCTCAGGCTATCAGAGTCAAGCCGAATGACGGAGTGATAAATGGATGTAATTAGCTTTGGTACAACAGATACAGGACAGCCTGGCCGGGCACTCCTTTTTTAAACAGGCTTGGGATGGCTCCCAAGGTCTCTTAAACACTAGGTAGGTACTCTACCACCTATGTTCCAGCCCAACCTATGTGTTATTTTCTATTTGTATGTTTGTTTGTTTATTATTAAGACAGGGCCTTGCCAGGTACCCCTGGCTGGCTTGGAGCACACTAAACTACATCCTCAGCTCCGGTTTTCTGCTTGCCTGTGTGAATCACTCTACATAACACACACTGGCCTTGAACTAACTGCCATCCTCCTGCCTCTGCTTTCCAAATGCTGGGATTATAGTATATGCCAGCATACAGCATGCCCGGCTCCTGGGTGCTTCTGGAAGGTGAAGGGTAGCTAATGCCCGACGAGGGAAGGGGACAGATGGACACTGTCATTCCCACTGGTCCTGCGGCGCCCCAGCACACAGCACTCACTGAAGCTTCTGCAGTTCACACACCAGCTCTGTCTTCTGCTCCGGGGCCATTCGGGCAAAGACGGTGGCCTGCACCAGGACCTGGGGCACAAGAGGGGAGGACTGGAACATCACCTGGCGTGTGGAGACGGGCAGCACAAAGCCTCTCCCTGGGCAGCTCTACCTTGGGCAGCAGCTTGGGGAAGTGTTTCTGAAGGACAGCAAAAGTGGACCCGCTGAGGGCCAGGTGACGGGGCTGGGGTTCCATCTCCACGGAATAGCCTGTGGCCTTGATGGGATCCTAGGGATCAGCAAGCTCAGTCAGTCCGCCTTTCCCTCCCTGGAGAGCTGGGCTGGGCTCAGGGGACACGGCATCGACGGGCAGGGAGCAGCCAGAGTTGGCGGGTCTGTCTCACCTGGGCCCCGTTCCAGACCGCACAGGGCTCGGGTGGCAGGAACTCAAGGGAGGCGGGCTGGCCGTGCTCAGGGTGGGTAGCGTGGACGAGAACCAGGTGCTCCTGGGTGCCCACCATGCCACAGCCTCTGGCCACGGTGACTGCAGTCTGCAGGTTGTCCCCTAGGGGAGTGAGGCATGGGGAGCATCTTACACCGGCCAGGAGCCTTGTCACCCTAACCCTTACAGGTAAACCATCCATGAGTACCGTCGACCTCGGCTGAGCGGGGCAAACTAGCCACGTCCCCAGACCTGTTTCTTCAGTGTAAATGGAGCCACTAGACTCAGAGGAGCGACTGGGGGCGGAATCCAGCGGTGCACTTCCCATGTGGCTGCACGGATGGGGCGCCGAGTATGTGTGCTTGTGAGTGAGTGCAGGACTGGCGTGTGTGAGAAAGACAGACTGCCCACTGGGGCCCTTTTACTCCAGAGGGAATCCTCGATTTACGAGAACCCAGAGTGGTGACATCCTGGTGGTCCAACAGGTCAAGAGCTGCGCTGACACCCCACCTGGCTCTTAGGAACTCATTCCACTCTGAGCCCCAGTGACCTCATCTGTCAAATGCGGGTGACAATGACACGTCATGGATACTGTGAAAAGACTGGAAAGGGGCTGGCTCCAAAAAGATGCTGCACAGGGAATGCCGGGAAGCCACCTTTTGGCCAGGCCAGGGCAGGCTGTGTCCTCCTCACAGATCCCCGGGGCCATGATACCTGTCACCATAATGGTACGGATGCCCGTCCTCCTCAGGGTCTGTATAACTTTGGTCGTCTGCGGCTTCAGCAGGTTCCGCATGACCAGCAGCCCCAGGAGGCTCAGCTCCTGCTCCACGGTGTCCCTAGAGGGTGGGATCTCTGGGTAAGAGGTCAGGCAGGAATCAATGGCCCTCTCCCACTGTCCAGACAGGGGCACTTGCCTGGGCTCAGCACCTCCCTCCAAACACCCCGGGGCTGGGTTCACCTTGTCAGCTGCCGAGCGGCCTCCAGGCTGGGTGCAATGGCCAGTGGCTTGCCAGCCAGGGCCACAACTCGGTAGCCAGCAGCTGTGTAGCTCTGCAGCACCTGGGTAAAGTCGCTGGGCACTGTGGGGAGAGGCAGTGTAATTAGGGCTTGTGGCGGATCAGAGGCTGGAAGCCACCCCACTCCATGCTTACACCCAGGGTGGCCTCTGGGCCTGGCCCCCTTCACCTGTCTCAGGGCTGCAGAGGCTGGCCACGAGCTCTGGGGAGCCTTTGACGTAGGCCTCAGGCTGGGTGGCCCCTGGCCATGCCACCACTACGTCCATCCGCTGCAGGGCAGAGGAGAAGGGGAATCGGCAGAGGACACTGACTGGCTCCAGTGGCTCCGCCTACAGGTGGAAGAAGAGGTTTGGGGCTGGCTGAGGAGCCCACTTCGGAGGTCCCGAGGCCCAGTCACCCCACAGCTCACCGTTCCCTGCTGCTGGGCCACCCTGGGTGGGGGTCTCATTACTGCCAAGACCTGGGTCCCGGGTGCTGAATCTGCAGCCGGGCCCTCCTCCAGCACCTGTGTTGGGGGGCAAACAAAGGTTGGAAGTCAGAACCTTGGCAAATGGGGCAGCAGGACTAGGCGCATGGAAGACCTCATGACTGCAGGGTTATGGGTAACATGGACTTTGGATCTGTGCAGACTCAAATCCACACTCTGGCTGTCCCACTGGGGGATGCTGGGTAATAATCTCGGGGACGTTACTGCTAGCTCGAGGAAGCAGGTTTCAGGCTTGTGCTAAGGCCACAGTAGTAGTGGAGGAAAAAGGGTGTAGCCAGTGGTTCGCCAGCAAATAGCAAACGCTCAACACAAGGCTCTGCCGTGACTGACAGTGACGCCAGAGTGATAGAGACCGTTAGGGGACAGAGACCATTACAAGGTAACATTCCCTAGGCCGAGCTGGCCTGAGGCAGGGGGCTGGCCTTCTTGGCCTCCTCACCCAGCCTGTAGACTCCACCATCTTGAGATCCATGGGGTCGCCCACCGGCGTGTCATGTAGCTGGCTGAGGGCATGACAGGTGGCCAGTGCTCGGAGAAGGGGCCCCATGGGCAGGTGGCGGGGTTCTGGGACCAGTGGTAGCAACACCTGCCCCGTTAGGGGCACCACCCCCATTACGTCCAAGCCGTCCTCCGTGAGGGTGCCTGTCTGCAGGGGGACAGTGCCAAGTCCTTGGTTGAGTCAGGCCTCTGCTGAGCCAGCCCCCACACCCAGGCAAGTGCGGCGGGAGGCCTGCTCTGACCCTGTGTCCTGCCATCGCCAACCTCCACACCCCTCCTGGCGCCTGACCGTCTTCCCTCTCAGTTCACGGCCCCGATGATCAACACGAGCCTCTGCTCCTCAGGCGCTGCACACCGGGGTTTCCCTGCCTCCACCACTGCTCAGTGTGTCCCGGGGTCACTGTGTCCTTACAGAGCCACACACCCTCGTTCCCCCCAACTCCACACGGGAGTGCCTAGAAGGAGAAACTGGCCATACCCATCAGTGCAGCTCTGGGCTAATACCTGCTGTCCACACAGAGCTGTGCTGGTGTGTTCACCCCCACCCACCCACCCACCCACCCACCCACCCACATACACCAGTGGCCATGTGCTGGTCCCTCCTGGACTGCAGGACCATGTGCTTGCGCAGCACAGCAGGTCCGCAATGGTTCATCTATCTGCCAGGCATGAGCTGGGGTGGCCCATGAGCGTTCCCACTCCTGGGTGGGGGTCTGGGTACAGCAGGCAGCTGCTGAAGTGCCCAGCCCCCCAGGCGCTGCCAGCCAGCCCACCTTGTCGAAGCACACGAGCCGCAGCTTGCCCCCCAGGTTGATGCGCAGCGGATGGATGCAGAAGATGCCCTGTGCCCGCAGCCGACTCTGGGCGTAGAGCGTGCACACGGTCATGGCGGCTGGCAGCGCGGGCGGCACCACCACTGTCACCAAGTCCAGGGCTCGGATCACAATCTCGTTCACAGGCACCTGGTGGGCAGGAAGCAGCGTGAACGCGGAGCCGGGCTGGGTTAGGGCCCGAGAGCTGGCAGTCCCGCCCAGCCTCAGGCTTACCCGGCTGCGGTAGAGAATGATGATGCTGTAGATGGTGCCAAGCAGAGCTGGGGAGATAGCAAAGGTAAGCCGGACGCTCAACCCACCCGGGCTGGCCCTGGCAGCAGAGGGAGGCAGCCACTCACCCAGCACAGACAGCGCTGCCACAAACTTCATGCTGTGTTTGTAGAACTTGAAGCTGATCGGTCTCGGGTGCAGGATAGAGCTCACCAGACCCCCTTTGGCTGTGCAGAACCCTAAGGGCACACAGGGAGCCAAGGGAGGACGAGGGTGAGGGCAAGCTCCTCCCACTCCCCCCAACAGCCTGTACCCTGGGGTGATAACATCCACAGGGCCAGCCATCATCTGGACTGGGGTCACAGATGACAACTGGCAAGGCTTGCCCATTTTTTTGCTTTTTTTTTTTTTTTTAATTATTGTTTTCTTCCTGTGTCCTGGGATTGAACCCTCATTCTGCTAGGCAAGTACCCTATTGAGTATCTTTGTAGTTTTCCGCAGCACTTTTTACTTCTTATTCTGACAGGGGAGGTTGGGGGAGGGGAGGTCTCACTAGATTGCCCAGGCTGGAACTCAACTTTTGATCCTTCAGCTTCCATTTCTCAAGCAGCTGAAATTATAAGCGTGCAGCCTCTGTAGAATTTTATTTTAGGCAGGGTCTCCCTATGTAGCCCCTGCTGGCCTGGAACCTCCTCTATAGACCAAGCTGGCCTCAAACTCATAGAGATCC
This sequence comes from Meriones unguiculatus, assembly GCF_030254825.1. Lineage (NCBI taxonomy): Eukaryota > Metazoa > Chordata > Mammalia > Rodentia > Muridae > Meriones > Meriones unguiculatus. The sequence continues at coordinate 11,225,815 of NC_083351.1, forward strand.
ACCTGCCTCTGCCTCCCAGGTGCTGGGATTAAAGGCGAGCCACCAGCAGCTGCTGGGTGAGTCCGCCCATAGGGTTAATGGACAGCCTCTCAAATGGGTGTCTTTATTTACAATGAAGATGCGCCTCCCCCCACACACACACACACAGGAGGACACCTACAAGCACTGGAAGCTTGCTTACAGTCTGCCCAGCTTCTGATACAATGAGGACATGAGGGCCGGAGGGATGGCTCAGCAGTTAGGAGCACTGGTCCTGAGCTCTTCCACAGGACCTAGGTTCATTTCCCAGCACTCACATGGCCGCTCACAACCATCTTTAACCCCAGTTCCAAAAGATCCCATGCCCTCTTCTGGACTCTGCAGGTACCAACATGCATATACACAAACAAATATACAGCAAAACACCCACACACAGAAAATAAATAACAAATAAATAGGTGGGACATAAAGGCTCAACGGTGGACTAGTAAAACCCCCACAGTGCCAGGGGTGGGGCTGGGCTCCGGTCCTGTCCTGCCATGTGTCACAGCTCCTCCCCACCTCCAGATATGTACCTGTCCTGGTCACCACCGCTAGGACACAGGGCCCCAGGTAGGCGCGGGCCTGCAGAACGAGGGTCCCACAGAAGACCGTGTGCCGCCGATGGGTCTCTGGGCAGTAGGGCTTGGGCCCCTCTGGCAGGGCTGTCTTCAGCACTGGGATGCTCTCCCCTGGGAGGGACATGGTGTGATGTCCACGAGGGGTCCTCAGGGCACTCCCTCCCAGCCGCAGAGCTAAGAGCTGCCCACCGCTGTTCCAAAGCTACACCTAACTCTGTAACTGGGGGGTAGCAAGAGGGAAATAGGCCAGAGAGGGCAACTGAGACCGGGAGACAATCCAGAGGGGAGGCAGCCTATTACTGGGAACCTCCTTTGGGTAGTTGGGCCAGCTAGTGAAAATTATGTGGACATATTGGGGGTCAAGGTTTGGGGAGCCCTTCTCCCGGAGTTAGTTCACAACAAACACATTATTTTTATGGATTTTTAGTCAGGTCTTGCTATGTAACGAGGCTGGCCTCGAACTTATCTTCCTGACTTAGCTTTCAGAGTCCTGGAATTACCGGTGTGAGCCATCAAACTTGGCCACGTCGTACTTTTTGTGTTGTTTTGAGACAAGGGCCTCCCAACACAGACCAGACTGGCCTCGAACTCACAGATCCACCTGAGTGGACCCACCTCTGCTTCCTGAGTGCTGGCATTAAAGATGTGTGCCACCATGCTCAGTTCCTATCTACCTAATAAGGACATCTGCAAGGGGGGTGTTGTCAGCTCCACAAAGCCCTGGGCAGCCTGCCTGGCAAAGCAGAATCCTTTACGGAGTTCCTGTGAGCACAGGCTTACTGGACAGCTACGGTATGCATATTTCTAGGGGGCTCCAGGGCGGCCCAGGCTGCGTCGCATCCCTAAAATGAGGGAGGGGTGGGTCAGGCCATGGAGGGCCAGAGGCCAGAAGGCTTTTTTATTTTCATTTTTTTTTTTGACACATAGTCTCATGTAGCCCAGGCTAGCCTCAAACTTACTATCTAGACGATGACCTTAAACTACTGATCCCTCCTGCCCAAGTATAGGGATTACCTGTGTATGCCACCATGCCTAGTCCTGTTGCTCACTTTTGAGAGTTTTTTTATAATTTATTTTATGGACATTGGTGTTCTGCCTGAATGTATGTCTGTGTGAGGGTGTCAGATGCCCTGGAACTGACAGCTGTGAGCTGCATGTAGGCACTGAATTGAACCCAGTTTCTCTGGAAGACTAGCCAGTGCTCTTAACTACTGAGCCATCTCTCCAGCCCATTTCTGAGGGTTTTGTGGTTGTTTTGGAGTCTCATCATGTAGTCTAGGCTAGACTCAAACTTGAGGTGACCCTGCTTCTTCGTCCTGAATGCTGGGATTATACTCATGTTGGCTTTCATTAGCTTATTATAAAGGCAAAACTCAAAGCTGGGTGTGGAGGTACAGAGCCTGTAATCCTAGCGTTTCAAGAGGCTGAGGCAGGAGGATTACAAGTTTGAAGTCTGCTAGGACTACAGAGTAAATTCAAGGCCAGCCTGGGCAACTCTGGCTGAAATACAAATGGAAACAAAGCAATGGGGAGTGTAGCTCAGTGGTGGAGTACTAACCTGTTGTGGTATGAGTGAGCAGGGCCCCCAGAGGCTCACAGGTTTGAATACTTGGGCCCTCAGTCAGTGGAACTGTTTGGGAGGGGTTAGGAGGTGTGGCCTGGTTGGAGGTGAGCTTTGAGGTTTCAAAAGACTCCAGCCATTTGTTAGCTCTCTCTCTCTGCCTCCTACTTGTAGATCAAGATGTGAACTCGCATCTAGGCTCGCATCTAGACCGTGCCTTGCCCTGGCATCATGGACTCTAACCCCCTGGAGACGAGAGCTCGATTAAACACTTTCTTTTATAGTTGGCTTGGTCAGGGTGTTTTGTCACTGCAATAGAAAAGTGACCAAAGGAGCCAGGTGTGGTGGCGCACGCCTTTGATCTCAGCACCCGGAAGGCAGAGGCAGGAAGGGCTCTGTGAGTTGAAGGCCAACCGGGTCTACAGAGACAGTTCCAGGGCAGCCAGGTCTACACAGAGAAATCCTGTCTGGAAAAACCAAAAAAGAAAAAGGGAAAAGAAAAGTGACTAAGATTAAGACACAGGCGAGATGAGGCCCTGGACTGCATAGCTAGTGCCATACAGCACCAACAAAGACGAAAACAACCACAAACCACAAGACAGAACTTTCCTTGGAAACAACCGCCCACACACTTTTCATACTGTTAGCTCAGGCTGGACTGGACCTAGTGATCCTCCTGCCTCAACCCCCCCAGTGCTGAGCTCACAGGTGTGAGCCCCTGCACCGGGCCATTGCACTGACCTTATAAACCCCGAGAGAAACACAGCTAAGGCTGCTCATGGCGGCACGGTCTGCACTGCACACATCAGGGCCCACCCGTCCCTGCCCCCCGGCACCATGGCTGTCTCCTACATACGTGTGGACAAACGTCCACAGCGCAGGGAGCAGACCCGAGCAGGATAGTGAGCCCATGCACACAGCTGAAGGCGCTGTAGTAGCGCATGTGGAAGAGATGCGGGTACACGCAGGGACCCTGCTTCATGCGCCACATCCTCCTGCATGGTGGAGAATGTAAGCCACCTGACAGACAGAGAGTTACACATACCATTGGCAACGACATTTTACAGGTGGGGAAACTGAGGCATAGTGTTTAAAGGCAGAGGGGTTAGCAAGTGCCAAGCCAGGCTGGCTCACCTGTCAGGGAGCTCTCATTGACCAGACACTCGCCAGCCACCAGCACGGCATCGCATGGCATCACCCCGCCCTCCTGGGGCAGCACCAGGCAGTCTCCGGGCACCAGCTCGCTGGAGTCCACCCACTCTTCCTCTGTGGATAGGTGGGGTTCAGTGAGGGTCAGCTGCCCTGCTGCCCCTCCACCCTGTCCCCCAGCCTCCCTCCTCCTCACCTCCCCCTATGCTCCCAGCCTCTCTCCTCCCTGCTCCTCACCTCCTCCAGGCCGGCACACCCGCACCCGCACAGACAGCTTGACCATGTCTCTCAGAGTCACGCTTTGCTGTGGGACGGAGGGATGAGGAGAGCTGAGTGGGTGGCAGCCCCTTGGGGTCGCCCTGTTGAGTGCCACCAGGCCGCTCACTCTCACCTTTCTGGTTTTGTACAGAGCCAGGCAGATAGAGATGGCTGAGATGAGGAAGATGCAGAGGGCATACCAGTAGTAGTGGTCGGCCAGCCACAGCGCGATGCTGAAGGCTTGGAAGCCGTAGTAGGGGTTCAGTGCCTGGCAGAGGGGGAGGAGACAGCATAAGCACCCCATCCCTGGGGCAGCCTGGCTACTGCAGACAGAGCTGGGAGGCCGCCCCGAGCAAAGCTGAGGCAGTCTCCTGCCTGGGCCCATTTCCAACCCCTGCTACCTGACAGCCCCGAGCTGCATTTGTCCCCAGACTGGCCAGACCCCTGCTATGTTTTTTCAGTGCCACAGAGTGTCGAGGACAGTTCCACAAGGTGGAGCTCCCACCAAAAGCAGAGACTGAGTGAGGCACAGGAGTGGTAAGTCACTGGCCTAAACCCACAGTGCTGGACTGGCAGGCTGTGCTTTGTAGAGGGCTGGGACACGATTTCCGAGCAGAGGTGAGCCCTTTGACTATGTGTGACCTTGGCAGTATCCTGCCCTGCCCAGAGGCCTAGGCTCCTCCTGGCTGAGGAGACTGTACAGTCCTTGTTCAGGGGGCTTCAGCCGGAAGCCACAGGACAAGAGTAGGGCTGGCTCTGGGGCAGGCCTCGTAGCTCGAGGCTGAGCTTGACTCCGGGGCTCTGCCTCTGGCCCCTGCAGGCTAGGCCCTTCCTTTGGCCCAGGCTCCCAATGGACCCTCTCCATCCTTAACCTGGAATGTTTGGCTGAGGAGACTAGGGTCTGAGATTGCTTGTCTTTGACCCCTACTCAGATAAGCTGCTGTGGGTGACACCAGGGTCTTTTACCTCATCCACTAGTAGCTGCAGGTAGGACTTGACAGGAATGCTGATCACGTTGGGGCCGTAAACAGTCTTCCTGTAAGGGAGGCCAGGGAACTGTGCCAGGGTGTCAGAGACCCCTGGGCAAACCAACGCCCCCGAGGAGGCACCAACTGGAAGACGGAAGCATGGAAGGAGGAGCAGGATGTGGGCCCAAGGCCAGGGCAGCACATACCTCATAGCTTGGTCCTGGAGGCTGAGGCCGGAGCGGGAGCAGTGGATGTCATCACAGGTGCGGCCGTGGTCCAGCAGGCTGCCGAGGGTGGAGAGGGAACACTGTGTGATGGGGCCTGAGCTCTGAACCCCGTCCTCAGCAGGCTGTCAGGCCCTCTTGGTCACCCTGAGGAGCGAACTCAGCTTATCCATTCCTGTGACTAGGCCACAAACCACCTCTCTACAGAAGGATAGCACTGGGGCGATGGGTAGACTATGGTCAGTGACAGAAACGTTTTTTACACACGTGACGCCTTAACCTCTCTGTGCCTCTGTTTTCTCATCTGCGAAATGGGAGCAGCAGACACACCCACCTCACGAGGCTGTGGGTGGCCGAGATGACGCCAATGCTAAGTGACAAGCATGGCAGTGAGTTTTGTTCCTGTGGCCGCCATGCAGCAAAGGCTGGTGGCGCCCCTCTTCCCCTGCAAACACCCAAGCTTACCCGAGGACGGTCCTGGCTGTGTGAGGATAAGATGTATGAACGGCAAAAAGACCCATGTGTGGCTGAATCTACCTCCCCAGGGGCAGCACACAGCCCTCACGATTGGGAGCCGAAGGGTCATGACTCCACCATCCCTGAGGTACATGCCCCGCACTGTCCAGGATATCCCTGGCATTCTTGGTGGTAACAAGGTCTGGCACCTTCCACTGCCACTTCCCCAGTGCCATCACTGTCTAGACCAAAGCTTCCTTCAACCTCTTCTGGAACACTCTGCTTTTAGGGGACTCAACTCAAGCACGCCATGGGAGTCCGAGCCTGGGGTGTGGTACCTGTCAGGGACCTTAAATGACCCTATGAGATGAGACATACCCTCACCCCCTCTTACAGGAAGCAGCTCCCAGCTGAGGCTTAATGAGCTGCCCAAGGTTTCAGAGCAGCAGAGGGTAGGCTGGGTTAGGCTGGCCCCATCATGCACAACCCTCCCGCTAGAGATGGTTGTGCCGTGCCTGGGGCCGCTACCTGACTTGGCAGAAGGCTTGCTGGGTCTCCATCCAGACATAGCGTTGGCCTTGGAGGAGGTAATAGCGCAGCACCTGCTTCAGGGTGGGAGAGGAGAGCCCAGTGGGAGGTGGCCTGGCATCAGGAGGCATCCACCAGAGGGTGGGGTAGATACAGGGACAGCATCCCAGGAAGGAGAAGCTTGAAGGTCAGACAGCATCCCAGACAGAGAGCCAGCAGGACAAAGAGAACCCTGAGCCCAGGCCTCCCACGCAGTGTGTGACCCGGATGCCCAGAGATGGGCAAGGCCAGGTCTAGAGCCCGCCTGGCCACTCACTGTCTCCTTCTGCCTGTAGAGGTGGGTGGTGTCTTCCCATGTGCCCTCTGGTACTACTCCCACGGCCGCCTGGCTCCGGCCATCCTCTCCCTGGACCTGTGGGGGCAGCTCCAGGCTGGGGACAGTTTGGGAGTTACTCCAAAGCTCTGAGAGTGGCCCAAACCTCCCATTCCTCCCTGGGAAGGGACACCCGCTGTCTCACCTGCCCCCGCCAACAGCTGCAGTCTGCACCTGGACTGTGAAGAGCTGCCAGGAGCTACCCTGGAATACAGTGTGACTTCAACCTTGTGAGACCCCGCCCTCCCCCAATCCTTCCAGGCCAGTCCCACGGCTAGAGGCAAAGCTGGAGTCATTCAGGAAGTAGGAACCTCAGGTGGGACAAATGCCCCATTAGCCTGGCCTGTGGAACATTTTTTGATTAATGAGTGTGTGGGCGGGTGCAGCCCACTGGGGACAGTGCCACCCCTGGGCCTGTGCTCCTTGAGGGTAGAAGAGAGCACACTGAGCTGAGGGAGCTCTGGGGACAAGCTGGTAAGCATGGTGCTTCTGCTTCCGTTTCTGGCCTCCAGCTTCCTCCTTGAGTTCTGGCTGAGAGCAGTAGAGACCCTAACTAAAGCCCCCATTTAGAGCCATCTCCAGCTCTATGTAACGTCTTATTTAAGTGGCTTTGATTAAAAAAACTAATAAAGTATTTTCCTTTCTTTTTTTGTTTTGTTTTGTTTTGTTTTTCAAGATAGGGTTTCCCTGTGTAGCCTTGGCTGTCCTGGACTCGCTCTGTAGACCAGGCTGGCCTCAAACTCACAGAGATCTGCCAGCCTCTGCCTCCCCGAGTGCTGGGATCACAGGTGGGCACCACCGTGCCCGGCTAATAAAGTGTTTTCTAAAGGAAAAACTAAAAAAGCTGCAGCCTAGCGGGGGCCACACCTGCTTGTCACACTGCCCAGACTGCGGTGCTGAAGCACAAACAGGGGGACGAAGGCTTGCCTCCTGCCCACCCACCTCCAGGGGCCAGCGGTGGTTGGGCTGAACACCCCACTAGCCCTTTACCCTTCCCTGCCCCAGGTGGTCCCACTCACCTCTTTGTCTTTTATTTCTATAACGAGTGTTTCGGCGTGGGCCAGGCTGCATGGCCTCAGGCGCAGGCGCACGCCCCACGAGGGCTTCCAGCGGAATAGCAGCCAAGGGATCCCGGCCAGCATCCAGACCGCGGCGTGATAGCCGATGGCCCTCCATGGACTGCCACAGTAGCCGCTGAGCCTCTGTGGGTGCAGGCCACAGAGCCGCTGAAGCAGGGGCAGAGCGGATGCCAGAGGCCTGGGGCGGGCCAAGGGCCACTCCACCCACCAGCTCTACCTACCACGAATGAAACTGAGGAGCTGTGGGGATCGATTGATGTCCCTGTCATCAGGGTCCCATAGCTGGGGGGCGTGCTGCCCAGGAGCGGGCTGCTGTCTGTGAACAGAAAGGAGAAAGGTCACAGAAAGGAGAAAGGTCGCAGAATGGACGGCGCATTGCTTTTTCTGGTTTTCGGTGCTGGGTGGAACCCAGGCCCTCACAGTGCCAGACAAGCACACCCCAGCACCAGGCCACACCCCCAGGCCTCCTCTTCCTTCTGAAGCCTGGCAAGCCTGGTCACTCTGTGCCTGGGAACTGACTGATCCTGTCAGGGGCTGGGACAAGCACCAGGGTTCTGGGGTGGCTCCCCCCTTCCTCTCACCTCCCCATCTGCAGGGCTGTGGTCCCACCAGGGCAGGAGTGCTTCTACAAGTTTCCGGTAAGTCCAGCTTTTCCTCTCGCAGCTGCTATAGTCACAGCACCCTTACTTCTCAGTCCCTTACTCTTACTGCTCAGCCCCTATAGGCTGAGGCTCCTTCGGTGTCTCCCAGACCATCAGAGTCCTGACCAGCTGGGCGGGGCTTGTTGTTCACCTTTAAGGCTGGATGGCTAATCATGTGTGGCCTCAGGTATCTTGCCATTTTATTCTTCATTATTTATTTTGTGTGTAGGTGTGCTTTGTGTGAGCACGTACAGGCTCAGGCTCAGGTATACACGCACATACATGCACATGCACATGCACACACACACACACACACACACACACGCATGCCCGATGTTGACATTGGGAATCTGACTCTATTATTCTTCTTACTTCATTTGAGACTGGGTCACTCCCTGAACCTACAGCTCCCCGATTAGTCAAAGGCTGGCTGGCTTCGGAGTGGCCTGAGGAGCCACCTGCCTCTGTGCCCAGAGCACTGGAATTTCAGATGTGTGCTACCACGCCCAGCTTGTTTGATGTTGCGCAGGGGAATCCCAGCTCAGGTCCTCATGCTCTCACAGCAAGCAAGCACTTCACCTACTGAGTCATCTTCCCAGCCTCCTCTCTCCACTTGAAAGGAAAAGGAGAGGTGAAGTAACTTGCCCAAGTTTGCACAGCGATGATATGGGAGCTCTGGGAAGCAAGCCCAAACAGGCTGCTTCCAGCCTGGGTTTGTTTTTGTAATTAAACAATGAATTTATTGGTCTCATATAAAGACAAATCTAGGACAGGCAGTGGTGGCACACACCTTTAGTCCCAGCACTTGGGAAGCAGAAACAGGTGAATCTATTGAGTTTGAGGCCAGCCTCGTCTACACAAAGAAGCCCTGTCTGGAAAAAAAAACAAAACAAAGAGATAAGTCTAAGCATGGCTACCAGGACTGAAGGAAGAGTTAATTTCTCATACGCCTGAAGCCGTTCTTAATCCCAGGACAGATGCCCACACATAGGAACTGGGGTTAGGGCACAGGGCAGGGCCAGAGAACCTGAGTCCTGGGCTTTCACACCTACAGGGAACAGCCAGGAACTGATGTGCGCTGCGCCACCTGAGTCCTCTTTCAATTGAGGACCCAGAAAACAGCTGAACTAGAGCCCATCAGTGGGCCCTCTCCAACCTTCCACAGGAAAAAGAAATGACTGACAGACAGTGCCCTGTGCTCCAGGCAGGAGCTGCCCTCTGGGGAACCCACCGATGGACAGACAGCCCCTGCCATGAGGGTGGAGCCAGCCAGGAAGAACATCATTTCTTTCCTTTGTCCCCAAGGAACACAGGGAAGCTGAACCCAGGCCAGGAGGCTCTGCAGGAGGTTCTCAGGTCCTTGCCCACCAGCAGCTACTCAGGTCCTTGCCCACCAGCAGCTATGTGCCAACTGCCTTTTCTGCTAGAGCCCTTCATCTGCCTACAATGCCAGGCTCCCCCACTCCCCAGGTGGCTGGGAAACAGCATCTCAGGGGCTCAGAGGCCAACCAAGCTGTAGTCAGCTGTTTATTCCTCCACACAACCCTACCCAGTAGGTGGTACTTTCGTCTCTATTTCCTGGCTGGGAAAACAGGTGTGGGGAAGTACACTGCGCAGGAGCCACATTTAACGTCTCCATCATCAACTCCGCGCTCTGCCCAGCAGTGATTCATAAAGCAGGCACCCATAAAGCCTCTCTGGGCTTCCATTTCCAATCTCTAAGGTGTGCAGCAATGCGCGAATGGAGAGAGAGGAGTGTGCCTCAGCCTTAGCCACGGAGGGTGGCTGAAGTCTCTGAGGCAGGAGCAGGCGGGTCGGATTCCCATCAGGGTGTGGCTGTTCCTCTGACCCATTTCCCAGGCTGGCCTCTCCTTTCTTACCACCCAGCCAGAAACCTGCAGAGATGCTGGCCTCCAGGCCTGAACACCAATCAGCTCCTTTCCATGGCTCGAGGCACTTGGGGCTCCAGTTGGATAGGGCTCAGACTGATAAAGAAGCCACAGAGCCAACTCTGAGTGAATCACATGACCCGATTCCGCCTTCCAAGTGTTGAGGGGTGGCCTCTGCCCGTGGCTCTGTAGGAAGAGCTGAGCCTCCTATAGCTGCTCTGCCAGGGGAGGGGTGTAGTCTGGAGACTGGAAATGGGCCTGTCAGCCTCAAAGTCCTACTGTCCTCACTCTCACCCTCGCTCATAGGCTCACAGCCGGAATGGAGTGAATGAATGAATGAATGAATGAACTCACACGTACACACTGCAGAGCCGGGAGCCATGTGGCCCCCCAGCCACCTGTGTCTCTGGCCTCCTCTTTACCACCAGCCCCCAGGATCTAATCTGGAAAGTTCTATCACACACCCATTATTTCACAAGGATGCTCACAGGCAGCCTGGGGTAAGGAGGGGAAAGGAGCTAGCCTCCCTCACAGGAGGAAGTCACATCTAAGGAAACCTCTAGGGCCACCAGCCAGGAGGGCCACGCCCAGGGGTGCATTGCCTGACAGGCACACAGGACATCCTCAAAGCACTTGGACAGGCTTAACCACAGCTCACCTGTCAGGGGAAGGTGTCCCAGAACTCACCGGTCAGGCAGCCTCAGCTGGTTTACACAGGCTGTGGGCTTTGGGGATGAAAAATGTAAGCTGTCCCAGCTCTCCTGTGTTACAGCCAAGGCAGCCTGAGGGCCTCTGGGGCAGCAGTGTCAACACTGTAGATCGTCCCAGGGACTGCTGAAATGTTCCCCTCAAAGACGGGAAACCGAGGAACAGAGCTGTGAAAATTCAGGCCCTGAGTCATGTGACCTCAAATGGGAGCATCTGGCTGTGATGAACAGGGAGGGCCTTTAATTCATCCTCACAGCCAGCTGCCTGTGAAAAGCACCGATTATGATTCTGAATTAAAATGGGGGAAGGACGGCAGAGTCGATGGTTCAGCAGGTAAAGGCACTGGCTACACAAGCCTGATGACCTGAGTCCCATGCCTGGATGGCACAGTGTGTGTGCGAGTACTCACAAAATAACGAGAGCTGGGTTTAGTTGTCCATGACTGTAATCCCAGCACCGGATGAGACGGAAAAAGGAGTAGTAGTTCAAGGTCATCCTTGACTACATATTGCATTTGAGGTCAGCCTGGGCTACATGAGACCCCAATCTCAAAAGATAAAAATAGGGTCTGGGGAGACAGCTCAGTGGTTAAGAGTACGTTCTACTCTTCCAGAGAGCCCAAATATGCTTCTCAGCACTCACATTAGGTGGCTCACACCTTCTGTAACCAGCCCCCAAACACTAGTAAAACCATTTAAATGATAAATAAATAAACAAACAAATAACCCAAAGATTGCAATACAGCTCAAGAGTAGAGCACAAGAGCCAGGTTTGATACCCAGCACCACAAACACAAAGCCCAAGAAAAGCATGCCAAGAGAGACCGACCAACGTATACAAAGACACACAGCCATGGGCGACAGAGACAGGGGCTGAGTCAGGTCACAGCCCTGGGGCAGCCGCACCAACACTGTAGAGCAGAGTCAAAGCTATTTGGGAACCTCTTATTTCCTGCGGAAGACCCAGCTTCCTGCTGCTGATCTGACAGTGGCCCAGGGCCCCAGCATCTACTTCTGGTGGCTCCTCCTGGCCTCCATCAGGCTGGGAGGGTGTACGCCTGGGAGTCTTGGGTTATCTTCTAAGACTCTATAGAGACGGGGAACTGGTGCAGTCCCAGGCTCTGGCGCGTGACACTTATCACTAGCTGTAACCTCGACTCCCTATTCTTTTCCCTCCCTCCCCTAAGGCACTGTAGGATGGAAGCTTTGGCCAGAGCCAGAGATAAGCCGAGAGAGACAGAAACTGGGGGCTGGGCACGCCAGCACCTAGCAGGTAGCAGGGGTCTAGAAGCTTCTTTATCTGCATCTGGTGGGATTTTGGCTCTAGCCTAAGACACTCAACCTGGTATGGGGGCCATGCAGGGTGTGGTCCTTGGATAAGGCCACTGACAAGCTTTCTGTGGGGACCTGAGGCTGGGGTCAGGAGTGCATTTGTGCCTCGGGTGTTCCATCCAGGCACCGCAGAGAGCTGGCTTCCCTGTTCATGCAGCACATACGGGTGCTACTGAGAGGCCCCAGGATGATGCACCGCGCCCCTCGCCCGGATCTGTCACTAAGGGTCGAATGCATTCAGAAGGGGTGGGGAGGACAGGTCGCCTCGGCCCTAGCGACCCCCTGGCCCAGGGTGTGCGCAATGGCATCCTAAATCTGGCTCTCTGGGGGCCTGAGAACAAGTACCGAAGGGAGGACCGGGTTGGGCCGCCGCTCACCTGCGCTCATTTCGGCTCCTCGCGCTCATCGCCGGCCGCTGCGGCCCGCGGCCTGGGCTCGGCGTGCGAGGCCCCGGGGCACGGTCGGGGGCGCCGGCTGCGGCGAGTTTCGGGTGGGGGCCGGGCTCGTCGGCACCTGCACAACGCGACGGCGACTCGAACAGTGCCGCAGTCAGTCTGCGGCCGTCATGCCCCGCCCATCCGCGGCACCCACGTCCGCCGCCGCCGCGCGGGCCGCCGGGACTTGTAGTTCCCAGTCTGGCCTCCATCGGGAGCTCTCTGAGCTCCTGATGCTGGGTGGAGGCGGGAGTAGGGGCATGGGGAGAGGGGGTAGAGGTAGGAAGCGGGGGTGGGGAGAGACAATCCTCAGACAGAACAGATGGACAGAAACGGACAGGCTGCGAGACAGGTAGACAGACATACAGGCAGACGGAGTGGGCGCTGGGAGACACAGGTGGGACAAATCCTAGACATAACAAACAGAGAAACGAGACAAGCTGGGAGACCAGACAGGCAGGCAACAAACAAAGAGGCAGAGAGGTGACAGTTGAGCAGACAGAGGGAGACGCTGGGACACCCAGTTGGGACAGCCCCCAGATAGAACAACCACAGAGGAAACAGGCAGACAGACAGACAAATAGGCAGGCAGAGTGGGAGCCTGGGAGACCCAGTCCGCAGTTAGAACAGACAAACAGAAACCCAATATGCTGGGAGACAGAATAGACAAAAAGACAGACAGGAAGACAGCCTGGCTGGGAAACAGAGGGGCATGCTGGGAGATAAAGGTACAATAGACAGATGAATGGAAAATGGACAAACAGAAGGTGAAAGTAGACAGAGGGAAACAGTCCATAAACACCCAGCCCCAGGTGCACACCACAGTAGTTAATTAAGTATATTATGAATGTAGATTCAAGCCTGCCGATGTCTCTTCCAGGCTGTACCGGTTAACCTCCCTGGGTAACATTAATGTGGGGGAGGGGCACATGCATGCCCCTGTGTGGAGATGTGTGGAGATCAGAGCTCAATTTTCCTCTTTCTCCCTGTGGATCTCAGGGATTGAGCTCAAGTCCTCAGGCTTGGCAGCAAATGCCTTTGCCCCCTGAGCCTCTGAGCTTGGACCTCTTTTTCTGGCCTGTGAAATGACAGATAGCAAATGCTTGCTTGTTGTTAGTACCCTATGAGAACACTCATCTAAAGCCCGTGACAGAGCCTGATACTACTACTGGATAAGTGTCAGGAGAGGAAGGTCACGCTTGCCAGAGACTCCATGGTCAGATATAGCCATAACGGTGCCTGCATAGAGGCTGGCTGTGATGATACACCGGAAGCCTTAGAAAAGCCAAAGGGATGGCAGGACCCAGCCCTCAAGCCTAGAAGCATGACCCCTGCACAGGAGGGATAAATGAAGACCCCAAAAAGCCTAGGAGACTTGCCTCCAGCCTTTATCACACTGTTCCATAGTGACAGTCACAGCCAAAGTGCCCCCTGGCCCTGGGGTTAATGACCTCTGAACAGAAGAGTTACAGAGGTAATGGTGTGTCAGAGACCTAGGGTAAGCCAGGGAAAGTTGGAGCCGGAGTAGTCCTTTCTGGGTCCACAGTATCAGCTGCTTGTTGTTGTGAACTCATGGAGGGTCAGGGAGTTCTAGGAGCTGGAACAGCAGGCCGGGTCCGGTGGGAACTACTGGACAGCAACACAAGGGCCCCCAAGCAAAACAACTGACTGCAGAAAGTGCTGGAAGGGCCCAGAGCTATGATGGGGGAGCTCTCTTTGTGGAGACAGTAGGAGCTTTGACAGTGCTATCTCCAGGAACACTGGCTGTGTGGGAAGGTCTTGTTGACCAGATATGTGGGTGTGGAGATGTGAGACTCAGATGTGCCTACAGGTTTGTCTTGAGCAACTGGGGGACAGTGGAGCCATTTACTGAGCCGGGGCTGGCTGCTGGGTAGAGCAGGTAGCAGAGCATTCCTATTGGCCATGTGAGACACAGGATTGGCTTTACAGGGTCAAGCAAGACTTTATTAGTAGATGACGTTGCCAGTAGGAATCAGTTGTGTGATCTCTCAGATTCCATGTGTCTCTCCCCATCTCCATCCTCACCCCCATGCGTAGCGGGTGACCTTTCCAGGGAACCCAGACGCCGAGTGGTGGGGGTGTAGGTTTGGCCCTGGCTGGTGAAGTGGCTGTCCCGAGAAAGCCCTGGAGCATTAGCTGCTGTCCAGCTGGGTGAACTTTTCTATACTTATCGAAACAAAAACTAGTTGTGTAGTTTTGACTGGCCTTGGACTCCTAGAGATCTGCCTGCCTCTGTCTCTCAAAAGCTGGGATAAAAGTAATTTTCCCCCTCGGAGCCTCACTGTTGAGATAGTAGGTGCATGGCAGAGTCCAGAAACATTTATGAGATCCTCAAGCTGGGTTAGAAGCCTTGAAGGCTGAGGGGATGTGGGGACAAGTTGCTTGTCGCATTATCTGTACCATGAAAAACCACTTGATACCACACAGGCTCCATCCCAAGCTATCTGCGGAAAAGCCAAGCTGGTGGCAGCTCAGCCCTTCTCCTCGATGGGACAAGTGCATCCTTCTAAACAGCGGAGGATGTGGAAGGCCCTGCCCACCTGCCAGAGTCACCTGTGGCTCCGACACTGCGTCCTCACAGGCAGGCTGTGGGCAGGGCTCTCCCCCCAGATAACCACAGCTGAAGTTTCCAGTCACATGGGCCAGGCCTGATTCAGCATCGTCCTCTCTGGGGTTACTGCTCTTCAGGGGCTCTCGTGGGGGATGTCCCATGCCTGGTTCACATTGCAGAAGGCTGTGAAACCGTTGACTCTGGCAGTTTACCCCAGAGCACAGCCTTACTTCTCAATTTCTTCAGTTTCGATGGATGTGTACAACCAAGGGTTTTTTTTTTTTTTTTTTTTCCAACTAGTGACATCCCCTGAGCGAGACTATGGCTGTCTGAACACCCAGCAAAGTGGGGTTACTACAGCTGGAGAGAAGCTGAACAAAGGAATCCCTGGGACCTTCAGTAGCCAGTGAAGGGGAGGAGGACATTCTTATCTAGCTTCCCATACAAAGACAGAAATTTGAAGCCAGGCCATGGTGCCTCATGCCCAGTAATTCTAGCTCAGGAGGCTGAGGTGGGAGGATTGAGGCCAGCCTGGGCTACATAGCAAGATCCTGTTGCTCAGCTGGTACAGTGCTTGATCAGCATGCATGAAGCAGGCAATCTGATCACAAGCAAGCCTGCTAAGACCCGGTGTGGTGGGACACGGCAGTGAACCTGAGGATGAGTTCAAGGGCATTCTTGCCTACATAAGTGAGCTATGTAAGTCTCTGTCTCACAAAGTAAAAAACAAAATTCAAGGACAAAACTCTGAGGTTATCAATCCTGTGGTCACAGGCTGAGCTCACAGGGTGCCACGTATGGCTCATACCAGGGGTACTTCAGACATGTCAGCGACACTGAGTTTATGGTGTGCTTGAGCTATGTAAATCACGATGCCTTGGTGTTTATTCTTAGACCTCAGTCACATTCTGAATGCCACCCATTCCCACTTTACAGGGAGCAAAAGGGAGGCACAAATGGTCAACAATTGCCCAAACATCAGGTGAGAAAAGTTGGGTGGCCCAGTCCCAGGGAGACTTGAAGCCTTCCACAGTATTGTTTTGTAAATTCCATACATGCACACACATAAGTCAAAATCCTGCTCAGGACTTAGTTTATCAGAAAAGTCTTTGTAGCTGGACATAATCTCAGTGCTTGGAAAACTGTGTTTTCCTCGGCTGAGGATTGTGTGTTCAAGGCCAGCCTGGTCTACAAAGCTCCAGAACAGCCAAGGCTACACAGAGAAACCCTGTCTTGAAAAACCAAAGGGTGGGGTGAAGGGGAATCAAAGAAAAGGGCCTAGAAAGATGATGGCTCTGCAGTTAAGAGCCTTTGCTGCTCTTGCAGAATACTGAGTTTGGTTCTCAGCACCTGAATTGGGCTGCACACAACCTCTTGCAATGCCAGCTCCAGGGGCTCTGGCTCCCTCTTCTGACCTCCCCAGGCACAGGGCATGCATAAGCATGGGCAGACACGCACACACTGTATGTCAACATGATGCACAAACTTTTATCTGAAAGGAGGGAACCTCAATTGAGAAAATGCCTCCAGATGATCTGGCTGTAAGGCTTCAAGGTCCCCTGGCTCTTCCTCCTAAGAGTTCATACCTGGCAGCTTTCAAGTCCTAGAACTGAGTGATGCTTCACTCCATAAAGTAATTACGAGATGCTGAGTGGGAGTTTCTTTTGGATTGTGGCAGTCGATTTGGGGGTTATACATTCCTCCCTGTCTGTTGAATTATTTCAAAGTTACAGTTCTTGTAGGGTGACAGGGTGATGGAAAGTGGCTGCCTGGTGAACACCAGGTAATCACCTGGGGAACATCAGGTGATCACTTAAGTCAAGATTTTTCTCCCTGGCCTAGTCAGGTCAGGGAGAATCATCTGGTAGGTGTTATAGAACTTTGACAATGTGAATCCATTTTGACCTCTAGTCTGGTCTACTGGGGCAAGTGGGGACCTGGAACTTTCAACACAAGAATAGTTAAATTTGTTAATCGGTGGTTTCCAATGCTGGGATGGAAAGTAATGCCACACACACACACACACACACACACACACACACACACACACACACACGCATGCACCTACACTCACTGGATAGCATCCACTACCATCACCTATCATGGAGTAAGAAAGTTAATACACCTAGCTTGAAGGAAGTTTTAGATGGTCACACAATTTGAACAAACACAGGAGAATGCAGGACGGGGAATTCAAAGGCCTTTCACTTTTCCTCCCTATTTTCTCCATAGACTGATCTCATTATGCACCCCAGGCTGGCCTGGAACTTGCTATGTAGCCCAGGCTGGCTCAGAGCCTCCTGCCTCGGCTGATCTTCTTCCCATCTATTGTGTACTGTTTGCCCAGCTTCACTACCTGTATGGTAAGAAGCAGGGTGAGGGCAGCTGTGGTGGAGAACCCAGGTTTGCAGTGCAAAGCCTCTCTACCAGCTTGCAGCTGGTCAGGTTCACTGCTGTGTGCTGGAAGAAGCTCAAGCCTCCCCCCCACCCCCCTGGCACGGGAAGACTGGCTGGTATGTGGTTCTGAAGACTGCAGGGGGCTTCTGCACACGGCTGCTAGATAATACTATTGAAACTGGGAGATGTCAGGTGAGAAGGTCGTTATGGGTCCTGTTTTACAGAAGGGCAAGGTGAATGCAATGCTGGGCACATGCCACAGCCCTGGCTGCCCTCCATCTTCACCAGGGCTCAGGTCTGGAGCCCTGCCCACCTCTTCGAGGACAAGGATTCCCTTGGTGCCTTCCCAGTCCTTAGCAGCAAGCAAATGGTACAGGATTGTTTTTGCTAATAATGTAGAGTAACACCTACTTATTTCTTAAAATATTTATTATACATGCTGTATTCATGGAAAATCCAGGAGCCTGAAGGGACTCAAGTCAGAACTGACAGCCACATTCAGCATGGAGAGGGTTAGGCCAACGCCCTCTTTTCCTTCTAGGTCAGCATCATCTTCTTGATTTCGGCAATCGCTTTCCCTGGATTCAGACCCTGGAGGAAAGAGAAGAGCGTCAGTACCAGGTGTGATGGGAGGAAACAAGGTAGCTGAGACCCTTACCAGAAGGGGGGGATATGCAGATTCAGACCCTCAAAAGCCAACAAACTCAGAGAGGAAAGCCCTGCCCCGGGGTTCTGCTGCGCTGACTTCGCAGGCAAACACACCCAGGGCAGGCAGCACTCTGACCCAGGGTGGTGTCTCTTCAGGACCACAGACCAAGGTCAGTAATTCAACAGAAACCTCTACTGCTGTCGGTAAATTGCCGACTGCAGAGACTATATTCTTTCTCTCTCTTTTTTAATATATAATTTATTTTTTATATTTATTGGTGTTTGGCCTGCACATATGTCTGTGTGTGGATGTTGAATCCCTTGGAACTGGAGTTTCAGTTAGCTATGACTTGCCCTGTGGGAATTGAACCTGGGTCCTCTGGAAAAGCAGCCTGTGCTTGTAACTGCTGAGCCTTCTCTCCAGCCCTGAAACTATATACTCTCAAACGTACGGGAAGAAACAACTCTGGGGAACACTTCCCATCTTCAGTCTGACTGGTCAATACCAGCAGCCCTGGCTAGAGCATGGCCCCACAGCTCCACAGCTCCACAGCTGTAACATCTGTTTTCAGTACTGATAAGTACCCTACTAAGTGCAGGCTTGCAAAAGCTGGGAGGGAAATGTCAGGTACATAGCAAAATTAGAGTTATCTGAGGTTGGGGAAGGGCCCTCTCATGTTAGAGGAATAACCCAGAAACTAAAGTACTAAAGAAAGAAGGGGGGGGGGAGAAGAAAATAACCTGAGAGGCAGAAGAGGCTCGTCACATTCCCAGTACAGAATGATCTCCAAAGTACACAGGTGAAAAGGTACAGAGAGGTGTGGCACAAGAAAGGCAGGACCTGTGTGCTGCACAGCTGGCCTAACAGCACAGAGCCACACCCTCCCGCACACCCATAACCTGTCCGGACGTGGGTCTGAAAGACTTGCTGAGAGGCTGGCCAGAGGTCTCCAAGAAGTTCTGAAAAATCTCAGCTAAGTGTCACTGCTAAGTGGCTCCCCTCCAGCTTCCTATCTTGCTGCTCAGTGCCTACCTCAAGGGCAGCCAGGGTCATACCTCATTGCTCTTCATGCCCAGCGGCCAAGGCTGATAGGTGCATGGTGGCACCAAATGAGAAGGCAACCAATCTACAGTTCTCTCAGAAATGGGAGCTGGGCAGTGGTGGTGTACACTTGTAACCCCAGCATTCAGGAGGCAGAGGTGAGAGGATCTCTGTGAATTAAAGGCCGGACTGGACTACTGAGAGAGTTCCAGAAAAGCCAGAGCTACACAGAGAAACCCTGTCTGGAAAAGCCAAAAACCCAACCAACCAATTAAGACAAAACAAGAAAAGAAATGAGAAGAGAGGGTGAAGATGAGGGAGGTGGAAGCTCTGAGTCCCACAGCAGCTCTCCAGAGAAGAGAGACCTGTGGCACTGGCTGAAGCAGATTGGTGGCCAGAGCTGTGACATGAGCTGAGGGAGCCTGGCTCCCACAGCATTGGCTTCCAGTTCCTGAGCCATTCCAACTGAGACAACAGGCACTCCAGTCCCTGTCTGTCTCACTCCTGCCCGTACCTTGGGGCAGGCCTTTGTACAGTTCATGATGGTGTGGCATCGGTAGAGAGAGAAAGGGTCCTGCAGCTTGGCCAGGCGCTCCTCTTTGAACTCATCTCTGGAGTCGATCATCCAGCGATAGGCCTGGGAAAGCAGGGCGGGTTAGCTGAGTCAGTGGCCTTGCCATTGCTCTGTAGTTCTTGCCCATCCTGCAGGAAGGCTCCTAACCCTGTGTGTCCATGACTGCCATGAGCCTTTGATCCGCCCTATGCTTGGTACCTCGGTGCTTAATGATATGGTACTGGGCATCAGCTCATTTCATGTTGTTCCAGGTTCTAATTAGTGAGGGTGGGCTGTGTGCTAAATGCTTTTTCCTCTAGTTACAGTACCTGCCTGTGCTAGAACCTGCAACTGATAAACGGATGCTTTGTTTGAGACAGAGTCTCACTGTATAGCCCTACCTGGCCCGAAACTCAGAGATCTGCCTGCCTCTGCCTCCTGAGTGTGAGATTTATAGGGATTCACTACCATGCCTGGGTTGCTTGTTTTTTAAGGCTAGGTCTAGCCCAGCCTGGCCTTGAACCTATAATCTTCCTGTCTCAACCTCCCAAATGCTAGGGATTACAGACATATTGGGCTACCACACCCATCATGGACAGTTTGTCTATCTTCTGTCAAACAACACATGCCCTGAGGCCAACGACCTCACGACGGTTTACTACGGAGCCCTGGAACAGTTCCAGCCATGTCACTGAGCCCTGTGTGGTTTGCAACAACTTGGATCTCAGGGAACAAGCAGCACGTTCGGGCACACCTGAGCGCACACGGCAAGGGCCACACTCCTCCGTGGTCACACAGATATTAACGTTCTTTTTAATAGGAAAATAAGAAACATGAAGTAGTCTTCTGAGTTGCTTAACACTTTCTGAAAAGCACTGACCACATAAGCAGCTTCCTGGAAATGGACAGGCTTTCTTTGCACTGAGCTGTGCACACCCAACAAAGACAAAATATTTTCTTTCTAAGCAGCTCCAGCCCAGCTTCCCACCATTTGATGAGCAGCTGCCCCTCAAGATGCTCCTCCCACCCACACAGCCTGCAGCCTGGAGATCCACTCACACCTGCTGTACAGTGGGTCCCTCCCCTTGGGGTGGTCCTCCCCACAAAAGGGAACAGCAAGGTGAGGCCCTCAGATTTGCTGAGAGCCACACGAGCCCAATGCGCTGCATTTCCCCATTGCACTGCGTGGCACCGGACACTCCTTCTGCAGCAGGCCACCGCCCTTGAGGACTTCTGGCCGCTTGGGTTAGGGGCACCGACCTGCATGAGAACTGCAGGCCCCAGGTACTTGTCTCCATTCCACCAGTAGCTGGGGCAGCTGGTGCTGCAGCAGGCACACAGGATACATTCATACAATCCGTCCTGTGTGGAGAGAGAGGAGTCAGACACCAGCACATGGTGGAGGGCCAGCCTGCCTGTGCGCTTTCTTGGTGAAATGCTAAGGGTGGTTTGTGGCAGTATAACAGATTCCCCAAAAAAGATCTCGTAATAAAATGCAGAATCCTCCATGAGAATTCTCATGAGAATCCTCCAGGCTCAGACTCCCAAGTGCTGGATCACAGACTAGGGGCCTGAAGTCCAATAATACATGTAGACTGGATAATCAACAACACCTCATTGACTTAAAGGGCCATGAATGAGGAGTTCCCAACCAGCGTGCAGTCTGCAGTGAGGGGCACCGAGGCTCCCAGGCAGTCTGTCCAGTGTCTGTCTAGCCAGGCAGTCCTCATGGGGCCAAAATAGCACCCTAAGCTGCCTTCAACATTTCACACACCGAACCTTGAACTCCAGGGAAGGAGGAGGGGTCAACTAGGGCACCTGAGCCCACGTGCTCCTGGCATCGTGTTTGTACACCTGTCGCACAGCCTCAAGACTTCTGTGCCTAACAAGTTGGGATTTCTGATTCTGGCAACAAGCAGCAAAGCAGGGGGGTCTACTTGCACAGGGGCAGCCAAGGGAGAAAGCCCTGATGGAGGCAGATGGCTGGCTGCCTGGACCGGATTTGTGGGGAGAGAGCAGCAACAGTCTTTATGCAACAGTAGTGGGACGACCAGAGCGCATGTGGCATAAACCAGACGCAGAAGTGGCTCAGCAGCAAACTCTCCTCTGTACATAGGAGGTCTGAGATTGCATCCCTAGACACACAAACACACACACAAATGAATGCAAAAAAATGAAAAGTAATTCACTGTATTTTCAATTATTTGCTACACTTAGTGTCTTAAGAAATGCCATGCAAATGGCAGAACTCTGGGTCTGTGCAAGCTAGGCAAGACCCCTACCTCAGCATATAGCCCTGGCTTCATGCTGCTGTGTGTATATGTCCACATGTACTTATTGAGACTCTCTAGCCTGGGTTTGGCCTGGAATTTACTATATAGCTCAGGCTGACCTTGAACTCATGAGAATCCTCCAGGCTCAGACTCCCAAGTGCTAGGATTTTAGGCATGAATCACCATGCCTGGCTCCATGTAGGCATTTAAATGAGGAAAACTTTATTGCTAGGAATTTATGATCAGAGGCCTTCATTTCCTAATAAAGCCACCTCAAGCAATGCTTGCTGGCCATGAGGCATGCATGCCTGGCCTGGACTGGAATGTGCAAGACTATGCTGGAAGTAGAGATGATGATGGGCACAGTGCCACCCTCATGAACACTCTCAGCTGTCAGATGCTCATGGACTTGTAGCATCACTAACTGACCGTTCCCATGATGATGGACCAGCGTGCTCTCTGTGACTTTAATGCTTTATGGGGAAGAAGAAGCTAGATGAAAGAATCCATTAAGCACTCACACACTGACACTGGTAACACATGCAGGGTCAGAGTCTAGGGGCACAGAGAGGAAGGAGGTAATTAAAGTGGGCTCCGTCCACCAGCAGAACCAGTGTGCCTGCCAATCAGAGAGGGAAGGAGCTGGAAAGCTGGATGCTGAATTCTCCACTCAAAGTTTCATAGCTCAGGATTTTATAGCTGGGGCTCGGCTGGCAGAGTGCTTATTGTATAAACACAAAACTGTGGGATGGCTCCCTAGCAGTGCAGAAACCAGATGTGGCATGCGGGAGGTGGGGGCAGGCAGATAAGCCTGTGCTACAGCCCCATCTCAAAAGAAAAAAAACTGGCCTAGACCCAAGAACAGCAACTCCAGGAGGCCAGTACCAAGCACAGAGTCAGACTGAGCACAGTTAGGAAGAGACAGCAAGGCTCTCCTCCAGTCCTGCCCCCCCACCACACTGCCACAAACAGAACCCCAAGCTTCCCACCGCAGATAAGCGCTCTGCCATTGAGCTCCACCCACAGCCTGGCAACAGTTTTTCCCCTCGGGTCGGATACTCCCCAGTTTCTTTCAGAACACACTAAGTGTTCTGTGTCACCCTCCTGTTCCTGATTTCCAGAAAGCAACCCCGCAAACCATGACAGTAGGTTTAAGTAATGACCAGCTTCTCGCGGTCCTTGATGGACTGCAGATTCTGCTGCTTGCCCTCCTGAGACTCGTCCTTCTTCTTCAGATAAGGGTCGATGGATTTGTACTGTGCATAGAAGTTATTCATATCCTGAGGGAAGGAGAGGGGGAAGGAGAGGGGAAAGGAAAGGGAGAGGGAGAGGGAGAGGGATCAGTTTCTGCCAGGGCCTTCAGCTTCCAGCATGCTATTATCTCACTTCACTGAGCCTGTTCCCTCTAGGGGAACAAACAGAAGCAAAACTCTCAGTGGCGGAGACAGGCAAAGGTTCTAG
This sequence comes from Meriones unguiculatus, assembly GCF_030254825.1. NCBI lineage: Eukaryota > Metazoa > Chordata > Mammalia > Rodentia > Muridae > Meriones > Meriones unguiculatus. Next base: position 11,248,959 of record NC_083351.1, read on the forward strand.
AAGGGACCATGTCAGTGTTAGCCACACAGCTGGGAAACCTTGTCCACACCAGCTGAAGACATGACAACTGCAGTTCTTTCTCCTCAAGCCAGGGAAGGTGCCCAGCCAGCAGAGGGAGGGAAACTCAGGGCACAGTCAAACTACAGTCGCTTTCCCACTCATCTTCCACATGAATTCTTTGCAGTTATGGCCAAATCCCCCCTTTCTGGGCTGTCCCTATTTCCAAAAAAAAACCCACCAGCTGAGCCTCAGGGTCTCCAGGCATGTCACCTGTCCCTCAGACACTGCACTCACACTCCCCACACTGGTGTGGACCTGGGAACGGGGTCTCCTAATGTCTTTGGGGATACTGTGGAATTCTCCTTGCCATAAACACAGGGACTGTCTGATCATTCTATCAGGTCCACCAAAGTAGCTGCGAACACCCGGACCTAGCTGCTCTGAAGACCACATGGCAGGACACCGCCCCTGTAACAGACGGGAGAGCCACAGACTCACAGGGACTAGATCCTTCATCACATACATGTGTGGAAGAGGGTAAATTTTTGACACTTTGCTGAGGTTCATGTCGATCCTGCATGTGCAAGCCAGAGTGTTGTTTCCATTGATGTTCATGGCACAAGAGCCACAGATTCCTGTGAGAGATACCAGGTTACCTCAGACTTAGTCCTTTCCTCATGGCCACGCTGACCACCACCAGTAGTTCCGCTGACACAGGATATGCCTTCTCTCCCTTCTCTTTGCTGTCTAGAACTCAAACTTGAGCCAGGCAAGCTACAGCCGCAGTCCCCCGAAGCCCCCCAGCCAGCTTCTTCCGTCTTTGTTTATCCCAGGTTTCAAGGCTAGTGAGCAGCTGGGCAGACAGCGGTACTGCTTCTGTGCTGACGTCTGGTTCCCAGCGTACATCATGTCCTTCCTTGCAGAGTCCCGCCACTCCGCAGGCCTACCCCCACGCCCACATGATACATTCACATAGACTCCCAACCACTTTATTATGAGGAACACAACAGCTCTGGTCACAAGCACCATGGCCAGAAATGCCAGCCACTCTTCAGGGCACCCTGTGATTTTGTCTTTTGAGTTTTTTTTTTTAAAATCATTATTAAACCGATTTTTACTTAAAATCATATTTTAAAACATATTACCTTTGTTGTATTATCACTAGCAATTACTTTTCTTCTTTTCTGATTTTAAAAAATATTTTATTTATTTATTTATTATTTATACAGTATTCTGTATGTGTGTGTGCCTGCATGCCAGAAGAGGGCACCAGATCTCAGTATAGCTACCATGTGCTTGCTGGGAACTGAACTCAGGACCTTTGGAGGTATAGCTAGTGCTCTTAACCTCTGAGCCATCTCTCCAGCCCTGATTTTGTTTTTTGAGACCGGGTTTCTCTGTGTAGCCTTGGTTGTCCTGGAACTCACTCTATAGACCAGGCTTGCCTCAAACTCACAGAGATCAGCCTGCCTCTGACTCCTAAGTGCTAGGTTAAAGGTGTGCCTCACACAGCCTGGCTTTTCATTCTCTTTTTTGAGACAGAGTTTCACTATGTAGCCTAGAACTCGCAATGTAGACTGGGCTGGCCTTAAGTATGACAATGATTTGCCTGCCTCTGCCACCCCAGTGCTCCACACCCTCAGCTATATACTTTCAGATACACAGAACAAATCCTATCTGTTGGAGCAGGAAGCTGTCTTCTCACTATCTCAACAGTTCAGCATGAGCACACCACCCCGTGACAAGCCAAGTCTGGGGAAGCCTTAGCCAGAAACTCCCATATCTTGCTAAACAAAGAGCTCACACTGCAAATGCCAGTGAGCCTGTCCTCACTGGTGCTGGCAAGCTCATGGTGGCTGACAGGAACCATGATTTACAGGAACCATGATTTACAGGAACCTCCAGACAAGCTCCTAAGGGGAAATCAGAACTTGCATCACAGTTCAAACTGTGGAAGTCATATCCCATGAAAATGCTGAGGTACAGCAAGGTGTGGGGATCAGAGGGGTCCTGTGTGGACATGGGCATGGCTGTGACAAGGACTGCAATGCCTTAGACACATGGAAATGGCAAGGTGAGGCTCAGAGGGATGGCCAAGCCTTCCTTTGGTCTGAATGAATGTTTATAAATGACTGACCAGCGTAACAACCACAGCTTCCTCTTCTCCAATGACCACGATGACCTAAGATTGCTCCTCTACAGAGACCTCCTACCCACACTAGCTAACCTCACCCCTGTGCTATGCCTAACAAACACACTGCGGCTCTAGGTTGTGTAGCTGTGGCTGGTGCCCTCCATCAGAGCAAGCACAGCCTTCCTGGCCCACGCTTCCCTCTACGCGTCTGTGCATCTACCCTTTCGCCATGTCCTTGTTGCCCCAGCCAGGGCAATCCCTAAAGCTGTACTAGGCACAGCAGCAAGGTCACCTAGCGGTGCTGCAGCTGCTCTCCACAGTCCCCATCAGTGGCAGCCACACCTCTCTGGGGTCAGGACCCCAGTCAAGGTCTAGTGACCATGAAAGCCATGCTTACCTTCTCTACATGATCTTCGGAAAGTCAGAGTGGAATCAATTTCATTCTTAATTTTGATTAAAGCATCCAACACCATAGATCCACACCTGCCAGGGAAAAGAACTCAGCTGCATTTTAAGGTCAGCATCCTTACTTCACTCTCGTACAATGGTCAGGACACCTGGATGCATGACCCATTTAGCCTTCATTAGTACCAGAGTTTTATTTTTTCACTTGCTCAAAGGTTTAACTGTTGCATAGTTTTACTTCTTTATTCTTTCTCTCTCTCTCTTTTTCAGGTAGGGTTTCTCTGTGTAGCCCTAGCTGTTCTGGAACTCACTCTGTAGATTAGACTGGCCTCAAATTCATGGAGATCTGCTTGCCTCTGTCTCCCAAGTGCTGGCACTAAAGGAATGCCCTACCATGCCCAACTTTGCTTTGTTATTCTTTTCCTCTTTTTTTTTTTTTTTTTTTTTTTTTAATACTGAGGCTTGAACCCAGGGCCTTACATAAGCCTGGCAAATGCTGTACTGTTGAGCTATATCCCAAGCCCTCATTAATTTTGTTTAAAAGGGTCTCAATGCACTGCCAAGCTGGCCTCAAACTTGTATCCTCCTACTGGGCCCGAAGGAGTCGCTGGAATAACAGGTGCACATAACCGTGCCTGGCCCCACCTTCGCCTTGTTTCTGTGGTGCTGGGGCTTCCTGAGTGCTAAGCTCTAAGCACCACTGAGCTGTACCTCCAGCCTCCTTCCTACCTTCTTAAGGTAAAATCTTAGATGACTGGTTTTAAGCCTTTTCTTTTTGTGATCCAGGCTAATCTCAAACTGGAGATTGTCCAAACAAACAAAAAACCCCTCAAACCATAAGTGCCTGATCTATGAATTCCCCTGGCAGCCTCCAGGTGGAGCAGCTGCTGCCTCTCAGGTGCTGCACGGTTCTCATCAGCACTTAGTTCAGGTAGGTTCCTATTTTCCCTGGGGTTTCTGCATCGATGTGTAATTTACTACGACTCTTCGCGTTTTCTTTCTTTCTTTCTCTCTCTCTTTCTTTATGGGGGTGTGCATTTGAGACAGGGTTTCTCTGTATAGCCTTGACTGTCCTGGAACTCACTCTGTAGACCAGACTGGCCTTCAAGTCTCAAATATCCATCTGCCTCTGCCCCCTGAGTGCTAGGACTAAAGGCGCGTACCACTACTGCACTATGGTCAGAGTAAGCCTGTAAGAGTGTGAACTTTTGAAATTTATTGGGATTTATTTTGTGGCCCAAAGTCATGGTGAGCATACCTGTCCATCTGAAAGGAATGCACATTTTGTTACTGTTTGGTATGAAATATTCATTAGGCAAATGTGATTGACAGCACTCTCCAACAACTGTCTTACTTAACTACAAATCTGCTTCTTCTCTTTTCTGTTTATATATTTGCATGTGTGTATGTCAGTGTGTGAAGTACCTAAAGAGCCTAGAGGAGGGTATCAGATCCCCTGGGGAGGGAGGTAGAAGCCACAGACTGTTGAGTTGCCTGGCATGGGTGTAAGGAACCAAATTCCAATCCCCTAAAAGAGCAAGCGCTTTTAACTGATGAAATATCTCTCCAGCCCCCTTGAAAAAAAAAAGTGTGTGTGTGTTTGTGTGCAAGTGTATATGTGGAAGTGAGGTCAACCTTAGGTACTGATCCTTAAGCACTGTCTCTTGAGACAGGGCCTCTCACTGGAGCTAAAGCCAGCCAGGGATCTATGTGTCTCTGCTTCTGCAGTGCTGGGATAACAGAAGCACATTAACTATGCTCCACATTTCCATGTGTCCTGGGGACCAAACTTAGATTTTCATGTGGGCCCAGAAACACTTTCCCAGCTGAGCTGGCTCCTCAGCCTCTAAATTTGTTTTTGTTTTGTTTGTTCATTTGTTTGAGGCAAGGTCTTCGTAGTCCTGGCTGGATAAGCTTGGGTTACAGGCCTAGCCAGTGTGCCTCCCTCACTGGATCTCTGTGTGATTAGCAGTCCTACATCCCACCAAGCTCTTCTGAGAAGTATGAATGTTCTACTGCATGGTGATCACCATGGCAGATTCAAGACTGGAAAGAGGTTCAAACAGAATCTGAGATTCCTCCTGGATTCTTTCCAGGTCCCTATACTTTCCATGTTCTCTGCTTTCCTAGTTTTAGTATTTCTGTGGCCTTGCAGGCTGGGGTCTGACCTCATGGAGATCTATCACTCACTGAATCCCCTTCTCCCAAATGTCTGCTCAAGCCAGTTACTTCCCAGTGCCTTCAGTCATTCTTGTCTGCTCCCTGGAGTCAGCCTGATGAATGCCTGCTCTACTATCACTGGAAGGGAACTAAGGGAAGCCTTAATTTTCAGTTCTATAATTTTAGCCACACATTACTGAGGCTTCTCTCTCTCTCTCTCTCTCTCTCTCTCTCTCTCTCTCTCTCTCTCTCTCTCTTTCTTTTTTGAGACAGAATATCACTATGTAGCCCTGGATGTCCTGTAGCTCATGCAGACCAGGCTGGCCTCAAACTTACAATGATCCACCTGCCTCTATCTCCCAAGTGCTGGAATTAAAGGTGTGTACCACCTCTGCCCAGCTTACCGAGTTTTGATTTGGGGGAAAAAAAAATTTAAGATTTATTTATTTATCATGTATATAACATTCTGCCTGCACACCAGAAGAGGGCACCAGATCTCATTGTAGATGGTTGTGAGCCACCATGTGGTTGTTGGGAATTGAACTCAGGACCTCTGGAAAAGCAACCAGTGCTCCTAACCTCTGAGCCATTTCTCCAGCTCTGATTTGAAAAAAAAAAAAAAAAAAAATTTATCTTCCAATTATCTGTCAATATTCTTAATGTTTCTGTAACACAACAGTGAGCTAAGAGTGTGATTTGGGCTGAGGATGTAGCTCAGTTGGCAGAGTGCTTACGCATCATGCATGAAGCTACAGGCTCCATCTCTGTATCTCATAAAGCAGGTATGGTGGCCACACCTGGAACCCCAGAATTGGGGAGATATACGGAGAAAGATCAGAAATTCAAGATCTTCCTCAGTAAACTCAAGATCAGCCGGGGAAACAAAAGACCGTCTTGAGAGAGAGAGAGAAGAGAGAGATTGAGAAGACAAGGAAGAAAATTTTTTTTTTTGGTTTTGTTGTTTTAGGTTTTTTGAGACAGGTTTTTTGAGACAGGGTTTATCTGTGTAGCCCTGGCTGTCCTAGACTCACTTTGTAGACCAGGCTGACCTTAAACCCACAAAGATCCATCTGCCTCCGCCTCCCTGAGTGCAGGGATCACTGGTGTGTACCACTGAGACTGGTTGATTTCTGGTTATTTCCTAATTGGACACCTGCCTGACTTTAAAAACAGAAGACAAATTCCAAAACATTAGAGAATCAGATTGTTATGTCTCTCACGACCTGAAAAGCATATCCCCACATCAAATGAGAAGCTCTCCTACAGAGACGGGGCATAGCTCAGCGGTAAACGGGGTGCTGAACATGCATGAGGCCGTGGGTTCAGTCCCCAGCACCACAATAACAGCAGAGTTCAGAACTAACCCGCAAGCCCTCCCACCCCCTCCTTACCAAGCACCTGGCCAGAACACATACTCACTTATTCAGATCAACCTCGTAAGTCTGCATTCGAGGTTTGTCTCCAGTCTTGTTTGGGTCCCATCGGTAAATGGCAAATTTTTTGATTCGGGGAGCTGCAGCAGCCGCTGTCTGTGCCCCTCGGCAGGCCTGGACCTTGAAAAGGAAAAAGAAAAATGTTAAAAACTGCAAGACACTTCTGCACTTAGCTGGCGTGATAAATGTATTACTGGGTGCACACACCCTGGTACATGGCGTCCTTGGAGGGTATGGTAGCCAACACCCAAAAGACATCAGTCCCCCATGATATGCCTGCTGTGGATCCAGGGGCCAGTGACACAGAACTTAGCAAAACAGAGAGAACCTTCATGTCACAGAAAAAACAAAGTGGTGACCACAGTGAGATGGAACATGCATGACAAAGTACACAGAGCAACCTTCAGGAGGTGAAGCCAGCATCTGGACAGAAGGCAGGGGTCACGGGCTGTAGTGACTGGGCCTCAACTGGAGCTGGATGAGCAGAATTTAGAAGGCAGAGGGGACAGCAGGGGTGAGGGTGTGCAGGCGATCACTGTATCTATGAGCCACAGTCTGCCAGGATGCGGGAGGCTGATGTGAGGATGTGGGTTCATTTTACCCGAGAACCATGGAGAGCAGTGCAACTCCATTCGGGAAATGGTCTCACATGCAGTCTGGACTGGATTTAAATTGTCAATCTTCCTGCCTAGTCTTCTAAGTACTGGGATTACAGGTGTGTGTCACACAACCAACCAACACAACTTTCAATCATGGTGGTGACATAATGTTGTGTTGTGTCTGTGTGTGAGATAACAAGAGTTAAAAGGGAGACTTATTACATGAGATCTGAAGAGACCAGTCAGAAAGCTATTTCAGATATCAAAACAAGATGCTGTGGCCAGCGAGATGGCTTGCTGTGCAAGCCGACAAACTGGAGTTCAATCCCAGGAAGCCATGTAAAGGCGGAGGAGAGAACTGACTATGAAGTTACCCTCTGATCTCCATAGCCACACTGTGCCATGTGCCACCTCCCTCATCATACATACATAAATAATAATAAAAGGTTTGTTTTTTTTAAAAAAACCAAACACGACAGCCAGGGTGGCAGTGCACGCCTTTAATCACAGCATTTGGGAGGCAGAGGCAGGCAGATCTCTGAGTTCCAGGCTTACAGATGGAGTCCAGTACAACCAGGGCTACACAGAGAAACCCTGTTGAAAAAGCAAACCAAAATAAAAAACAAAAATGCAACATGGTAACATATTCAAACTGGCGCAGATCTGAGGATGGTGGCACAAGCCTGTAAATCCCAACACCTCGGAGGTGAAGGTAGGAGGATTATGAGTTTGAGGCCAGATGAGGTTGAGACCCTGCATTTAAAAAGAAAAGAAAGCACCCCTCCTAAACCCAATGCAATTTCATACTAAAAAAAAAAAAATCTGCCGAAGAAAAAAAAGACAAAGAATGTCAGAACACAAGGTGGGCATGGATGGTAGCACACACCTTTAATCCCAGCACTCAGGGGGCAGAGGCAGGGGGATCTCTATGAGTTCAAGGTCAGTCTGATTTATAGAGTGAGTGCCAGGACAGTCAAGGCAATTACACAGAGAAACCCTGTCTTGAAAACACAACAAAACAAAGAATCGGAACACAAATTAAATTAGGGAACAAACAAGTTCTGCTGTGATGACTCTGCTACATCTCAGCAAAATGAAATCTCTGCCCCGTGAGTTAGAGCCCCATGCTTCCCATGTTAGCCGAAAGCAGCTACACAGGGGAAGGTGACCCTGAACTCGGACCCTCATGCCTCCACTCCCCAGGGCTGGATCAGCAGGGATGGCCAACAATGACTGGGTTATGCTGGGGGTAATACAGACATGCACCTTCATGGCCAGCTTTCACATGGGTTCTAGGGAACCAAACTCAGGCCATGAGGCCTGTAGAGTTTTTCCTGCTGAGCCATCTCCTTGACCCGCCCCCCTTCATGTGGTCATAAAAGTACTCTGTAGTAGAGGATGGTAGTATTACCATAGTCAGACAATTTTCACCCATCCTAAAAAGGTCTTTTCTTCATCATCATCCCATGACCAGCTTTTCACTCAACATAGAGATTTTTGGTGAGCAGTGGTGGTGCAAGACTTTAATCCCAGCATCTGGGAGGCAGAGGCAGGCAGATTTTGAGTTTGAGGCCAGCCTGGTCTACAAAGCAAATTCCAGGGCAATAGGGATACACAGAGGAACTCCCCCAGTCCCCAAAATTTGGAGAAGTCACACCAGTTACTATGTATGTGTAGAGTTGTCTGGCTTTAAAAAGTAACCTGGGAGAGCTGGGACAGCTGGCACAGGTGCAGCATTATGAAGCCTCCCAGCACTCGGGAGGCAGAGGTGGACGGATCTCTGTGAGTTCTAGGCCAGGCTGGTCTACATAGTGAGTTCCAGGACATCCAGAGCTACATAGTACATAGTGAGATCTTGTCTCAAAACAAAACAAAAAAGTCCAAAACCTGGGGACTGGAAAGATGGATGGCTCAGCAGTGAACCTGATCACAACCACTTGTAATTCCATCTCTAAGGCATCCTACACCCTCTTCTGGACTCTATAGGCAACTTCATGCACATGCGTATATACGTAACTAAAGACACAAGTAAAACCAGGTCAGCCAGATGGCTGAGTAGAAAAATGTACTTGCTACCAAGCTTGACAACCCGAGTTAGATGCCCAGAACTCATGTAAGGGTGGAGAGAATGGAATCCTGAAGGTTGTCTTGTTTCCACATCCACACTGAGGCACCTGTGTACCCCTACACACAAAATAGATAACACACAATAATCTTTTATTCTGGAAAAATTATAGACTGCATGCATCTGTGATAGTATTGAGATTCTCCTGGGATGAAAATACCCAGCAGAACTGCTGTATAGCATTAGGGACATGGACATCAGATGCAGAAGAGTGGCTCCCAGGAGCCCTAGAGCCACCCATTCCATCACGGCCACCTTTTCATCCTCACTCCTCAGCCCCAGCAACCACCATGTGCCTGCTCCTGCTGTCAGTTACAGCCTCCGCTTGTGTAAACTGCCTAATGCAGGGGCCAGCTAGTCCCCTAGGAGTGGAGACTGTGAACATATTTGTACCTCAATCTAGTGAGTCATTGGCCTTGTAGTATTCTCACTGGCAGATGGGCATTCTAGGCAGCTTTGCCCTCCTGGAGTTCACAGTCCAGATGAGGAAATAAGGCAGTGCTACTAATAGCCCATCCCAGCTAAACATTTATAGACCAAGCACAGGAGACCCAGAACCTGAATCTACAGCTCATAGCAACACAGCAGGCTCATTACAGGGCTTGGGATGGTACTTTTTAATACAAATATACTTTCCCACAGTGAGGAGGCCTCTCTCACTCACTCTTACTGCCCTTAGAAAGGTGGGCAAAGACCTCTCCTGAAATGCTAACACAGACCTTTCTTTTTCTTTCTTTCCTCTCTCTCTCTCTCTCTCTTTCTTTTTCCTGCAGTTCATTCCAGGAAGCCCAGTCTGAGCCTTAGAACTCACTCCTCCTGGCAGGGCTCTTACACTTCACTGCTGCCTCAGCAAGTGGAAAGAGGCTGATAGACAAGGTCGCTGAGAATAATTAACTGGATAACCTATCAGGAGACTCCTCCCTTGAGAAAACCCACACACCCCCTTTCAGCAGCCACTTGTAGCTCTTCAATTAGGGGTGAAGCCCTGTGGAATTTCTCCTATTAATGTTGGCATGAATTGGTGGTGTCCTTACAAATCCAATCCCATGCTCTCAGCCCTAAACACATGTTATATAGAAGGAACTCAAAGAGTTCCTCATATATGTTATGTGTAGATACATGTATGTATAAACGGACTAGGGATGGTGTATGTATATATTCAGCAATGATAATTAAAGAAGTCATGAATATGAGAGGGAGGGGAAAGCATGGGAAGAGAGAAAATTATCTAAATACTCATGCATGAAATTCTCAACAACAAAAACAGACTCATTAACCAAACACTTGGGACATCAGCCTAAGGCTCTGGTAGGCACTGTCTGTTTTGGTTGTTCTTTGAGACAGTGTCCTAAGTAGCCTGGGCTGGCCTCTCACTCCATGTGCAGCTGCGTATGTCCTTAAACTCTGGATTTTCCTGCCTCAGCCTCCAGAGTGCTGGGATGACAGGTGTGTGTCAGTGCACCTAACTCTATCCTTCCCATTCAGAGAGAGATGCATAGGTCAGGAGGTGGTGGCACACCTTCCGTCTCAGCACTGGGGAGGCAGGCGGATCTCTGAGTTCAAGGCCAGCCTGATCTACAGAGCCAGTTCCAGAACAGCCTGGTCTACAGAGCCGGTTCCAGGACAGCCAGGGCTACACAGAGAAACCGTCTTGAACAAAGAACAAACAAAGAGACGTAGAGAAAATGCTTTGTCAGGTTTATATCTGGTAGGTTGGAGAAAGCTGGGATTACATGATGGTCGAATGTGTACTGTGTTATTCAGTCACAACAGGCACTTTAAGATGAGAGGGATCAAGTAAATTCAAGAGGAATTAATATTTCCATATACTAACCATGTGCCAGAATCTGTGCTAAAGGGGTTTCAAGTATTTGTTTAAAAGCTGTTGCAGGGCCGGGCATGGTGGCACACACTTTTAATCTTGGCACTTGGGAGACCGCAGCAGGCAGATTTCTGAGTTCCAGGCCAGCCAAGGCTGCATAAAGACCCTGTCAACAAACAAACAAACAAACAAACAACAAAACTGCCACAGGCTGGAGATGTGTTAGCAGTTTGGAGAGGAGCAGGGTTCAATTCCCAGCACTCACAGGGCAGCTCATAACCACCTGTAACTCCAGTTCCAGGGAATGCAACTCCCTCTTCTGATATCCATAGGCACCAGATAAGCACACTGTGTCCATACACACATGAAAGCACACATTCAAACACATGAATTAAAAAAAGAAATCTAAAAATCCCACAGCAAAACCTGCCCTTGGATCTACAGTTAAACCAAACCAAAACAAACAAACAAGACAAAACGGGGGGGCTAATGGAGAGGCTCAGTTTTAAATCTCCAAGAAGGTCGGAGTTTCTGCTGCCCATCTTGGAAGTGCTGTCCAGGAGCCCAGAAGGGTAAGCAGACTGAGCTGAGTCCCTTAAATAAGCAAAGGTCTTTTCTCTTGCCGTTCTAACGGCTGCCACTGAGAAAGCACACCTGCAGTGTGCCGCTTCTGGAGGATACAGGGCGTGTGGGGAGACCTATGACAGAGCTACCACAGTAGTACACACAAAAGCAGCCCCGGGCTCTGCCTGTCATCCCATGAAAACCGCACGGGATCAGTGCCGCTACACACCCTTGAAGAAACACGCTTTAGAGAAGCGAGTCTCGCCTGGAGGCTTCCACTGTCTTCATCTTTCGGGGGCTGGGTCGTTTTTCTTCCACCGTTCCTTTCCCCTGAGAGTCAAGTGCAGTGCCCTCCAGAGTTCACCCGTCTCCGACCTTACGGAGCCAGATTAGCCTAACCTCAAGGTGCGACCTGGCCTCCAGGGTATCGCCCGGGCATCCCGCAGGCCTCCCTGCATCACACAGCGCAGGTCGAGTCCAGATATCTGGATCTGATTCTGGGTACCAACATACGACCTTGAGCAATTCGCTTGCCCTCCCTGACCTCTGTCTTTCCCTCGATCTTTTCCAACCTCCGCCTGGCCGCAACTCTCCGGCTACGGCGAGGCGCGGGATGGCCATCTGGACAGGATGCTCGGGACAGGGCGCAGGTGAGAAGTCCTCGACTGAGGCCTGGACCCGGGCTCCCGCTGCTTCTCCGCGGCCTCTCCACCCAGGCAGCCTCGGTGACTGGCACGATTCCCAACTGAACCGCGGCGCCGGGGCTCACCTGCAGGCTGACTCTGCTGAGAGCGGTTGTCGGGAAGCCGCGCCTCAAGGAGACCACGACCGCCGCCGCCATCTTGCCTCCTAACGTCAGCCCCACCCTCTACCCTCCGGCATCCCGTCGAACACCGCGGTGGGAAGCGGGCGTCTCACCCTCAAGTCCGCTAGCCGCCTGAGCGCTAACAGGGGAAGGCGGCTTCCGGTTTTCCTAACGGAGGACGGATAGCGCGCACGCGCAGCAGCTGTCAGCGGGGCGCATGCCCACTGTCCTCGTAGGTTCTTAAGGTGACCTTCTCTGGAGTCTGAGAGGCGGGAGGGAGAAAAGGCAACCTGGAGGGCCGGGGCAAAGACCAGAAGGGGCGGAGCTATCCAATTTTGCCCGCGGCCGTGGTTTTAACCTCTCTTCCCTTGCGAAGGTGGAGATGGGCGAGTGAGGAAGAAGACAGTAGGCAAGAAGGGGGGTGATGTAGCCTAGGCTGTCCACCAAGGAGGTAACCTGGAACTTGAGATCTTTCTGCCGGTAAAGAAATGCTGAGTGCTGGGATTACAGATGTGTGCCAGCATGCCTGGTTGTGCTGGCTAGACAAGCACTCTACCGACTGAGCTGTATCCCCAAATTTTGTTTCCTATAGTCACCCGAACTGCTCTTCCCAGCGTTTTTCATGGGCTCTCTCAGTGTCTCTCTGACTAAGATTTGACGACCTTGGGCATGTGTGATTTTGGTGTCTCAGGTCACTTGATCTCTTCAGGCACCCAGTGACTTTGCTGGTCCCTTTATTTCCAGAAGGAATGGTTTTATTCCTTTTCGCTCACTTTTGGCAAGGGAAGGACACTGTTTATAGTCTTTGGTTTCCTCACTTGGGCCATTTAGATGCCACTGGAGAAATTAAGATGACAGGAGGAATGGCTAGACGGGGCCAAGTTTCTGAGCCTTGTCCCTGCACCCGGCTTCCCTGCCAGGCGGCCTCATTAAAGGGGGTGTGGGGAGGCCTGAACCCCTGGTGGTTACCTTAATTGCTCCTCTTAAGGCCATGTGACACTGGACCTCTGACTTGTAGTTGTCCTTGCCTGAATCAGTAGGGGTTGGACCGGCTAATGTAAAATTGTTATTGACATGATTGTCTTGTGCAACAGATGGCACGGGGGAGGTCACCCTCACTTTCCAGGGGGTTGGCTAGGCACTGGGATAGGCTCTTCCAGTCTGCCCCAGCACATTTTTGGGCTACCCAAATTGGCTGAGGTTTTAGGAAAACTGCCATTTTCTTTGAAACTCCTCCAGAGTGTCAACAGGCAGTATTTCTGGAGAACTGGACTTCTTAGCCATTTCAGCCATCATGGCAAAGACAGATGCCACCCCTACGTGAGTGGCTGCCATTTAACTTTTTGCCCAGGTCACCTTGGAAAAAGAAGTCTGTGGCCAGCAATGAGACCTTGATTTATGAAGGGGCTTTTGGTGCCAGTGTGCCCACACGCCCTGTAGGCACATCATTCCTGGGCTTCATGGGGATTTGGGAAGCTCAGTGTTATGGAGAGATAATAAATTCCTGGTGACTCTACCTCCGCCCTGAACTTTGGGATTCCAGAAAGGCACAGATGCCATGGTCTTTGTGGTCTCTTTCTGACTTATATCCCCAAGGTGTCCTTGCCATAGACTGTGGGGATTGTGGTTGGTTGGTATCCATGTAGAGAGTGATGTATTGCTTTTCATCAGACATTCTGCTGGGCGCCCTGTGTTTATACAGAGCCTCACCTCATCGCTTGCAAATGTGTTTACAGCAACAGTCTCCCCTGGTCCTCCCAACAACTCTGTTGGGTTGGAATCACTGTCCCCATTTGCAGACAGCCTTTGAGTATTAGGAAATCTGGGCAACCTAGGGTGGGAATTCTGCTTGAGGAATTCTTTCTTCCTCCAGGCTAAAAACTGAGTTCAAAAGTGAAACAAACAAACACCAAACTGGGCTTGATGGCTCAAGATTGTATTTTAAGCACTCAGGAGGCAGAGGTGGGGAGGATTGTTAGTTACAGGTCAGCCTGGGCTACATACTGAGAACCTGTCTCATGACCCTCCTAAAAGAAAAAGGGTGCTAGGCAGTGGTGGCACATCCCAGCATTTGGGAGTCAGAGGCAGGCAGATCTCTGAGTTTGAGGCCAGCCCGGTCTACAGATACAGAGTGAGTTCCAGGACAGCCAGGGCTACACAGAGAAGGAAAGAGAGAGAAAGAAAGAAAAGGAAGGAAGGAAAGAAAGCAAAAAAAAAAAAAAAAAAAAAAAGGACACCCTCAGTCCTTTTAACTCAGCTGGTCTCAGTCATCCCACCTGTGGCCTGAGATGTTCACATTTCCACTCTTATCAGCACCACCATCCATCAACATCCATGCTAGAAAGCTGGCATCATCCTTGGTCCCACTTTCCTTCTACATTTCAGCACTCGCCCATTACCACCCCAGCTTCCAGGCTCCTGCGACCCCTCCTTTCTGGTTTCTCTGTGCAGTTCCATATCTTCGATCTGGAATGTCTTATCCTTCTATTCCTATTCATCTCATCAGGCAGCCCAGGCTGGCCCAGAATGCTCAAGCCTCCTGAGTGCTGGGGTTACAGACGTGAGTCACCTGCCTGCTTCTTCCTTCTTCACAGCCATTTGCAAAAATTCAGATCCAACTTTTTCCTTCCTTAGAAAATAACTCCTCAACCACTCAATAAAATGCCCTCTACACAGGCCATCAGGTTCCACCAGGTTTGATAATGTTCCGCTTTCATATCTGTATGCCCTACTGGGAACATTTTAAAGGCCTGGCCCCTTCACTCTATTTTACTTTCTTCACCAAGTTTACTGCTCCCTGTGAATCTGTTTTGAATTTGTTCTTTCTTTCTTTTTGGTTTCGTTTGGGGACAGGGTCTGGCTGGATAAGCTGGCCTCACACTTGTGATCCTCCTGCCTCCCTTAGTTACTTAGCTGAGGATCGTATAATCTATTTTGGATTCTACTTGGCTTCTGAATTCTTTGTGACTATGTTGATTGCAAGAAGCTTCCGGGCCAAGGTGGGGATTTGTCTCTTGTTCACAGTCACGTCCAGAGTGGCCTGCACCGCAGCACATGGCTGAGAAACACTCGGGATGAACAAATTAATCTTCAATTCCTAAGCGCCTGGCTTGGGGTGTCAGCGCACAGTAGGTATACAGTCAGGTGGACTGGCTGAATGAAGGAGTGGGGAATAAGAAAGGCGAGCCGTTCCCTTGTGGCAGGGAAAGAAGAGATTGAGGGAGAGGTGGGTGTTCGGAGAGCAGGGGACATGTAGAGACTCGGGCACCGTGGTGCACTGCCTCCACTAGGGTGAGGACCAGGGTATTTAATGTTTTTAAAAGTTCATTTTGAAGGGGCTGCAGCTATGGTTCGGCACTTAAGAACACGTGCTTATTTCTTTTTTACACCCCCCCCCCGAACCTGGGTTCAGGTGCCTGCACCTACCTGGTGGCCCACAACCATTTATAATTTCAACTTCAGGGGACCTGATGCCTTCTTCTGACCTCCAAGGGCATCAGGCACACACTGGATGTACACAATGTTCACACACATAAAGTAAATAAATCTAAAAATTTTTCTTAAAAAGATCACGATAAATCAAATGAGAATGTTTTAAGCAAAGACGCCACTCTTTAGTACTCCTGGGAGCTGGCTGCAGGGATCTGTGGCAGGCCAGTGCTCTCCCAGTGAGTGTGTCCCAAGCCTCGCCCTTCACTCCTTTGCATTTTAGCTTCATGAGCCCTTTTTGGCTTCCCTATAGCCATCAAGAGAGAATTCTGAGGTGCATCAGGGCATCAGGTGCCTCTTCAGGAAACAGAATAGAAGGAAAGAGAGCGCCAGGGTGGTCAGGGAGGGAGAAAAAGCAAGTCTGATGACCATTCGACCAGCATCCACGCTGCCACCTGACTCAGCACACCCCTCCATGAAGCGGAGTACCCTTACGGAGAGGCTAGGCTGGGGTCCCCTCAACCCTGGGGGGTTACCGCAGAAGCCCCTCCTATGGCTCAATCATCCAAGCAGGCCTGTGGCTTCTGAGTTTGGCAAGAGGCAGACTCCTTCGGGAACATCTCTACCTTCTGGCTTGGGACACTTTACTTCTGGGGTACACTCATTGCATATCGTATCAGGGGGCTCCAGAAAGAAGTGGAGATGAAAGCTGCAGTTCCAGAACCGGCAGAGCAAACGCCAACCTCCCCATCTCCTGTCCCCTTCCCTGCTTTGCCTGGTTCTCAAAGAAGCCCTTTCCCTTCTTCTAGGTCACCGAATGGCGTCCCCTGCCATGCTCAGGATGCTGGTGCTGCGAGGCTGCACCAATAGCATCCACACCTGGAGGATTTCCTGGATGATGGCCCTAAGCAAACCCTTTGGCTACATTTACTCCATAATCATTGCAGCAAACCCACAAGGCGGGGATTTTTGGGTCTTCATTTGTTGTTGAGGCTGCTGAGTCTCAAACAAACAAACAAAAAAACAAAAAAAACGGCCAAGTGCTTACCCGCTCACACTGCAGGATGGGCAACATCTTCACGTGAGGGCAGGGTGCCCGGCGAGAAAAGTGGGGGCTGCAGTCACTCGGGTGCACCTCCAGGGGGCACTCCCGGCTCGCAGCGCCGCCCAGCCCTCTCTCCCAGCTGTTGCCAACGTGCCCTCAGAAAAGGCTTATCTAAACAAACCCCTTTCTTTCATCCCGTGCAAACCCCACTGTATAATTAGACTTCTCAAAGTACGTTCTCTGAGCGGGAGTGAGGCAATAGGGCTACAGGCTTCTCGCATTTCACGAGCACTCTCTATGGAATTAACTCCTGGAGCGAAGAGTCACGAGCCACCCCTGCTCCCGGGAGACTGGCGGCTCACACAGCTTAGGTCATCTCAGCTGCTGGGGCTTAGCAAGTGGCCCACCCTAGCACCAAGCACACCCCGGGCGCCCATCCACCTGGTCAGCACCCTTGCACACTCCCACCCGCCTGCCAGCAGCGCCCCCATACCCGCAACCTTAGCGGTTCACTTGATCTTCCGGCTGAGCCCAGACAAGCGTGCTTAGCTGACGCGGCACAATCGCTGCGTCCGCCTTCTTCCGTTTGAACCTGAATTCTTGAATGTTTTTCAAATCAGAGGCAGAGCCCCGCAAATGAAATGTGAACACGAACAATGGGGAATATTCTTTCAGTTCGGGGTGGCTGGAAGTCAGAAGCAAAACCAGTCAGAGATGCGGACGGTCAAAGGCCAGTTGCCTTTGTCAGGCGCAGGGGGAGTGGTCAAGCGTGTAGTGAAAGGGTTAGACTAACTTTGTAACCTGTATGTCTTCTAAAGCCTGTAATAGCTTTGAGTTTTAAGTTCAGGTTAAGCTAAAGCCTCTTAGTACCTTTCCAGAGAATGGAGAAATGTGACCCTATCTGTGAGGACAGATAGAAAAAAAGCAAGCAAGCAATGACCTTCACTCCGCAAAAAGAACGACCAGACCCTTGTCTTCTAGACAGTGTTTCTTAGCAACCAACCCAGACGGCCTCAATCCTTCTTCTGAGTAACTCCTGACCTCCAGCCAAAAGTCCGCAGCCCCAGTCTTCAAGGATGAGTTAACCACTCCCACCTTCAATTGCAGCTGCATCCACACTTGGCAGGACTGGCCAAGCTTGAGCACCTAAGACTAACCAATTATCTTACTTTATAGCTTCCTCATCCAATCCTAAATTGCCAAAACTGCAACTTCAAGTTTCATGCAATTTTTCTTTTAAAAACCTAAAGCATTTGTCTCCCGGTGCCACTCTTTGCTGACCGGCAGGGGTGACCCCATTGTGCAATGGTTAAATTAAACCTCTTGCTTTTGCAACAAGTCGTGGTCTGGGGGGAGTTTCTGGGAAGGGCGCGATCTTGAACTCCTGAGCTGTGAGACCCCAGGTCTTACAGTAGTTTGGGAATTCAAGCTGTCCTGTCAACCATCAGCTC
The DNA here is from genome assembly GCF_030254825.1 of Meriones unguiculatus. Taxonomy (NCBI): domain Eukaryota; kingdom Metazoa; phylum Chordata; class Mammalia; order Rodentia; family Muridae; genus Meriones; species Meriones unguiculatus. The sequence continues at coordinate 11,266,931 of NC_083351.1, forward strand.
TGTGGTCTTGAGAAGGTTACAAAACCTCTCTGTGCATCAGTAAAATGAACGGAGATAATCAGTCCTGCCACGGGGGAGGATTAATCCTCCTGGTAGCTCTTTGTCTGAAGTGATGGAGGGAAACCCAGCTGAGGGGAGGAAAGCAGAGCCACCTATCAGTAGGAAACATGGATTGTGCTAAAGAGCAGGAAGACTTGAACAGAAATAATAGGCCACGGGATTCAGCCAGTTTTGGTAATCATTAAAAAGTACATATGCAGGCTGTGGTGGTGTTTGCCTTTATTAATCCCAGCGCTCGGGAGGCAGAGGCAGGCAGATTTCTGAGTTTAAGGCCAGCCTGGTCTACACAGTGAGCTCCAGGATAGCCAGGGCAACACGGAGAAACACCGACTCCAACCCCACCCCTAATCCCTCCAAAAGTACATATGGCAGGCTGGGGGCATGGTCAGTGGGTAATGTGTTTGCTGTGTGAGCATAAGGACTTGAGTTCGAATCCCCAACACTCAAATAGAAGCCAGGCCTGGCTGTGCTCATTCATCTGTCACTCTAGCATTGGGGGCACTGAGGTGGGCAGAGTTTGGGGCTTTGCTGGGCAGCCAGTCTTGCCAAAGCAGCAGGTTCAGGGACAGACGGTCTCAAAAAGGTCAATTGGAAGGTATGTGCTGCCAAGTCTGATGACCTGAGTCCCACAAGGCTGTCCTCTGACCCCACAACCACACGCCTACACACACAGAAAAAAAAAAAAATAAATGCAATTAAAGCTAATGTGAAGAATCAATTGAGGAAGACATTCTAACATCAACCTCTGACCTTACACACATACGAGCACACAGGCCTACACCACGCACACCTGAAATATACACCGCTCAGTTCTTGCTGTGTAAAGAAATTCAAGTAACATAGTTTAACATAGTCTAAAGCCCTCCAGGGGGCACTCTTGACTCTCTTTTCTCCGAGGTCACTGCTGTCACCAGTTTCTACAGAAGCCCAGGGTGATTTGCACACTGGACAGCCTGTCACTTTTCTGTCTCTTGCTGGGTCTTGGGGTTTTGTGATGTTATCACACATAGGTCTGCTTCAGAATAATTAAATGGGACATACGATGGTTTGATCCTTCCCCAGACAGGTTCTTAAAAATGGGGCAGTGACCCAGTCAGTAAACTCGTTCCACAGAAGCATGAGGACCCACACATGATGGGACATGCTTATAGTACTAGCCCTAAACAGAGGGAGAGACAGGCTGATTCCTGGGGCTCCTTGGCCAGCCAGTGTAGCATCCTTGATCCCAGCTCTCGGTGAAAGACCCTGCCTCACTCAAAAAGCTGGTGGGCAGCTGCTGAGGACACGACAGTGAGGCTGACCTCTCACCTCTGTGCACACGGGCAGCTGTGCACACCCAAGAACACACACACGTAACCTTACACCCAAAATGGGTCTCCTAGAAAACTGACAATAATGAAATTGATATTCCTGTAGGCTTCCACACTGACTACGAGACTGCAGCTGCCTCAAGTTTCAGGGGATTCCCTGTATTTGGATCCTGGGATCCCCTGAATGGCTGCAGTTTATATTGCAGGAGCATAGGATGAGTTCCTTTTAACAAACAGACAGAGTGTCTAGGGAAAAGGCTGATAATTGGTTAATTGCACAGGGGCAATCACACAGTGATTACCAGTTAGCTTGCCTAACGTGTGTGTGTGTGTGTGTGTGTGTGTGTGTGCATGAGCTTGTGCACATTGTACACAGGTGTATGTGATCTCACAGTCTTCATGCTGCATTCACTGTTTGATTTGACACAGGTGTCCTCACCGTCAGCCTGCCTCTGCTCCTGGCTGGCTAGCTCCTTTAAGAGTGAGCACAGGTTTCATGTCCCGGAGGGCAGACATCCTGGATCCTGTGCTGAGTGATCCTGTGTGTATTGTCACAGGTGGCTGGCTTCAGATGAAAAACCATACCAACATTCTGGTTGTGCACACAATAGAGGTGTAGGAAGTGCTGAGGAAGAAAGGATGACTGGATAGGAATGACTCAGGGCTAAGAGACGTCATCTTACTCTGGGCACAGGCTGAGCTATGCAGAGCTGCTTTGCTCCTAGTTCTGCTGCCTGCCAGGACTTTGTAGGAATCACAAAGTCATTTGCTTGCAGACAACATCCTATGGGGCACTTGGCACGCTAAAACAGAGCTGTGCAAGCCTATAATCCAGTGGAAGACTGAGGAGGAGAACTGAAAGCCTCAGACTAGCCTGGCCTACATTGTGAGACTCAAGAAGAAAAAGTGTTTAAGCAGTATTTGGGGTTGAGAATGTGGCTAGCATTCACAAAGTTTGGGGTTCAGTTTTTAGCATTGTATAAACTGGGCATGGTGGTACCTGCCTGTAATTTCAGTTTTTGGAAAGTGGAGGCAGGAGGATCAGAAGTTCAAGATAATTTTTGCCTGCATAGGGAGCCTAAGGCTGGTCTGGGCTAGAGATCCTCTCTCAGAAGCAGAAAGAAAAAAAAAGGAAGGAAGGAAGGAAGGAAAAAAGGAAGGAAGGAAGGAAGGAAGGAAGGAAGGAAGAAAGAAAGGAGGGAAAGAAGGGGAGAAAAAGAAAGCCAAATGGTGGTGATGCAGACCTCTAATCCCAGCACTCAGGAGGCAGAGGCAGGTGGACTCAGCTGGAGACTAACCTGGTCTACAGAGTGAATTCCAGGACAGCCAAGCTACACAGAGAAACAGTGTCTTGAAAAATAAAAACAAAAAAAGGAAAGTTAGATATAAGGGCTGGCAGTTAGTGGTGGAACACTTGTCTCGAATATGTGAAACCTTCGGTTCAAACCCCAATACCAAAAAATAAAATGAAATAAAAGCATATTTCTCATTTAGAACCTCTCCCACTCTGGGGAGTTCTCTTTCACCTTTCCTTAATAAATCTGTGTTTGGTCTGAAAAACAAAAACAAAAACAAAATGTAAATAAATAAAAGACAGAAAATGAGTGAAGAACCAGTTCCATCTTTGACTTAAAAGCCACATTATAGAACAAATTAAGCTCATTCCTGTTTATGATTAAACCTCTGTTTCTCAAGGACTGGGCTGTGCTCCAGGAACCTTAACTCCAAATCTGTAACCTTAACTACAAATGGTTCTGTACAGCTCATTCCAGGAAAAGGCAACTGTGCCTTTGTTTCAAAAAGTTGTAATGACCATTTGGCAACCCTACCTTTGTTTCAAAGGTTATTATGACTGCCTGTTTTTATGACTACCTTGATCTAACCACCTTGCAATCATCTTTGCTTCAAAATGTTGTTACAGTCAACTTATGCTTATCTCCCACTCCTGTAACCTCGCCTGTTTTTCCCCACTTGGAAAACCCCTAACCCTGAACTATAAAAACTTTGTCTTCCTCATATCTAATGCTGACCTCTTGAACCCCACCTTAGTGAGAGACAGCCCATGTACACAAATTTAAAAAAGCTTGCTTTCATTAATTGCTTTCTTCAGTTAATTTGGCCATGATTTGGGTCATCGGTCGTTCTCCTTGAATTGTTGGGATTAACATTAGGAAAGGAATAAACAGACTGATCTTCCCTCTCCTATTGGCATCTGAACAGATGCTTCACTTTTTCATCCACATGGATTTTGTGAGCACTGACCAAATGTCTGGAGTTTGCCATCCACAGGAAACAGAAAGGTGATGGCATCCTTACAGAGCAGGAGCCTGTGGAAGGGGTCTTGGCATGTGGACCTGAGGATGTTGAGGATCTCTTGGGTCATGGCAGGGTTGTAATAAAGATGGCCCTGGGGCTGGAGTTGGCTCAGCAGTTAAGAGCACTGGCTCCTCTTCCAGAGAACCTTGGCTAGATTCCCAGCATCTACATGGTGGCTCAAAATTGTAACTCCAGTTCCAGGAGATCCAATGCCCTTTTCTTGTCTCTGCAGGCATTACATGCATGTGGTGCATAGACATACATGTATGCATATTTACATACAAATTCGTATGCACATCATTTGTAGCATACAAGTGGTGATGGTAATGATGATAACAAAGAAAACTGGGAACAAGGACCTCTTCTTCCCTGCAAGGCAACCTTTGACATTAAAACACAGAATCAAGTTATATCCTGGACCTATGAGGAGAAAGAGGGCAGAGGTAAGGGGTCATGGTTTTTTTCTTTCCACAAATTGGTGAGGGTTTTCATCCTGACGGTGGACAATGGTGACATATCCAAAGTTCCCCTGACATGGTGATGGCCATAGCTTAGGCAAGACTTTCTGAAATGAAAAGGGCTGTTCATGTTTCATATCTATTTTCTGTGTGCTGGGATTAAAGGCATCCACCATCATGCCTGGCTAGAAGTTTTTTCTTTATTGTCATTACTATGCATGGCCCATGTGCCATGGCATGCATGTGGAGGTCAGAGGGCAACTTTGTCTGGTTAGTTCTTTCCTCCCATCTTTATGGTAGTTTCAGAGACCAAATTCAGGTTGCCATGCTCCCAGGAAGCCCCATTACCTGGTGAGCTATCTCCCTGAGCTGATTTTTGCTCTTTTGAAACACAGATCTATTATATTGAGAGGATTTAATTCCAAGAAGCCAGCCAATTCTAATCGGAGTAACCTCCATGGACACTAGCCAACCCCAATAACTGAGGGGTCTGGAGTCTACTGGCACGCCATTCCAGATGGCCCTAATCTCTTCTGATTGGGCATGGTTGCTACTTGAATAAGCAGATTTAGTGTCTGTTTGGCTAATCTGACGCCATGACAGGCTTCTTTTCTCCATGTTGTCTTACTAGGCCTGAGTTTCTGTTTCTTGGAGTTCAAACAAAGAATTCCTGGAAATACCATAACCTGAGGACAACAAATCAGCTTATAGGTCAAGGTGACCAAAAGCTATGTTTATGAATACTTTATGTTATGAACACTTTCTAGCTTTGCTGTTCCCAAAGTAAAGTGCAGCTGGCCCTAACCAATCAAATTAAAGGTTGACACATGAGTAAAAGCCAAACATCAATGAGTCAACAAAGTCACCAGTAACTAGGGAAAATCCTTAAAAAATCAGCCAATCCTGAATCAGCTCATGCCCCTATGTCATTCCTGGCCAACTAGTTCAAGAGTTACCACACAAAGCTCCTAACTGTCTATAAAAAGAGTATGTATTTATTTCTGGGTCGCCATTTTGCTTTAATGGCGATCCCTGCATGCTGGAAACTTCTGCAGAACAAGCCCTCTTTGCTTTTGCATACTACCTGAGTCTGGGGTCTTTTTTCAGTGATTCTCAGACCCTGACAATAGTATTTATTTATCTGTATGTACCTGAGTGCATGTCCATGCGTGTACCAACAGAGGCCAAAAGTGGTAGTTAGCCACTTATGTGGGTGCTGGGAATCAAACCCGGGTCTTCTGGAAGCATAGTCAACACTTTTAATAACTGAGCCATCTTTCCAGCTTCCACCCAACCCCCACCCTGGTCTTAATGAAGCTGTGGATTACTGGTGGTTCTCCCCATCAAGTACCAAAGCTACCGGGGTTAGTGTCATGCTGGCCCGGGGCAGAGAGATCTGAGCTCCATGGGAATCAAGCTTTCAGGGTGCATCCACATGCTGGAGCTCACAGGGGGTACTGGGATGAACTGGGCCCCTGAAATTCCACCTTGTTTGCTTCTTCCCTTTCAACGCCTTGTTCCCCAGTTTCTGGTTCCATTTCTCTTGGAGGCACATTCCTAACAACCCATTGGCTCCCAAACGCTCACCTCACCATCTGCATCTGGGGAAACTCACCTTTAAAACTTTACTGTGGATATTGGTCATGACCTTGGGTAGTAGCCGTGTGACACACAGATCTGTGGGTGGGTGGGTGGAAGAGGGGTGTTTCAGGTCCTTGAGATGATTTTGCTGAGGATCAAGACCTCATGTTCAGAACAGTAGGAGCTTCATGACCACAGGGGCCACACATGACCCACATTACTTGTGATCATGTCTAGGAAGCCGCAAAGAACATCACACCCAGAGCCACATAACTTCGCCTTGGATGGTTTATTTTATTGCTCTTATTTTGGCTCTTCCCCAAACACTTTCCAGGCTCCATCTTGGCTTCTTTTCCAGGAAGTTGAAACTGCCTGGTTCTCGCCACCTTCTTGCCATCCCTCTGCCCCTCACAGAACATTTCAAAATCCACACTGAAACAGGAAATGGTGCAGCCCAGAAGCATCTAGGTCTATGTTAAAGAAAGTGGGGGTGGGGAAGAGCAAGGCGTCCACAGGGGTTGGGGGGAGGCATCCATGCTCAGAGGAGTCACACTGGGTGGGTGAGATGGGACAGGCAGTGCCTGAGTCCTGGGGTTCCAGCAATTTCTGAAACAACCAATGCTGCCAGGAAGAACTGTAGCACAATCTACAAAGACAAGAGGCCTCCGTGTGGGAGGTGCTCACTTCCTCTCGGGGTAGATAAAAATAAAAGCCATAAAGCCACTTTAACTGAACACTACACATGACAAACCCTGTGTCTCCCGATCACCTCCCTCAGGGAGGGGCCTGTGTTTTCTGCTCTGGGACAGGAGACAGGATTTGGGGCTCTACCCTCAAGGGCAGGAACTACTGTCCCCAGATACAGAGGACGACAGCTCTGAAGGCTCTGGGGCCTGATGGGCATAGTACTGTAGCCCCAACTAATGAAGGGTGTTGCAGAAGACACACCCCCATTTCTTGAAGGCAGTGACTGGTGTCCTGAGTGCTTTTTGAATATACTGGGTAGTGCTTCTGAAGAGCCCACCACAGCAAGGGCAAAGGGTGGCCGTTTAAATGTGGATTTTGCTGGCTGGGGACAAGCGAGTCTATGGCTAGCTTGTGTTGTCAGAGTCCAAGTCTGTGTCCATTGCTCAGTAACATACAACCAATGTTGCCTGCATAGCTGAGGACATAATCCAAGGTGAAAATCCTGTTCCCCTAACGATGCAGGTCTGTAACCCTTTCTTTGGTTATACAATGGGAGTGTCTAACCCTTCAAAGTAGGATTAATATTTCCTGTCTTCTTGGCCTTAAAGGACCTTCTTTATTTTAAAAAAATATTGTATTTTTAAAATATTATTTATTTTACTTCGTGTGTGTGTGTGTGTGTGTGTGTGTGTGTGTGCGCGCGTGTACCATCTGTGTGCAGAAGCCCAGGGAGGTCAGACAAAGGCACTGGATCCCCTGGAACTAGAGTTATAGGTGGTTATGAGCCACCATTTGGGTGCTGAGAACTGAACTCTGGTCTTCAGTAAGAGCAGCAAGTGCTCTTAACCACTGGGCCATCTCTCCAGACCCTAAAACATTTCTTTGTGTTTATGTGTAAGGGTATGTATACACGTGTATAGTGCCCTGGGGGCGGGGGACAGAAAAGGGAAGCTACAGATAGTGTGGGTATTGGGAACCAAACTTGTGTCCTCCTCAAGAGCAGCAAACACTCTTAACTGCTGAGCTGTCTCTACAGCTCCTGGAGGCCTTTCTAACTGAAGCAGAGGGGATTAAATTTGCCTGTATCTGAATGGAAGGCCTTTGGAAAGTGCGCTGGGGGATTCTACCTCCAGACCAGTAGCTAGCTGGGGACTGATCACTGAGGCTGGAGCCTGGCCAGTATCCTTGGATATTGGGGCAAACATCCAAGAGAAGGAATAGGTTGTTTCTCGGGCCCTGGGAGGCCTGAATCTGGCTGGGGGCAAAGGAACAGTATAGCTGTCTGGAGGGGCAGTGTCCAGAATAGGAAAGACAGTCCAGAATAGAAAGGATGGTGGCAAGAGGGCCCATGGACTGGCCAGAGAGTTGAGGACCAGGCAAGAGAAAAGGAATAGCGTTGGCAGGTGGGGAGGGGCCTCTTTATATACTGAACTTTGGACCAACCCCCTCCCCCCCAAATTTAGGCAGCCTGCATCCACAGACAGTGAAGAACTCTCCTCTGCTAAGATCTATTTCCGGGAGAGTCTAAGCTGAACGATTGGACCCTCGGGGAGTGCGTACTCAGTGTGTACAGGAAGCTAGGAGAGGGTGAAAGACATAAGGAATGAATGGTTGGAGGCCCTGAGGGAGGAGAATTTGAAATGACGGTACCGTTCAAAGTCCCGGCCCTATGGTCTACCTTGAACATGAGAGCACGGTGCCGGGAGAGCCTCCTTTCTTTCTCCCTCATTCTGACCTGGAGTAGAGGATTCTTGGGGGAACAGTCTGACTACATGGTTTGTTGAAGTCTAGTCTTCCCTGCCAGAGCTCTGCACACTAAAGCCATGTGTCCAGCCAGCTACGTTTGGAGGGGGGATGGTTGGGCTTACTGTGGTGGCTTCAGTGGACGAGGCCCTTCTCCAGGGACCGCAAGGCACAAATACCTCCCATCCCACCCACTTGTTGAAGGAGTAGGACGTGGGGGCACAGGCAGGACCTGGAGGGAGGGCTGGGGCCCCTGCCAGTCAGGGCACCATGTGCCACCACTTGAAGGCGAAGGGCTTCCTGCGCACGTTGGTGCCGCAGTGGACCTCCCCCAGGAACTTGTGGTAAGCAGAGATGTCGTCGATGAAGGTGCAGGCAAGGCCCAGAGGCTCCAGCAGGCCCCGGACGTGCGTCTCCAGGCAGCACTCCTCCTCCACCTGGGGCCCAAAAGGCTTGGGGATGCCCAGGTCCTTGTCCAGCACGATCATGTTTACCTGGGAGGGGAGCGAGTGTTTGTATGGGTGTCAAGCCTCTGTTACAGCCCTATGCAAGGGGTGTTATCTGGATCCTTCTTTAGAGGTGGGGAAACTGAGGCACAGATTTTGAGGTATGCCTGATTTGTGCTGTGCCATTTTGCAAAGTACTTTCCGATCTCTTAAAATAGAGGGTCTGGGGACCTAGCAGGTAACGGAGGTTCTCATAGAGGGCAAGTGCCAGAGAGGTGAGGACACAGAGCAACTCAGCCAGGCACTTCTGGAGCTGGTTGGTTCTACCCTGCTGGGTGTGGCATGAGGGCCTGGGCTGGAGTCCCTCGTGTCAGGGAAGAAAGTCTCACCATGTTAGGGAAGAAAGCCCTGGCCTGATGGTCTTCATCCATCTTGAACAGAGCCGGCAGGTCAATGATGTCCCTCTCAGTCAGTGCCAGCTCCTTCTTAAGGATGTCACGGTTCCAGTCCAGGCAGCGCTGGGGGAGGGGAGGAAAAGAAGGGGGTCTAGGTCCTCTCCATGCATGGCTCCTGGTTGATTCATCAGTCTCTGCAGGAGCCCCTGGGCCCATATTTTTTGCCTCTGTTGCTTTCCTTGTGGAGCTCCTGTCCCCTTTAGCCCCCCTTCTTCCATAAGATTCCCTGCAGTCTGCCCAAAGTTTGGCTATGAGTCTCAGCATCTGCTTCAATACCCTGCAGGGTAGAGTCTTTCTTTCAGGGTAGGGGCCCTCTGTGGAAGGCTCCTGTACTGTTTCCTGTTTTCTCCCTCTTCTGATGTCCATCCCATTTGCCTTTCTGAGTGAGGATTGAGCATCTTCCCTAGGATCCTCCCTGTTGTTTAGGACTATAGATCTTAGAATGTTTATCCTACTATTATACAGCTAATAGCCACCTATAGCTGAGTATATACCGTGTGTGTCTTTCTGCTTCTGGGTTATCTCACCCAGGATAATGGTCCATTTTCAAAAGTGACTTGAGGCCCAGCTACAAATGAACAGAAAACACTGGACTCCTACTAATGCCTGCTATTCTAGCTACACCCCCAAGCTCTGTTAGCCTATCCACACACACGCCCAAAAAACTTGAACTTTACAGAAGAGAATTGCTAGCAGACGAGCTCACCTAGCGACTGGCAGACCTGACAGCCATGTAACTGACAACTGTAACATACACAGAACATAAATAGACCGGATTCAGCACAATCCTCGCTGAAAACCAGACAAACTTCAGTGGCAGAGACCCAGGTGACTTGGTAAGACTGTGTCCTCCTGTTTATTCAGCTAATGGGGGAAGCGGGGAGGGGTCTGCTCTCCTGGGCTGTCGGTAACTGCACCTACGGTCTGGGCTTTGCAAAGATCAAGTGCCTGGCTTTTGATACTCTGCTGCTCCAGAGCTCTTATTAAGGAGTGCGGGGGGTGTGTCTTTGTTTCACAGGGATCATGGAGAGAGAGAGATCAGTACACTCAGTGAGGCGTTGGTTCAGCTTCAATGGGCCCTCTGTAGCTGCCCACCTCCACCGCTGCCGAGGCCAGGTTGTACCAGGTTCTGTGACCTTCAGGTAAGAGCTAATTGGTGGTCCCTTGCCACTTCCTCCCACCTCAGTGATTAAACCAGGGTTTTACAGTGATTTAGGATTAAGCAAACTGATGCTCAGAAACGTCCTGTCTACAGTAATCAGTTCAGCTTGAACCAAGTCAGAGTGAGATGCAAGCTCTTGTTCAAACGCTCCAGGGCATCTAAGAGCTCTGTTTTTGAGGATGGGGTGAGGCTTTGAACCTCTGCAGCCATGAGGGCGCCTGCCCATACCAACCAACACAGAGCTGTTCAAGCTGGAGCCCTGATCAGCCTGTGCCTGAAGTCCACACAGCAGCAGGGCTCTGGGTTGGAATAAACGTTGAACAAACTCTGCCTGACCCTGTGTTGACACTCCAGCCCGCCCCGTCACTGCCATTGCCCGACTCAGCTGCCCACTACGACCCGCATCCTCATAGCAAGAGAAAGGCAGTTCAAAAGATAAGATGGCCGCCTCTGGACAACTGCGTTCCCAAGTCTCCTGCTGGGCTTGCAGCTACTTGAGCCCTCTGCCCCTGTCAGCACAGAGGCACAGCAAGCAAAGCCATCAGGTGCTCCTGGAGGTCCCCCTGGGCCAGAAGCCCCAAGCCCCTGACCTTTCTCCATAGAAGCAGCCTCTGCCAGGACAGGCAGATGTGCACCTGGACCCTGCCGACCCCCCTTCACCCCAGCCCTACCCCCTCACCCTTCCACCCCCCACCCCCGCACCTGGAAGTACTGATTTTCCTGCGTGAGGCTCTCATTGGACAGGATCTTGTTGATGGTGATGCGTTTGCCGCTCATGCCCCCCAGGCCTGTTATGGGGTCAGAGGATGACAGTAAATCTTAGCTGCTTGGGGTGGGGGTGGGGTGGAGGTGGTAGGAGGAGTGGGGGTGGGGTGGAGGGTAATCTCCTTCTACCCAGGGAAACTCACTCCATGTCCTCTAAACCAGGAAGCTTGTAGGCATCTTGCTCTCTCTGGCAGGCGGAGCAGACACCTGGGTGCCCCATTTGAATGTTACTAGCTGACCAGGGTCAGGCACCTGCCCTGGAGAGAGCCTGCCTTTGACTCCAGCACCACAGCCCGGAGGCTTTGGGTCAGAGAGTGACACCGAGTGCCCATGCCAGGGCTGGCAGCTAGGGCCTCATATACACTAGATAAGCAGCAGCCCTAGTAGGCAATCTCTTAAATGCTTAATGTGCATTAGCTTAGCAGTCTTCCCGTGTCCCCGTGAGGTAGCTACCACTGTTAAAGGTGAGGAAACTGAGCCATAGAGGCTCCATGATTCTTGAAAGCTTCCTTTCACCGCAAGAAGCCACACATGCAGGCTGACAGCAGCCCTGCGAACCCATATCTTTGTTTAAAATTTATTCCTTTTAATTTTTTTGATAGCGTGGGTTGGCCACCTGTGCCTCCTGAGTGCTAAGACCATTATACATTATTTTCGCTTGATCTAGGAAGAGCCTCCAGCTCTCTACACATCTCAGACTTTTGGCCCCGCAGCAGCAAAGTGACCAGGGCCAGGGAACCTTGTGCCTGAGCTGCCACCACACCACAGCCCTCTCTGTGTCCCTATGACATTGATACCTCTAGCCATGGGGTGTGTGGGCAGCAAGTTTAAGATAGAAACAGAGCTTCTAGAGAGCCGAGCCTCATGCCTGCCAACCCAGGACAAATTTGACATCAGGAGGTTAGCACCAAAGGATGGCAGTCTTTTTTTTTTTTTTTTTTTTTTTTTAATGGGAGGTGGGAGTTTTTGTTTCTGTTTCTGGAGACAGCATTTTCTTTTTGTAACAGGTCTGGCTGTCCTGGAACTTGCTTTGTAGACCAGGCTGTCCTCGAACTCAGAGATTTACCTGCTTCTGTCTCCCGAGTGCTGGGATTAAAGGTGTGTGCCACCACTGCCGAGTTATAATAAAAAAGATGTAACACAAAAGTAACACAAAAGAACCCAGCGTGGTAAGTACATCTCGTTCACAGTCTGTCTCCCTAGCCTGCCCGGCTAGGATGGCAGTCTTAAGTGGATCTGTCCTTGACACCGGCAACACTTTTAGTCCCACTCCTCGGACATAGAGGACAACTCATAAGCATTAGCCAGTGGACTGTGAGTGTCAGGATACTAGCCTCAGATGTGGCAAAAAATAATTTAAGGAAAAAAAGAGCTGAGTGGGTCAGAGACAGTACTGATTGTTATTGAACACTGTAACAGCCTGGATGGTAAAAGGTGAAGATGACGAATGTGGAATATGTTATGTATATTTTACCACAGTAAGGGAGCACAGGGGTGCTGTGGCCTCCCTCACCCTGCTGGCTGGCGGCTTTCCCTAGCTGATTCTCTTTCTCATGATTAATTCAAGCGCAAAACTCATCCCTGGGGCTGCCCCACTTAGGAGGGAGACGAAGACTCTCTCCAGGCCGCGCAGAGGCACGGTATCAGCAGAAACCCGTTTCCTTCCTGTGCCGCCAGCATCAGCACTGTTTCTCTCCCCTCCTTACTTTTCTGGGGGTGGGGGAGAGGGCTGGCAGAAGGGGAAGTGGCTTGGTCTAAGAGTGTAAGACCACTGGCTTCCATCCCATTGTTTTGAAAACACAAGCTCCTGGGTGCTGATCATGTGGTAGTCTGGGTCTTTTGCTCCCTCTCCAAGACTGGTTCTTTTGAGACCGGGTCACATGACCTTGAAGTTAGGACTCTTCTGCCTTCACCTGGGAGTACTAGGATTGCAGGCAAGCACTACCAGGCCTGGGTCCTGCAGTGCTGGGGACTGAACCCAGGACTTTGTGCATGCTAGGCAAGCGCTCTACCAACTCTGCAACTAACTGCAGCCATGTGTGCTCTTTGGTTTGGGTTTGGTGGTGGAGCTGGGTGGGCAAAGACAAGGTCCTCTTGAGGGCCCTGTGGGGCTGCCTGTCAAGGGCTCGTGACCACTCACCCTTGAACATGACGGCCTCCCCGTGGCCTTCCTTCTGCTTCTCTCGGAAGAGCTGGTAGCAGGCTGAGGTGCTGGCCATGAGCAGCCGAAATTCCTGCAAGAGATGCCCCAGTGGGTGGGACACTGTCAGGAGGGGAAGGCGGCCAGGACCCCAGAGGGACAGCAATTAATTGCCACCGGCTTCCTGAGAGGGTCTGTCTGTCTTAGGACCATGTCTCTTTCTGATCCTGGGCAGCAGCAGCATGTCAAAGTACATGGAAGGGCGGGGCTTCTCCAAAGGGACAGTCGGTTTGTGGAGAACCTGAGGATGCACGCTAGCAGCCAGTCCTTTCCTTTCCTTTCAAAAGCCCACACCAGGCCCAGGTGCTTCACAGGTTCTCTCCCTCTCTCTCTGTCTCTGTCTCTGTCTCCCTCTCCCTCCCTCTGCCTTGGTCATGGTGTCTCTTCTCAGCAATAGTAGCTAAGACAGAGGGGAGGGGCAAGCAGAAGTGGATCCCTGGTGTTATTGGCCAGCCAGCTTAACCAATTGGTGAGCTCCAGGATTAGCGAGAGACTCAAAAGGCAAGATGGTGCTTAATTGACCATCTTACTAGACAGCAACACCCCCACTCACCCACTTCAGGAACACGTACATACAATGCACAGCAATATATATTTTTATATTGCTTCCACGTGGAAATATTGATCTTCTGGACTTGTGGGTTAGAAGTTGCCTACTGTAGCCACAGCATCATAGACCCAACTGTAGCCACTTCCTTCTTGCTCCGGACCCCACGCTCTGCTGGTAGTCCAGGCAGCGCATGGATTGTTGGCTGTGAATTCACTCTAGTCTTGGGGATCAGCTTACCTTTTTGCCTGGGATAGGGACGAAGGTCATAAACTCATCCACGTGGCCTACAGTCAGCCAGTCGGAGTAGAGTTCCACAGGCGCCTGCACCTGCTGGGCCTGCAGGAAGTCCCGGACCACCTTGGTCATCCTCCTGCCTCCAGACCTAGGGCAGGGTTGGAGAAGAGGAGCAGGTTACCCTGTGCCCCTGCACCGGAGCACCCCCCAGGATGCATCTGGAGCCCAGGCCAGATCTGGGTGGTACCAGCAAGGCTGAGACCCTGCTTCAGGCAGAAGGCATGAACCCAGGCTGAAAGAGTAATTGAGAACTGTCACACCTATGTGGAGGGCTATGAGCTCAGGAGTTTGCCCGTGAGCAGCTGAGGCAGCCTCCATGCCTAGCGTGGACTTGATGTGTCTGTGACTCCCATCATCTTCTGGGAGGCAGGACAAGGGCTCCGCACTCCACTGAGGGACAGGAAGTAGCTGCTGAGTGAATGAGGGACCACTGAGTTGGGAGAGTGTGGGCTAATGGTCATCACCCACTTCCTGTAGATAGAACATTCCATGCGGGTCAGAGGGACTTGATGCTCAAATCTCGGGTGACCTCAGGTTCCAGGCGGCTCACTTTCTCCCAGTAATTATTTAGGTCAAAGCAGAAACTGCCTTTTCATTGGCTGGGCAGAGTATGGCTATTGTGGACAGCCGATGGAGCCAGGGACTCAGGCCTGTGAGGCTGGGCCATGCCTTGTTTCTCCTCTTTCATTTATAGTCAACCTCCAGTCTCTACTCTCCTCTGCCAGTGTGCCTTTGCCAGGCTCCCACACCCCTTCCCCACCTGGCCTACACCTCACCACATACCCTCCCCATCGCATTGTGGAAGGGGATATGTCTCCCTTAGCTGCACTCCAGACACAAACCCCCCTCAAGAGACAGTCGTGCCCCTGTGCCTGCCACCCCTAGACCTGCCCTGGGTTATCTTACAGCGGGAAACTGCTCCCGATGAGGATCCGGCCAAGCGGGTACGACTTGCCATTCACAGTCACTGGGGGACTGACCTCCAGATTCCCGAAGGAGTCGAGGCTGGTGACAGTCTCAAAGAGGGGCTCCCGGGTCACGTAGCCGAAATCCGGGCCCTGGGCAAAGAGAGGGCACACACCTGCCTTTAGCCTGCGACAGCCGGGATGCCCCTTTCCCAGCCGCCATCCTCTGGTGACAGCCCTTGTGCCACCTGCAGTCGGTCGACCTGGAGTCGCAGCCTTAAGGATGGCTGTTACCTGAGGTGGCTCATTGCCAGCAGGGAGTCCGACACGGTGTTGGAGTGAGTGTGGGTGTGATGAGCGTGCATCTGTCTCTGACTGGGTCCTGCTCCCTAGGCACAGGCACCCAAGGTGATATCAAGATCTGGCCTCCCGGTTCTGTTGTTCTTCCTGGCCATCTCAGAATTTCCCTAAACCTCAGTTTCCATTTCTGTGAAAGGGCTTCCAATTAAGAGGCCGCGGGCCTCTTAGTAGCGGACTGATGATCCTCCAGGGATTTGCTAGACCTGCCCGGAGAGAGCTCCGTGCATCCTGACCCACTGTGAATGACTTCTGACGTCTCCCTACAAAGAACTCAGGGTCACACGACTTGCATTGGCCAATGAAACATGAGCAAGATGGGAGGTTGGCCAGCGCTCTGGCTTGTGTCTGCTCACTTTCTCTTCTCCCCATACTAGGAGAAAGGCAGTTCTCAGCCAGGCTGTACTGTCGCTCTAGAATGAGGATGCAGAGACACAGCGCATCATCAGGCTGTTCAGAGCAGCAGAGACTGGTTACTGTCAGTCACTACGGTTTGGGGCTTGTTTGTCACTGCAGCCTTACCAACAGCTGACTGATCCACTCATCCCTTACCCATCCAAACAACTGCACCTGTCCATCAAGCCCACGGTCAGCCTCGTGGTCCTTAGTATATAGCACTTCAGTAAAGTGGATTTTGTGTGCAAGAAGGGAAGATTCCCACCCGTCCCTAGATTTTAAGATTTCTTATATACATACATTAATTATTTTTTGATAAAAAATATATATTGTTTGGGAGTTTGGGACCTTGTTTGGGAGTTTATACTAGAGCAGGGAGTAGCTTTCCTGACCTAAAAAAAACCAAACCAACTAACCCAAGAACGCTGTGTGGTAGGCGGATGTGGCTTATGCTGCCTCAGCTAAGAGGCTCAAGGGACAGGCACGCCTTCAATGGCATCAGGAGCTTAGCGCTTTCTCGCCTGGGCCCCCTCCTTGGCCATGTGTGAGCTGGCCCCAGGTGGCAGCTAGGGCTTTACAGCATCACACAGACCGGCAGGCACGCAGCACAAAGCCGGTCCTGGCCTGGTCTCCAGGAACAATGCAAGTCGGCCGGGCCTTGGTCCCAGGCCAGTCTGGAACACTGAAGACAGGTGGAGCCCAGGGGAAGAGAAAGGACAGGGCTGTGAGCTCCATTCTTATTGCTGCTGCCTGTGGTAGCTCTGGGGTGGTCAATTTGATGGGCCCCTCCTCCAGTGACAGGGAAAATGAGCAGTACCCCCACATGGAGGCCCACAGAGGGCAGCCTCCAGGCTGAGGCAGTGAAACCAGACCATGATGGCCACTGATCAGGCACAGAATTGATGCCTTCTGCATGTCTCTGATTGAGTAACAACCTTGAGCGACATCTTCCTGTTTTCCGGGGGCTCATGAAAGTTCAGAAGCCTGCCCAAGGTCCCCTTTCTGACATGGGGGTGCTGTACAGACCATGTTCCTCCATCACTCCAGAATGAGGCTCACACACTGCTTCTGCCACCTCTCCAGAGGGGACCTGGGCAGGTTACCTCTGGATGGCCTGATATCTATTGCAGTCTGTCCCTCATGGGACAGCCAGATCTGCTGCTGTCTCTATAACATGCTCCACATGAACTTCTGGCTCAAACTGAAGGCTGAGGAGGCAGAGAGGCACATTTCAGGCCCCCACAGGGCTTGAGGCCACAAAGTGGGGGTGATAATGGCCTCCTGGGATGGTGAGGAGTCAAATTGCTGTAATAAGCCTTACTGAGACTCACATCAAATAGTCCCAAATGAATGCTTAAATCTTCAGACGCCTGTCTTGCCTCTTGGAAACTTACTTAGCTATAAGTTGGAGGGTTGGGGCAGCAGCAGGAGTCAAGGCCTCTGGACCCGAACCTTGCTCTGCCTCTCATGGTTCTCATTTCTCACAAGGCAATTGTCCCAGTTTAGAGAATGCATCAGATCTCAGGCCCCACTGACTCATCTTGCAGATGAGAAAACAGAGGCCCTGAGTGGAAGAATAATTATCTTTGGGTACCACACATCTCCTGACCATGCTGTCCTCTAAAGGTCCCCATTGTCATCCCCACGTGTCCCTTATCATCTCACCAGGAGCTGCTTAATGGGAAAGTCCTTCAGGTTTCCATCTCGAGGGGAGTCCAGCACCACTGGGAAGCCTTTGTGGGGTGCTTCAATGTAGCCAAACTCTATTTCATCCTGTGGGGGAGAATAAGGAGAGCTGTTAGCTATAGCAGCACCCAGAGATGTCTGGGAAGTGATGGAGGGGGGTGTAATCCCATTTCTCAGGAGGCAGAGGCAGGAGGCTAGAGAGTATGAGGCCGGCCTCAGCTACGTATTGAGAACCTGTTCTTTTGTTTGTTTGTTTTTGTCTTTGAGACAGGGTTTCTCTGTGTATCCTTGGCTGTCCTAGACTCTCTTAGTAGACCACGCTGGCCTCAAACTCGCAGAAATCCATCTGCCTCTGCCTCCCTGAGTGCTGGGACCAAAGCCGTGTGCTACCACACCCAGTTTTACACTCTGTTTTTTTATTTTATTTTATTTTAGTTTTTTTAAAGATGTATTTATTTATTTTATATATATGAGTGCTCTATTTGCATGTATAACTGCAGGCCAAAAGAGGGCACCAGGTCCCAGTATAGATGGTTGTGAGTCACCATGTGGTTGCCAGGAATTGAACTCAGGACCTCTGTAAGAGCAGACAGTGCTCTTAACCGCTGAGCCATCTCTCCAGCCCCAACCTGGCTTTTAAAAAAAGCTCAAAGCACAAAACCAGGGTCTGGGAATGTAACCCAGGTGTAAAAAGTGCTTAGCCAACACATGAAATCCTGGGTTCAAGCCCCAGCACTTCATACTCTGAGCGGGGGGGGGGGGGGGCGCATGTGTGTGTAATCCTAGCACTTGGGAGGTGAAATGCAGGAGGATCAGAAGTTCAAATTCTATTATACACCGAGTTCCAGGACAGCCAGGGCCACACAGAGAAACCCTGTCTCAAAAGGCCAAAAAACAAGCAAACAGATAAAGTAGGCAGTATACTCCTGAAACCTCAGCGCTCAGAAGGCAGAGGCAAGAAGTTTGGGAGTGGAGGGCCAGCCTGGGCCACAGAGTGGGAATCTGGTTCAAAAATCAAAACAGAGGGCCAGTGAAGTGGCTCAGCAGGTAAACTTCCTGCTGACCTGAGTTTGAACCCCCGCACTCACATGGTAAAAGGAGAAAACCAACTGTTCCAAGCTCTCTTCTGACCTCCTCCATATGTGGGTTGTGATGTGTGCACAGTCCCTAATAATCAATGTCGTTAAAAGATTTATGTTTTGTTTGTTTGTCTTTCTTTCTGAGGCCAAGTTTCTCAGTGTGTTCCTGGCTGTCCTGGAACTCACTTTGTAGACTAGGCTGGCCTCAAACTCACAGAGACCTGCCTGCCTCTGCCTCCTGAGTGCCAGGATTAAAGACATGTTTCACCACTGTTCGGCTATAATAAAAAGATTGAACACAAAAGTAACATGAATGAGCCTAGTGTCATGGTAAGTACATCTCGTTCCCAGCCTGACCCTGGTCCCCAGCTCTCCCCTAACAAGCAAAGGATGGCAGGGCATCTTCTAACAGATTACCTTTGTCCATTACAAGAGTCACCCAATTATCTCTTTGAGACACTGATCTCATTTTAAAAATATAAATACCATGTCTTTAAATTTTCCTTCCAAGACACAACCCAAACTTGTTCTGTAAATTTAGTCACAGACTGGCCCTTTTCTTTTTAGCCACCATATAGTACTCCCCAGGAGGCTATACCAGCCCCCAAGGATGGCTACAGATGCTGAAATGTCTAGGCTGCCACCAGAAGCCACGCGTGTTCTCTCAAGTCTCTGTGCGCTTGAGCAGACAGAGGAATGCACGCACATAGGCAGCTGGGTACCAGGCTGTTCCCAGCAAGTCTGTTCCAGCCGGAGCCCTTGCTGCATCCCACCCCTGAGACCCCTCCCCTGGATCCGATGGCCGCCCACGGGCCCCTAACCTGGATCCAGCGGTCCCCGCGATTCATGTACTGGAAACAAACTTTCAGTTCGCAGTTGGTTTTCTCCACCAGGTTCTTGACCTCTTTGAGGAACAGGTAATTGTCCTTCATGCTGAGGAGCGTCAAGAAGAGGAGGGCAGGAGAAGAGTGAGGGGGGACCAGTGCCACTGCTGCTGGCCCTCTGGACTGGGTTGTGCTGATAAGGATCCCATGTGTATCCACAGCTACTTTGTAAAGACCACTGGGGCCATGGGCCACATAACCCCACCCTCTTACATAGTTTTGTCAAGGTCACTAATAATAAGAGTAAGAACGGACCTCTCAGCCCATATGCTCAAGGCCCTAATTCTTTCTCCCTCGACTTTAGAAAGTGGTAAGCCTGGAACATGGGAGACCCTGGCATGAAGGGTGGGGATGGGCAGACCGCCCCTTCTGGAGCTGTCAGTCACACACATGTAGATAATTCTTGTCCCCCCTCCTCATCTTGCTGCACTAAGCAATCACATATCAGACATTCAGTAAAATTTTGCTGAATGAGTGAGCAAAAATGAGTGAGCCAGGTACCACTGCGAGGCAGGAACCTAGCCCCACCAAGTAGAGGGCTGAAGAGTGAGAAGGGAAAGGGGAAAGATGGCACCCAGCCTGAGCCAGGACAAAGGCATCGATGCAGAGGCATCATCTTAGTCCTCACAGCAAGACTGGGGTATGTGTGTTTCAGGGAAACCGAGTCACAGAGAGGCCACCTGAACTGTTGCAGGTCATAGAGCTGCTAAGTGGCTGAGACAGGAAATGGATTTAGGTCAGTCTGACCTGGAAGCCCATTTCCTCACCACCCTGCCACACTGCCTGTGTGGACCATCCCTGACCCTTACCAGCACACAAACACTGACACGGGAGGCAGGATGTTGGGGGTCATAATCCATGGCGCAATCCGGAACACCACAGTGTCTGTGAAGATGGGTGTCAGCGGGATGCCCTGGGCATGGGAGAGAGGAGGAGCACCAGAGAGTCACATTGGATACTGTGGTCCCCTCTCAGTGGGCTGACGACAGTACATTTACTGAGCACCTACTGTGTGCTAGGAGCTGTGGCAGTATTATTTAAATGGGTATGTGTGGGTTTGGGTTTCTGTGTGTATATGTCAATGTGTGTGCAGGCGCCCATGATGGCCAGAAGAGGGTCCCAGATCCCTGGAGGTGGAGTTACATGCTGACGTGAGCTGCCCATATGTGGGTGTTGGGGAATGAGCTCCACTTTTTTGGAATATCAGCAAGCGCTCCTAACTGCTGAGC
Source organism: Meriones unguiculatus (assembly GCF_030254825.1). NCBI lineage: Eukaryota > Metazoa > Chordata > Mammalia > Rodentia > Muridae > Meriones > Meriones unguiculatus. The sequence goes on from NC_083351.1 coordinate 11,287,494, forward strand.
CGCCTCTCCAGCTCCACACACCAGGGATTCCTGCGTGTACCAACCCATTCCTGGAGTAGATGGTACTACAATCCTTACTTTTCAGACGGGGAAACTAAGTCACAGGACCACAAAGTCCCATGGTTAGGAAGGTTTCGCTCCTATCCTCGAAGTTCCCAGGTCTGAGGCAGGGACGTACATCGCTGCGCAGGGGAGGCTTGTAGCTCTCACCTCGGCCATGTACTCGAGCAGACTGACGTGGATGGAAACCAGGCCCGAGAAGCTCTCGTCAGGGAAGCGGAGGCCTTCCACGAAGAACAGCAGCTCCGCAGAGCCGCCCGTGTACTTCACCACGTGGTAGAGCTTCTGCCGGCCCAGGATGTGGATGTAGCGCTGGCCGAAGAACGGGTCTGTGGGTGGGGGGTGGCCCACGTTAGGACCCTCTCCCCTTAGGAGAGGAGCCTATTCGGTCAGGGAGCTCCCGGACGGGGGCAAGGGGCAGAGTGACTTGACTTTTAGACACAGAGAGAAAAGCACAAATGGAAAACACCACAGGACGGTGCAAGCTGGTCACTGCCATAGTCTCGGCATGCCGTGTGCCGGCTGGTTTCTGGCTTCCTCATCTGGAAAATGAGCGGCTGTGGGAATGGCGTGTAGGAAATGAGTGCAGACCGGAACGGCATGGCTAGTATAGCATGGAGGTGTTATTCCCATTTTACAGAGGAGGAAACAGGCTCAGAAAGCAGAGACGGCTGGGCAGGGCCTCCAATTCATGTCTAATTCCGAATGCCAAGTTCCTGTCCTCTTGGTGTGAATACAACAGAAGTGTGCTGTTTGTTTGAGAAATTCTTCTCTGTATCACGGAAGCCGTGCTGTGTGGCTCTCTGGAGGAAGGCACTCCTGCCCTGTGAAACTCCCAGCCCTTTCCAGCGCTATTTCCTTTGCCTGGAAGACTTGTGTCCTTAACCCTGTCAAGGAGTCCTTTGTGCACCCGCAGTGAGCGAGCCATGGTCTGGTGTGGGCCTTCCCCACTGCAGCCTGCACAAATGTTTGTGAGAGACAGCCCTGCCAGGCCAGCTGCCTGTCTGGCACGTAATCATGTTTAATAAATGTCTGTTGAGTAAAACAACGGTTCCCATCAGCCCGTGGGAGAGATCCACAGGGGATTTCAGGGCCGGCCCAGGGCTCAAGAATTGAGTTACTTGGGCCAGCATGAGCAAAGACCTTCAGGGAGCCAAAGGTCATGGTGCAGCCTCTGTGTCTAAGAGCGGGGCTGGGCCCATAGTAAGAGAGCAGATGTGGAGGCGTCTAAAGGCAGCATCTTAGACTGTTACTCAGGGCGGGGAAGGGCAGGGAGGCAGCGGAGCCTTCTGAGCAGAGGGAAGTGGCTTTAAGCCTCCCTTGTGGGGCAGCAGGGTGCCTGCGAGGATGTGTTAGGAAGAGATACTTGCATTGGCAAAGGCCCGGAGATAGGGCCCTACACAGTCCCAGAAGCAGCTTCCTTATGCCCTGCAAAGCTGGAAGAGCAGATCAGGCTCAGCTCAGCAATTTCAACAACGACATCGCCTAATGACCAGCTCCCTAAGGGTTAGCGCACTGAACAGGACCATTCCCGGTAAACAGGGCTAAAAACTGTCAAGGCCAGTGTCCCTCAAAACGCCCCAAAACATAGGCTTGAGGCAGTGCCTTCCTCAGGACAGTGTGCTCACCTGAATTCTGAATGACACCGTGAACAGGTGACCTCTGACTTCCCAAGTTAGAGGGACATCAGTTCAGACCTCGTTGGCAAGTTACAAACCTTCTGTGAATTCCGTTAACCTCTCAAACAGGTCACACTCAATCGCTCACAGATAGTCTCTGTGTCACAGGATCACTACAGACGACACAGCATCAATGACTTTAGTAACCTTGGGAACACAGGTAACCATGGGTAACACAGCTGGGACTTCAGGGTACCGGGAGGAGAATCCAGGTGTGGTGAATGTGCCCCTTTAGGCATCACTCTCCACTTTGCCAGCCAGTGCCTTCCAGATGGAAGGCACAGAAGTGGCATTTCAGCCTCCCGGAGGCAGGGCTGAACATTAAAGATGCACACACCCTGACCCTGAAGGTTCTAAGTGCCCTATCACAGGCCAGCACAGAAAGTGACATCCTTCTCACCCAGGACACCGGCTGGTGCCCTAGAAAACCGGCTCCACTTAGATCCAGTCAGGTGTGTATCTACGGTTACTCTCTGCTACCCTCGGTACCCACATGACACAGGCTGCACTTCAGCTGTGCTCATGGGAGTGATGTCAAAGCTAGAAGCCACCTGATCTTGCAGAAGCTGAAGTTATCAAGTTTCCCTAGGCTCTCACTGGGCCTGCGGCAGAGGCGAGGCGGGTGGGTCTGGTGGGAGGAGTGTTCTGCACCGCGCCTGGAGGCTTTCTCCTCCCCGTGTAGGCTGAGCCCTGTGTTTCACAAAGCATCTCTATTCAGGGCTGCTTGCTGGCAGTTTGCGCCAGCTCCGGGCAGATTGAATCTCAGGCTGGAACAACACAGCCCTTGTTTCAAAGAGCCTCTATCGCTGGTCATGGTCCCCAACTTGGTGCAGGTCCTGCCACCCCTGGCATGGCTGGCTGTCCTTGCAGGCACCAACAATGTGCTTCTATTGAATGGCCCCCAGCCACCCCTGGCCTCTCCTGAGCTTCAGTCATTTGCCCTGGCATGTCGTCTGATTTGCTACAACCTTTCCAGTTGCAATGAGACTGATAGTGTGACCGTCTGTCTCAGCATGCCTGTGATGGAAGGGTGTCTTGGCATGAAGACGTCCAGTGCTAAAAACCAGGGGGATGCTGGACAAATGGGCACATGTTAGTTACTGTGTCCTTGTAGAAGGTAAGACTCCAATTTTAGAGATTCTGGGGAAACCCGAGACTGGAGGAGCAAGTCTCTAGGTCTTCCAAGGAGCACTGGAGAGTTCTGTCCACCCTGATCATAATGACCACCAGTTCACATAATTCCAACCAAAGCCATAACTATGGTTTTACTGAGAGCTTTCCACGGGCCAGCTGCTTCGGGGAGCATGACAGCGAGGACCCCAGTGTTCTCTATGCCCTCAGGGATCCCAGAGCCTAACTCCTGGCCTTGTGGGGAACTGAACTGTCTCCCCCAAAGTAACATGACACATTATACACAGAATACTCCAAAACTCTGACAAAATGCCCCATATCTTCACATGGAAGAAAGGGATACTGGACCAAAGATTAAAATCTGTTGTCTTTTTTGCTGGGCCTTGGTGACTCAGAGTAAACCCCTCCCCCCCATTGATTGTCCCTTTGATAAAAATGGGGATAAAAAAAAGACTGTCCCTTTGATAAAAAAAGACTCACTGGGGACAGGAATTCTTAAAGGGGTAACTGTCTAGGTCAGGGTGGCCTGTGAAAAACACTGAGGTGAGTTAATGTGGGTAGCGCCATTTCATGGGCTGGACCCTGGACAGAATAAAAAGGAGAGCCAGGCTACTGCTGTGACTTCCCTGCTATGGTGGACAGCAGCTTGGAACTGTGAGATGGCATCAACCCCTTTTCTTCTAAATTGTTTTTGCCAGAGTATTTTATCAGAGGAGCAGGAAATGCAACCAAGATACACCTAGAGGGAAACTGACCGGGGGAGCAGTCCCTGACCCAGCAGCCACCCTGCCTGCAGGATGGTGGCTGAGCTCAGACATGGGGGGGGATGCTCTTTTCGCCCGCTCACAGCAGGAGATCTTTCTTGCCTGCTCAGGACTCATCTCAAATGGCAAAGGGAGAGGTGCGAATGGAGCCAGCCCTGAGTATACTTCTGTTAGCAAAGCGAAGAAACATTTAGAGAATGCTAGGATGTCCCTTTCAGCCACAAGTCAATGCCAAGGCTGAGTCAAAGTCCAGGCTGGGTCCTTCTTGCCCCCTTCTGCCCCCTTCTGCTGCATGGCAACTCTAGGTCTCGGCCATGTAAACATCTACTTCTCAGCTCCCTGGGGCAGTGGAGCCAGCCTGACATTCTAACCAGAGGTCAGAGTCCAGGGTGGAGCCTAAGGCTAGCATCCTAGAGTCTCTGCCTACTGGGTCTCCAACTAAGTCACTCCTTGAGGTGAGGAACCTGCATAGTGACTGTTTGGAATGGGTCTATCCAGAAGGATTCCCAAGGTGAGGCTCAGGGCCTGGCCTCCAGACAGCAGGCCCCATTTGCTGGACAAACTGCAAGCATGCTTTACAGACGGGACTCTTCACATGGGTGGATTTTAGTGGTTCTGCCCAAAACCCTCTGGGGGGCCGGGGATGTGGTTCAGTTATAGAGTGGCTGGCCAGCAGGTACCAGACCCTGGGTTTGATCACCAGCTCCCGATCATGGGGCATGATCGTGGACATGTACAGCTGTAATCCCAGCACCTGGGAGGTGGCTGCAGGAGGGTCAGAAAGTGAAGGTCACCCTCCCTCCCCTACATAGGGAGCTAGAGACCTCAGGACCCTGTCTCAACAAACAAAACAAAACCTCCGAGGTGACTCCTCACTGCACTGAAAATAAGCCACAAACCTGCCTTTGCTCTGGCCCTCCCAGCTTAGCTGGCTCACCTCCGCTCTCCAGCACAACCCACTAGCCTGGTCTTTCTGTTCTCCGAACCACCGAATGGGTCGCCTCTTCCAAGCTTCTGTGCACTGTGACTCTGCTTGGCTCGCTCCTCACCAGCTCCTTTTCTTTGCTCCTTTTGAGTCTCATCTCAAATGTCACTTCCCAGAAAGGCCTCTCTGGCCCACCTAGCCAGTGCATCCTCTGTGCCGACAGTCTCTGGGACCTGATCTGTTCCCTGTCTTCTGACAAGCCTTCCTCACTCAGGGGGCAACTCCTCCAGGGCAGTGGGGGTGAGAGGACAGTCACGTTTGCTGAATTGGCACCCGGGTGGCTCTACAGCACAGCAGATTAGATGACCAGCTCCAACACAGAGTATGGTTCTTACATAGTGGCATCCAGGATACCCAGTCACCACCAGGATGAAGAGGGGCAGCCACGGCATCTCCAGGGACTTTTGAAAGTCAGAAATGCCAGACACCACACGGAAGATGTGCCTATCTGGCCTCAGGTATCATGAAGGTAACAGGACCCTGACTTCAAAGGCCCTTCCTTCCCTGGCCGCTGGAAAGAAGTATGTAGACACTGGATCTCCAAGGGGGAGGAGAGATGGGTATCTGTGAGTCTCTGTGCACTCCACAGCCCCGGGCACCCGGGCAGGGAGAAGAGTAGTGGCTGCAAAGGTATATGTGCGCGCTGGGGATCACTCACTCTCCACGTAGAACACGCCCACTTTGTCCGAGTCCGACATGGAAATGTAGAGGACTATTTCATATCCGGCGGGCAGACGGTCAGGGCCCTTGGTCCGTAGGATCATCTGAGACATGTCCTTGAGGTCTGTAGGTAGATAGAGGTTACGAGAAGGGCCCTGTGGGAGCCGGTTTTCCCATTGCTTTCACTCTTGCCACCAGCACAAGGACCCCGCCTCCATCATGCATGCATCGTGGTAACTACTGAGAGACCTAAGGGAAAGGTGCTTACCTCCAGCACCAGGGAGACCTGGTCAACCCTTTGGGAATTTCCTTTTGTCTAGTCTTTTTGTCTCATATGTAGACCAGGCTGGCCTGGAACTCAGAGTTCCTGCCTTCTTTCTTTACTTATTTATTTGTGTGTGTGTGTGTGTGTGTCTGTCTGTCTGCATGCCACTGTGTAGGTGTGTGTAGGCCAGAGAACAGCTCGTTCTCTCTCTTTATCATGTATGTCCCAGGAGTTGAACTCAAGTCATCTGGCTTGGTTTTAAGTGTCTTTACCCACTGAGCCATCTTGCTGGCCCTCCAGGCTTTTCTCTACCTGTGCACAGAAAAGGCGCAGCTGAACTGTATTTATGGTCTTATATTTTGAGTACTGAACATGTGAGTTGTTATCCCCTGTGGGCCCAACTATACTCCTGCTTTACCCTCTGCCCTGCCCGGGACAAGACACCATGTTCCCACTGTCCCGCAATATGACCCCTTGACCCAAGGGAGCAAGGCACCTTGCTTGCTGTAGACCTTTTCGTCACTACAGTCCTCCTTGGGCAACCACGGTGTGTCTCGGTCACAGTTAACCAGCAGGATGGCCCCCTGGCCCTCAGGGCCCCAGGTCCAGGACGCCTGCAACAGCAGGGACACAGGTCAGTGGCATCCCTGGCCCCAGCCCGCTGCAGCTCTGAGAGGTCCTGAGGGGTAGACGTGGTGAGGAAGAGCTCCTGCCCGCTGGGACGGCAGCTGGGACCTGGAAGGCTTGATTCCCAAATTCAGTGCCCGGAAAGGACCCAGAGGATCACCCAAGAGCACAGAGAGACAGGAAGGCTGAATAGGGCATGCAGGCCACAGCCCTGGTGTGAGGTGACTGTGCCTGGCAGAGATGGTGGCGGGGACTGACATTCTAGGACAGGCTTGAGGTGACCGATTCCAGACACGCGCTGAGTGCTCCCACGGGGGCCGGCACCTTGCTCTGCTTTCTAGCCTGCTACAAGTGCCCGGAGAAGACTCCAGCTGGACCACACCGCTTCCCTGTTCGAAGCCCTCACTGCTGACTCAGATAAAGCCCGGATTCTCACGGAAGTGGAGAGACCCATGGCCTCTGCATCTGGTCTCTCCCACCTGCTCTGCTCTACCCACATGAACGTCCTTCTGGACCCCAGAGACTCCCAGGCCTTTGCCATGCTGGTCCCTCTTTCCCAGTCAGGTCTACTTAGACTCAATGCACCTCCTTGAAGGAGCCTTTCTGATCTTCAGGACACCTGCCCTGCTCGGTATATTGTCCTTTCTTTATATGTTCTTTCGGGAGCACTGAGGTCATACTATGGTGACAATGTAGTCACCCACATCATTCTTCCTTGAACTTCGCTCTCTCTAGGCTTTTGTTGTTCTCTGAGCCTGAATATAAGAGATAAATTTGTTGTCGTTTAATTTTTTTGAAGATTTACTTATTTTCTGTATGTGAGTACTCTATCTGCATGTACAGCTACATGCCAGAAGAGGGCACCAGATCACATTATAGATGGTTATGTACCACCATATGGTTGCTGGGAATTGAACTCAGGACATCTGGAAGAGCTGACGGTGCTCTTAACCACTGAGCTATCTCTCCAGCCCCTTGTTGTTGTTGTTGTTTTGAGTCAGGGTCTTACATAGCTCAGGCTGGCCTCTAACTCACCACAGAGTAGAGGATGGCCTCAAGGACTCTGGATTCTCCTTCCTCTACCTCCTGAGATCTGGGATGCCTGGCATGCCCCACCACTACTGGCTAATGTAAAAGGTATTCGTAGGTGGCAAAGACACTGCGAACACTTCACTGGTCCAGGTAGAGATACTCTCACTAAGGGCCTGGATGACACTGCCTAGCTCAAGGATGGATGTCGGGGAGCAGGCCCAGGGTTTCCTGCATTGCAGGCAGGCACGCTATCAACTGTGCTACATTCTCAGCTCCCTGAGCCTTCTGTACAGGACTGTCAAGACTTACAATCTGTCTTTAAGAGCTCTCTCTATAGAGCACCTCTTTTGTTTGTTTGTTTATTTATTAATGTCCTAAGGCAGGGTTTGCTCAGATTGGCCACAATCACTCAACATCTGAGGGTTGAGATGACAGGGATGAGCCACCTCTCCCAGCCTCCCTTAATTTTACTTATATTTATCTAGTTTCTTGAGTCAGGGTCTCACTATATACCTTTGGGGGTCCCTAGAGCTCTCTATGTAGACCAGGCCTTCCTCTGCCTCCTGAATGCTGGGATTAAAGGCATCTGCGACCACAACCCCCCACCACTTTAATTTTAAAAGTAGAGGCACAGGGGAACAAATGGCTTCCCCGGGCAGCCTCTGCCTTAGGTGCCGCAATCCTCCCATCAGTTCCGTGACCCATGCTGGGAAAGCTGATCCTACAGGGAGCCTGGCCGGCCTGTGGCCATCTCTGCAGCGCTGTGTCTGCAGCCTGCTTTGAGCCTCAGCCTCCTGCCCCAGTGAAATGGTAGCCAACCTCTCTGGTGGACAGCTCTGGCCGGATGCCCCATGCATGTCCCTGGAATGTCCCGGAAGTCCCTTCATGTTAGGGTCGGGACAGAGCCCACCCTCAGGGAGAGTTAACCTTCTTAGGATTGTTCTTCTCCACCTCTCCATCCCGGTCCGCGTCCACATCCAGAGAGATCTCTGCAGACAAGAGACAAGTGTGACTTGAAGAGCCTGCCGATCAGTGTGGTGAGGCTGGAGGAGCCCGGTGGGAAGCGGGGCAGCCCCCCTACTCGGTGGCATGCTACCACCTTCAGGGAACCTGAGAGGACACCAACAGCTCTGGGAGAGGGCGGGTCCCTGCAAACCCTGGTTGGCGTGGGAGACTCAGCCTAAGGTCACAAGGTAGTACTAATAGAACGAGGGTTCAGCTATGTACACACGCCTGTCTGCCTGTGTTTCTGTCTCTAGCTTTCTCTCTCTCTCTCCTCATTTTATTTCTGTTGAGAAAGCATGTCTCCAGCGCCTGTCCATCTAAGGGAGCCTGTGATGCCAGCTCCAGGTAGGTGATCCGGGGGCAGGATCCCTGCTGACCCTTTCTGCTGGGGAAAAGATCTTCAGCATCCCAGACCCTTTTACGCAGAGGCTATGTGGAGCCTGTGGGGCAGAGAGAAGGCTCGCCGGGGGATGGTCTTAGGTTGGAAGTCTGGTTCTCTGGCTATGAGCCATGTGACTTTGGGCAGCTTTCACAACCTCTCTCTGCTCCTAATTCCCTCATCTGCAGCATGGGGCTCTGGTTATGGCAGTTGTACCAGCTCCAAAAGCCGGCACTACTGACTCTCCGAGCTGCGTGACTCCATGTAGGGGGCTGTTCTGGGCGTAGGGTGTTTAGTGACATTTCCAGGTGCCACCTGTAAGATGCCAGGTATGTCCCTCACGCTTCCAGTGGTTGCCTAGCAGCCCAGGGAAAACTGCCTCGAGGTAGTAGCTGCAGGAGGAGAGTGGGGTGATGGTGGGGAGGCACGGGAACACATTCAGTGTGAGATGTGTTGAGGCCAGGCCCTGAGCTGCCTGAGTGAGCCTGTCTCATGCTATGACTTCAACCCTGGTGGAAGCGAGGTGGGAAGGAATGCACCCCCTTTTGGGGGGTACCCTTTCCCCCTGAATGGGTGGGAGGGGGGTCCTGACACCCATTGGGAGGGAGGATAAGCTCAAGGAGGTCCAGAGTCCCACTGAGGTGCCTTCTTTGTTCACAGTTCAATTCCCACTGACCCGACCATGGCTTTTGTGGTGAGGTACTGGGATGAGGCATCTTCCAGTGTTCCACCTCCTGGACCTGCCACAAGGTATCCCACTGATGACCTCATTGGAATACCTGCTGCAACGTGGTACCGGACTTCTCCAGGGGCCTATGGCCCTGGAGAGAAATACAATCACACCCATTTCAGGAAGGAGCAAGCTCAGGTTCCCTGGAGCCGCTCAGCGTCCACCTACATGGTGGAGGCTGGGCTGGCAGTGCAGAGGAAAGGCCCTCCAACCGCAGTGAGAGGCCGAGGTGAAGGGACAGTGTTGACTTTGGCTCTCAACTACACCAACTATCCAGCCTGCCACGTCTCAATCCCTGAACACAGCACTCTGCCAGTTGCTGGCACTCTCCAGGCCTGTTCTCCCTCTAGCAGCTCCGAGCAGACCCACACTGCCACCCAAACCAGGAATCTGAGGCCACCCAGCAAGTGACCTAAATCCTCAAGTCCTCAGGGAGCAGGGTGGTCCTCTTGCAGGAGCCTCTGACTCCGGACATCTGCTCTCCTCACTGATCCGATTGACCCCTGGCTGACACTGGCTGACATCATATGTGGACGGTGTCCAAAAGCCAATCTCTCCTTTACAGTCCCAACATTTGCTCCCTTGAAGGTCACCGGCCACATCTTCACATGGCAGCCCTATAAATGTGACTTCATTCATAGGCCACAAGGGAACACTGAGGTTTCTTATGGTGGGTCTCACTTTGTAGCTCTGGCTGTCCTAGAGCTCATTGGGTAGACCACGCTGGCCTCAGATTCATAGAGATCCCCCTGCCTCTGGCCCCTAAGTGCTGGCACTAAAGGCATGCACCACCACCACACCCAGCCTGTCTCCTGATTTGTTACTCTGAAGGATCTGCCACCTTCCCATTGTGAAATCTGTGTTTTCACAGTCTCACTCTCAGCCACCTCCTCTCCATTTTCCACAGTACTTCTCAGTTCTCATAGGACCTACCACTGTCCCCATGGTCAACTTACACCCCACTGCCTTCTATCCTCCTCAGCTACCAGCCATCCTCTGGACCTTCTCCCAGGCTCTAATGGGGGCGCTGTCTACAGCCAAGAAAGAGAGGCTGGAATAGCCCTTCTGAGCTCTGCCCTCCCCATGGGGAGGGAAACACACCTGTTTTACAGCCTCTGGACTCCAGACATTGCCCAGAGGCTCTGGGTCCTGCCTCAGCTACCTAAAATAGCCTCAAGGTGTCAGGTGGCACCCGGGGTGTGGGGCAGATTCACGGGAAATGTCAATAGGATTGAGTTTGAGGCCATTGCCCTAGACACAGAGCCTGTGGCTGCATTAGGCCAACTGCCATCCCTGAGGACTGTGCTGTGCTGGCCTGGCCTTCTTACTTGTCCCAGGAGCTTGGGATGCAGTGTGAAGGGCCCTGGAGACCGGCAGAGGAAAAACATCCTGTCCTGAATGCTGAAAGCATCAATGCTGGGCCTGGGGGAAGCTCAGGGTGAGTAGAACATTTACCCAAGGTGCAAAGGGGAGACAAGCACTGGATGTGTCTTGTCCCTCCGCCAGGACCTCAGCAGGACACATGACTGTTCCATCCCACATGAATATCATCTCCCCCTACTCCATTTTCCCCAGGAAAATCTATAGCTGGGGAAAAGTGAAGCCCAGAGAGCATGCTCTGCCAGTCAGGGCCACACAGCAGGGTCAGTCATAGAGGTTTGGCCAGGGGCTCCCTGGTTTGTTCCCGTATTTCAGCATGAAGTCCCTCCAGGCAGAGAGGAAGAGGAAGGGGGAAGGGGGCCTCAGCTCAGCACCCGGGGTGTTGGCACAAGCCCTTTGCACACTCCACTCCCTGAATTCTTGAAAGCACCATGCTAGAGTGCTCTGCAAACCCCCCTTTTGCAGCTGGAGAAACTGAGGCTGGGGGTGATGGAGTTGGTGTGAGATCACCATGAGGTGGACAGAGGAGGCAAAGCCACAGCTAAATCCTGCCTGCTCTGAGGCCAGAGCTCTTTCTGTTCAATGTGGGCTTGGGGCAGCCCCAGTGAGATGCACACAGAAGTGGCCTGTGGGGTCAGGCCTAGAGTCTCAGGACCTTTCCCTGCCTCTGAGCTGCTGCTTCGAATCTCTCAGAGTGGAAATGCCAATGTGAGAAGGTCAGGTGGGCCACTGGTTCTCGACAGCAGAACAGAAAACAGAAGTAACTTAAGTGGGATTTCATACAGCCTGGTTTTTACAATGAAATGGATGCCTTTGATTGGGAGAGGATGCCCTGTCTGGGCTGAGCACTCTACCACAGGCCTTGAACTCTCTTCTTAGTCCAGACAGGCTGGGATCCAGTCTCCTGCCTCAGCCTCCAAGCAGCTGGGAAGACAGGTATGTGTCTCCAGTCCTGCTTGCCTTTCTGCCTTTTTTTTTTTTTAAATTAAATGATTTATTTATTTTTATTTTATGTGCAGTGGTGTTTCACCTGCATGTCTGTCTGCATGGGTTGTCAGAACACTTGCAGCTGGAGTTACAGACAGCTGTGAGCTGTTATTTGGGTGCTGGGTGCTGGGAATTGAACCCTGGTCCTCTGGAAGAGCTGCCAGTGCTCTTAACCACTGAGCCATCTCTCCAGCTCCCCCCACTTCTGTTTTTTTTTTTTTAAACGTTACCCAGTTATATGTATTTTTGAGAGAGGGTGTTACGTAGCCCAGGCTGGCCTCGAACTTGCTATGTAACCAAGGCTGGCCTCAAAATCCTGATCCTCCTGTACCTGTCACCCACATTCTGGGATTACCAGTGTGCCACCACACCCAGCCTTTCCTGCTTTAAAAAAATTACTAATCTTTACTCCATAGGGGGGCATGTGTGGATAGGTCAGCAGACAACTCTTAGGAGCTGGTTCTCTCCCTCCGCTGTGGGTTCTAGGGCTCAAACTCGGGTCATCAGGATTTATTTGCTGCGCCATCTTGCACACCCCACTGCCCGCTTTTTGGTCTCAAAATGATGGTTAGAGCTGAAGACAAACCGCTTGATTAATGTTTCTCCCATCCAGGTAAGCTTTCATTCTCCTCTCTGTCTTTGGGAGGGCCAAGGGACCTCTCACTGTCCCGTGAACTCCTGGACTGGTGGCAGTTAACTAGCCTCCCCTGAGGGCAAACAGTACATTCCACGGAGGGCTGGCAGCTTCTTTGCCTCGTGCAGTTAGGTGTCACCAGGGCCAAACCCGAGTTCCCTCTGAACCTTGGGCTCAGCCTTGGGTCTGGGGCGGGGGGAGGGGAGGAGAGGACAAGCCTGACCTGCTGCCTCCATTTACCACCTCTCTGCCTGTGTCCCTTCAGTGCCCATCCTGAGGTAAGCCAGCCCGGGCCATCTTCTTTGACAGGTCTCTGGCCGCTGCCCTCCCCGCCTTTGTCCTCAGGTCTCCCTGGTTCTGTGGGATTGGGTTTCCTGGGGGCGGTCATCTGAGCCAGGTGGGGGCTGTGTGTTTGCACGCACTGCTCAGTCACATGCCAAGACTTAGCACACTGGGGAGTCAGGCTACAACTCCCCCCAACCTCCCTGCCATCCCAAGCCCTTCCCAGCCCGACACCCCCGGTGCGGAGGGAAGGACAGGGTAGGCAGCACCCAGGCCCATGGGGAGATTCTCTGAGAAGGGAGAGGGCACTGCCCCTAAGAGTCCTGCACCCTCTGAAGGGCCACGGGAGACTGAAGAGAAAGGAGGGTCTCACTGAGAAGCAGCTGTTTTCAGGGGATGGTTCATGATCCTCAGAAAATGAGATGAGTGAAGATAATTCGTGACTCGGTCACCTATCAACCATTTCTAGCTGTAACCCAGGCAGCTTTGTCTTGCCTTTACTGAGCCTCAATTTTCCCATCTGCTTAACGGGTATAGTTTTAGTGTTGCTCCTTGCAATGGCTGAAAAGGATAGATCGGTGTCTTGGTGGGTAGGCATCACTGTCTGGGGCATGGTATACTGTGGGTGCTCAATAAATGTTCTGTGTTTACTACTTCCTCTTCCTCTTCCTTCTCATCAAGGCACCCAGCCTAGTCCTAGCTCAGCTCAGTGTGCAGGAGTCAGGGAGCGCTGTTAGGACGGTGGCCCCACCCCGTCAATGTTTAACCACCGCTGCGTGGACAGAACGAGCCTCTGGATTCCTTCTAGCTTGAAAACATAATTAACAGGGAATAAACTGAAACCTCACCTGCATCAGGGACTGGGTGTCCCTGACACCAGGGCAGGGCCCTGCAGGGGAGGAAGCGAGGCAACTAGTTCCAGTTTGGGACTCAGTTTGCCACACTGTTGCTGTGCGGCTGTCAATAAGTTTCCTAATCTCTCTGGGCCACACCATCCTTTGTGGACCAAATGAAGAGCCTGGTCCGGATGAGTTAAGGACCCCAGGCTGGGGCTTGGGTGACAGTGAGGATGGTCAGGGATGGTGGAAGCTCCTGGAGTCTCCAGGCTGCGATGTGTGTGTGTGTGTGTGTGTGTGTGTGTGCGCGCGCGCGCGCGTGCATGCTTGTGTGAGTGTGTACAGGATGTGGGCCTTTTTGCTTTCTCTCTGCATCCTACAGAGCCTGAGGTGGAGACTCCATCCATACCTCCTCTACAGGAGTCCCATTCCCTGGACAAGAACCTCATGTTCTGCTCCAGCGGCCAGCCTGCCACACCGAAACCTGCCCAGAGCATTGTCCCAGGTCCCCCAAAGAGAAGACACCCAAACCCCAGCCCCAACTCACCAATGGCTGTGAGGAAGAGCCCAGCCTGGTCAATGGGGGCACTGCCCTCCTCCTCATAATAGTTGACGGTGACCTTGGTGAGCGGCACACGTGGGGACAAGAGAGAAGGGCCGAGGTCACAGGTCACAGTGAGAAACAGACCAGGACGAACCCCCTACCTCCCAGCCTGTCAGTCCTTTCTAAACACAGGGGCCCCTCCTCCAGGAAGCGCCCCTGGGCTGCTGAGATGCACCTCTCCCTCCTGACCTGTGCCCCCGCACATCCCCTTGCTTCCCTGGTTCATGCCTACTGAACTTTGTGCCTAGCTGCAGCTAAGCCCCAGGAACTCGCTCATTTGGATGGTGCCTGGTGACAACAGGCCTAGAGTAATATTCATGATGGAGCCCAGAGTGGGCACTACATCACCTGGGCAAACCTCTACTGCTCAGTGCCCCACTTTACAGTGAGGTCTGTGTTGCTATGGATACAGTCTCCAATCATTCCATGGGTCTGAGAAGCTACTTTTTTGTTTAAAGAAAAAAACAAACAGGACTTGCTGTTATCCCAGGCTAACTTCAACACAGCAATGCTCCTGTCTCTGCCTCTTAAGTGCTGAGGTTACAAGTGTGAACCCCAGGTCCGGGCTTCTCTTTGCACATGTCTGGTTTGGAGCACTCTCACCACATAGCTCTGGCTAGCTTTGTACTAAGAGGCTGAGGCTGCTCTCAAGCTTGCAGCAGTCCTCCTGCCTCAGCTTATGTTCCTTCAGCTCTCTGAACCTTCCTTCCTTCCTTCCTTCCCTCCCTTCCTCGCTCCTTCCTTCCTTCCTTCCTTCCTTCCTTCCTTCCTTCCTTCCTTCCTTCCTTCCTTCCTTCCCTCCCTCCCTCCCTCCCTCCCTCCCTCCCTCCTCGCTCCTTCCCATCAGAAGCCAGAAGAGGATGATAGATCCCCTGGAACTGGGGTTACAGAGGGTTTATGAGCCATCATGTGGATGCTGGGAATTGAACCAGGGTCCTCTGGAAGAGCAGCCGGTGTTCTTAACCACTGAGCCATCCCTCTGACTCCTAGCTCTCATTTCTTGAGACAGGGTCTTGTATGCCCCATACTGCTCAAAGCAGGCCTTGAACCCTTGATCCTCCTGCCTCCACCTCTTAAGTGCCGGGGTTACATGTTTGCAGCTCCATGCCTGATCACCCCACCCCTCCCCGCTCTGCTGATGGAGCTGTTAGGGACCGGAAAGGACTCTATAGCTTGCCCCGTTTCTATGGCTCAGGCTACTGTGGCCCCCGAGATTCCAATGGCCTTGGGCTCCCTCAGTCCTGGACACTGTCTTTCTGGTCATGGTACCTTGTCACTGCTGGCCTCCGTGCTGGCCTGGGCCATGCTGAGCCGCAATGTGGTGCTGGGTGACAGGGCCCAGCGCTGCTTGCCATTGGTGACCACCTCCTCTGCCTCTCCGTCGCGCACCACCTCCACCTTCACCCCCTCCGAGTGCTTCAGGCTGAAGGCTTTGGCCCCCGCGGGGGCCGCACTGTAGGAAGAAAGAATAGAGGGTCGGAGGGAGCCTGGGCAGAGGAGCTCAGAGGGGTGGGCCCCCCAGGCTGTGAGGTCTAGAGTACCCAGCCTTGCTACCGTGACCGGCTGGCAGCAGGAGCCTGGAAGGGCACAGAAGCCTCGGCCAGGCTTGTACCTGCTGAGCTGGAGTCCAGGGACCCGAAATCTCTGTGTCTCTGTCAGTCAGTCTGTCTCTGCTTTGTTAGAGATCGAACCTGGGCAGGCTAGGCGAGCACTGTGCCACTCAACCATGCCTTCAGTTTTAGGACTGGAAAATTTTGTTCTTGTTAGACAGGATATTTTCATGCCAGTCAGAGTGACCCCCAAATCATCATCTTTCTACCTCAGCCTCTCCAGTGCTGGGGTTTTTAGGCATGTAACACCACTCTTGACTTATGCTCTGATTAACTGAGTGAGTGAGTGAGTGAGTGAGTGATGGATTGATTATTGAGACATGGTCTCTTGGAGCTCAGGCCTGTCTCAAATCCGCTACGTGGGCGAGGCTGACTTTAAGCTTCTGATTCTCCTGCATCCACTGCCACAGGCTGGATTACAGGCCTGTGTCATAGTGCCAAGCTGGGGACTGAACCCAGAGCCTCGGCCATGCTAGGTAAGCACTTTACCAACTGAGCCACACCCCCATTTTAGGCCTTGAATTCGCACTAGGTTCTTGATGCCTCTGCAGATGGGTGAGTGGCTTTGGGAGCATCAGGCTCTACAGAGTGAGTGACAAGCCTACACAGAGGGATGGTTTTGCTCCAAAGGTAGAGCTGGGAAGCCCACTTCCTGCCTCGTGTCACTGGAGACTTGTCAGGATGGAGCCTGGAACCAGGCCCTGTAGGGGAGAGGGAGGGCTCTGTATCAAAGATCCCCAGGCCTGGAATTCCTCCACACTGAAGGGCACTGGCTGCTAGGTACTGAAATTTATGTTCCCCCAAGTTTATATGCTGGCATTCTAACTCCAATGGGGTAGAGACCTTTAGGAGATGGTGAAGGTTACGTGGGAGTGCCAGGGGTTCTAATCAAATATGAATGGTGGCCTTTTAAGAAGTGAAGAGAGAGCCAGGCAGTGGTGGTGCACACCTTTAATCCCAGCACTTGGGCAGCAGAGGCAGGTGGAGCTCTGTGAGTTCGAGCCAGCCTGGTCTACAAAGTGAGTCCTGGACAGCCAAGGCTTCATTGAGAAACCCTGTCTCAGAAAACAAAAACAAAAAATAATAAAATAAATAGAAAGAAAAAGAAGTGAGTGGGAGAATGAAAGAATGAGTGCATGGCAGCAGGTGCCAGGGCATGGAGGTGCCAGAGCTAACAGTGTTGATTTGAAGGTCCCTAGGGACCACATTGAGTCAGGGGGCTCTGGGAGGATTCTTGTGGGGTTTGAGATGACATCAATGCAGGCCTGAGTATGTCTCAAAGGTATAGCTGCTGCTCTGGGGGCAGTGCCTGAGGTCCAGGGAGCTCAGAATACATTTGGGCACTGTTTAAATGTTCAGGGCATTTTCCTTTCCTTTTCCTTTTTTCTTTCTTTTCTCCTTTTCTTCTTCCTCCTCTTCATTAATTATTATTATCATTATTTTGCTTTTGGGCACAGGGTCTCCATCATACATAGCTTTGCCTGACCTGAAATTTCATTATCTAGACCAGGCTGGTCTTGAACCTGCCCCAACCTTCACGCCTCTGCTGGGAATGCTGGGATCACAAGCTTGTGCTGCCATGCCTGTACTTAAGTCTTCAGGGCTTCTGCCACCCCTCTATGCCTGCAGACTTAGGGGTCCTATGCCCTCAGAGGCTGCCAGCTGTCAGGGCCAGGTGAGACCAGAGTGGCTGGTGATGCAGTAGGGGCCCAGGCTGAACAAGCGCTTAAGCTTGTGACCCTCAAATGTAGCTGCTGCGGGAGCGGCAGCCATGGCAGCTTGGATGCTTTGTGCAAACAGAGGCTGCTGGGGCCTAGGAATGAACATTGAGCCCACTGGGCCACAGCTTGAGGAACACCGGTGTCACCTTCCGCAGTGCAGTCTCGTAGTTCCAGCCCTGAGGTGGGCCATGGTGGCGGCTGGGACTCTGTAGAGGCTGCCAAGCAAGCCATTCTTTCTGTTTTGTTTTTTTGAGACAGGGTTTTTCGTAGCCCTTGCTGTCCTGGAACTCCATCTGTAGACCAGGCTGGCACTGGGATCGAAGGTGTGTGCCACCACTGCCTGGCAAGCAATCCGTTCTTGGTCTTTTGGCTGAAATCACATGGAGGGTGCTAGAGGCCCGCCCTCCTTGAACCAGGACCACTTCATCCGACTTTCACCTCAAGCTTCTGCGCATGGTTCTTCTGAGATGACAGTGCTCTCCAAACCACAACGGAAGCACGGTCCTTCAGGACCCCGTTTGTCACCGCACCGCTTTCCACCCTCATCCCTCTAAGCCAGTAAGGAACCAAAGGAGCATCTAGTGGGTTAACACCCAGGCCACTTCAGAGCTCCGAGGCCCCAGGCCTCCCACAGCCCTGCTTGAGGCTGAGCAAACAGCTATTCTTGGAGCCCTGGCAGAGGCCACAAAGGCGCCATTGTCCCGTGTGGATCGTTAGCTGCCTCCTCCCCGGGGAAGATCCTTTTAGAATTCTCTGCAGAAACTGGAGAGCCTGGGTCTATGGATGGCTTGGGGTCCCTAGAGGCTGGGGGACAGTATCGAGGGAGGGAAAGGAATGAGGTGGGGTGGCTTTGACCTCCTGGCTTCCTGGAAAGAGTCTAAGGAGAGCATGCATGAGACAGGAGGCTGGTCCTAAGACCCCTGTCTGCAGTGTCCCAGCACCCAGGAGTGACAGTAAACAGATAATTTCTGATTGGTTTTCCAGCTGGTATCAGAACACTTTTATACATGTATTAATTGCGTGTGTGTGCACACACGTGTTTGTACATGTGCAGACCAAAGGTTTATGCTGGATGTCTTTCTATATCGCTTTCCACCTTAGCTTTGAGAAAGGGTCTCTCACTGAACCTAGAGCTGATGGTCTGGGCTAGACTGCGAGCCCCTGGGACCCACTTGTCTTCCTTCTCCAGTGCTGGGGGTTACAGACCTATGCTGCTGCCCTGGCCTTTATGCTGGTGTTGGAGATTTGAACTCAGGTCCTCATGCTTGCACACAAACATCTTCTTCCTCATTTTGTTTCAGCCCTGGCCTAGTCCAGGCACACTGTACATAAAAACATTTGCTGGAGATGGGGCTGGAGTGGGAAGGCCTGCTCACATGGCTCCACGATATTCACTCGACCCACATTTCCTGAGCGCTTATCACGTACCAGGCAGAGTTCTGGGTGCCAAGGAAAGACTGGCTAAAACGATACCACATCCTCTTGGCTCACGGAGCTTGTGTTCTAGTGAAAGAGAACAACTCTGTATATGACGCAGTTAACAGCGGTGACTGCAATAGAGAGACACGGGTTGCCAGACTGGGGACGAGGCTTGGCAGGAGTGTGCTCGCCTAACATGTGAAGGTCTCGGATTCCGAAAATACGGGGGCATGATGGTGGGGGCTCTCAGGCAGAGTCTCTGAGAAAATAACGTCTAAACTAAGAGTCTAAACTTCACTCTTGGAAGAAACAGTGAAGTCCGTGGGCCTGGAACTCCGTGTCAGCTACAGAGACAGAGCGGCACACTTCTGGCCCAAGAAGATTTCCTCCAAACTCCGTCTTGCCCTGACGCTGTGGGACCAGGAGGCCTGACGCTGAGAAGTGAGAAGAAGGTGAGCGTGGCCTGATGTGAGTGTGTGTGTGTGCCTGCGTGTGTGCCAGCGAGCATGCATTCAGGGAGGAGGGCTGGTCATGATTCTGGGGAGAGGTCCCAGACATGGTGGAACTGGTGTTTTTCCCGAAGGAGGGAAATCACCAAGAGCTTGCAAGCAAGGAGGGATTTCAGAAGAAAACAATGGAAGTGTGGGTGAGTCCGTGAGGGTAGCTCGTGACGGAGCGGTGATGGTGGCTTGGGGCTGGTTGGTGGCCATGGGAATGGAGAGAAATGGCTAGGCACACCTGTGGCCAGCCTCCCAAAGGCAGTGTGGCCTCAGGGAACCACCAGGCCTGACTGATCTTGTCTCAGATGGTGGCGGAAGGTCTCCGCCATAGCCTGGCAGGGCTGAGGAGGCCCACAGCTCCACACTTGACGATGTGGCGTGCCTCTTCTTTGCTGGCCCCTGGCTCTTGGCTTGCCCATCTGGCTTGGGCCTCATTAACACCAGCCGGGGTTCATCCTTGGAGTGACCCAGCTCCTGGCAGCCGGGGTGTGACATCCTGCCCTCGGGACTTTGGAGGAGTTGGAAGGAGGAGTTGTGGGTGCCAGCCTGGTGAGCACCTCAGGGACAGAGAGGAGCAGAGGGAGGGAGACCTCAGCCCAGGCCTCACACCTAATGCTCACTGTGGTGGTGGCCAGTGTCCCGAGGGCTGGCCACTGGCCTAGGCAGGCTTGGTGGAGGCAGGCCTTGGCATGTGTGTATAGCTGGCCTCCTCCTCTACCTGGTGTCCCCAGCAGCCTCTGTCACAGGGTGCAGGGCCCGAAGCCCCTCTACAGGGAAGAGACAATCTAGCCTCTGGTGTCTCCCTTCCTCAGAACCCTTCCAGGACCCCTCCTACCCACAGAACAACATCCAGCCCCTGAGTGAGGCCTTCAAAGCCCCTGTTCCTGCTCTCTGGCCCTCCGCCTTAGACTCCAGGTCATTGAAATGACTTCTTTACTGTCTCCACGGGCCTCACTTTCCTGCCAGGTGGGTTTGTTCCCACGGGACTTATCCTCTGTGTGTGCTGAGCCCTCACCTGTCTTTTAAGACCTAGATCAGTTGCCATCTCTTCCAGGAAGTCTTCCCTGATCCATCAACTTTCTCCCCCCCTTAGCCAGGGCCCCAAATACTAGTCAGTGTTCAATATGTCTCTCCCATGAGTCTCATGAGCACTTTGAAGGCAGTCACTGTGGTTCATCGTGATGGGTGATACTATAATAAACCCAATCGGATTCACAACCACAGCTTACAGAGAATTTACCATTGCGGGTCACAGGCTCTCAATCCATACTTTACACAACCCCACATGGCCTGCCTGACCCATCCCATTTCACAGACGGGCACACTGAGATCTATACAGAATGCCTCCTTGCTTCAAAGAGGTCTCAGGACCCTGATGGCAGGGCATGAGCGAGCTCTGTGAGCCCTAGGCCTGGGAGAGTCCACAGGTCGGAGTTCTCACCATGGTCCTCTAGGTAAGGACTCAGAAAAGATCAATGAGAGGCTCCTAGGGACCTCAATAGTCAGGGGGACAGCCAAGGGTGTCCTAGACTCTTGGGTGACTGAGGTGAGCTGACATGGGCCTGTCAAGCCTCTGGGTCCAGCATGGCTGTGGGTGAACAGGAGAGAAGAGGGTCACCCCTAAACATTGGTGTTTGGAGGTATGAGTCCCTGCGACTATGTTATCCTTCCTAACCTGATGTCAGCGAGGAAGAGCCTCACTGACCCCCACTACATGAAGGGACTGTGAGCCTGGCACACAGGGTGCCAGGCTCTCCCTCAGCCCTCCCATCACTGGCACCAGCCTGAAACCTGAGTCCCAAGCACCTCCTGGCAGCGCCTCTTGTCCTGGGCCCAGGGCTGTAGGTGTTGTTCTAATTTATGGGGCCACGAGACCTGGCCCAATGTCTTCTGTCGTCACTCACTCGGCAGCTAGCGCCGCTGCTCTGCCAAGCTCTGCCACATACCCTTGACCTTCCGTGGACCCATCCAACAGGGCCTGTCTATTGAGGATGGAGGTGGGAAGCTCCCCATGCGAGGCAGTCTGCAATCATCAATGGCTGCACTCCCTCACTCACCCCATAACCCACAGTGATTCTCTAAGGAAATGGGCAGCCAGGAGCCATGCCCAAAACGAGTCTCAGGAAGACGGGTTGGGAAAGTGGAGGGCAGCCTGGGCTCTGCTCCCCCACCACTCCTTAGCCAATGCAGTCTGACTTTAGGTTCCTCAAGGGAGAAACAGGCGCTAACAAGGATGCTAACGGGTAAGGGGGCTGACTGTGTGCAAATTATCAAATGCATATGAAATGATCACGTACATGTTAGGAATGCCACTGGCTGTTCAGGAAATGTTAGTTAGGGGGGAGCAATATTAAGTAAATAATGGCACGCTCTCTCTCTCTCTCTCTCTCTCTCTCTCTCTCTCTCTCTCTCGTGTGTGTGTGTGTGTGTGTGTGTGTGTGTGTGTGTATGTGCATGTATGTGGGTGCATGTGCTTATATGTGCATACTCACAGAGGCCAAAGGAGGACATTGGGTGTACTTACTGCTCTATCACTCTTTGCATTATTCTCTCTCTCAATTTTTTTTGAGACTGAGTCTCATTTTGCAGCCCTGGCTGTCTTGGAACTCACAGAGATCCAGCTGCCTCTGTCTCCCTTCTGCTGGTATCAAAGGCATGAGCCTCATTTCTTTGAGTCAGGGTCTCTCACTGACCTTGGAGCTAGGCTGCTAGCCAGTGAGCTTCAGGGAGCCATCTGCCTGTGCTCCCTCAGCACTGGGGTTTTCTGTGGGTGCCAGCATTGGGACTCAGGTCCCACCCACTGAGCCATCTCTCCAGCCCAATACTAAGATCTTTAAAAGCCAAAACAAAATAAAACAACAGCAAGAATGTCGCTTTCTATTGTTCCTCAAAGCAGCCTCCACTCAGAGACCCCCACCCCGCGTGAGAAAGTGGTAGGGACTGGCATTGGGCCAGCAGGGCGGTTCCTACCAGGAATCCTGCACCCTTACGGGGGGGGGGGGGCTTGCCCCTTTCACTCTTGTGACTTGATGACAGAATGAGAGCTTCCCACTCAGAGACCTGGGGTGGCGGCAGCATCCTGTGGGGGCCTGAGCCGGGACCTGTGTCTCAGCCAGCGAGGGCTTGGTGAGCAGTAGAGGGCTGGGTGGGGGCAGCAATGTTTCAGGGGCAGTGGACTTCCATCGGGGGGAGGGTGGCCAGGGGTTGCATAGGGTGGAGTGGAGGAGGAAGCATGAGCTCTGGGCTGCATGGCTTACATCTAGGTCCTGGTTGTCACCAGACAAATGGCTTCCTCTTTCTGAGCCTCCTTTTCTTCATTCTGCAAACAAGGATGGTCAAGGAGCATCTTCTGGTCTTGCTCAGAACAAAGCGGGGCAGTTTCAAGCTAGTTTCAAGCTGTCACTGACCCGTCCTGTTCCTGTCCACCCGAGAGGAGACTTGTCCCTGCAGAAACTGGTCATGCCCTGATGGAGGAGGGTCCTTTCTGCCTGACACATGAGCTCAGCTGACTATGGCTTTCCTTCTCTGGAGCAACTGACTCTGTCTGGAGGAGGCGCTTTTCTGGTTGTCATATCGTGTGGGAGAGTGACCGCTACGGACACTGGGTAAACTGAGGCAGGAACACTCATCATGCTACCGCATTCAGAACTGTCACCTCAGCAGAGTTACCCAGAGAGGTTGTGGATCCCTGTGACAGGCACGGGCTGTCCAGGACAGTGGCCACCAGCATAGGTGTCGGCAGGGGCCTGTGCAGAGCGACAGCAGCCCACTCCAGATGAACTTTGAGGGTAACAGAGTCTCACAGGGGAAAGAACGTCAGCTTCCACGAACCATCTTTCCATTAAGTATTCCAGCGACGGCATTTTAGACATGCTGGCCTTAACAAGATCTAGCATGAGCATTCGTTACATCTCTCTAACATTTTACGTATGTGTTATACACACACAAACATGGAGGGGATGTGTGTGGCAAGTGTATATGAATGCCAGAGGAGGATGCTGGGCGTCCTGTGCTGATACTCTTCGCCTGAGTCTCTCACTGAACCTGGAACTAGGCTGGGAACTGGCAAAGCCCCCTGTGGCCCTCCACAGAGCACAGGAGCACACAGCCAGCTGCTGCTGGCTTTTTCCAGGGGACCCAAGGGTTCAAACTGAGATCCTCAGGCTTACAAAGTGATGCTTTTACCCTCAGAGCCGTTTCTTACGCCCCAACCTTTCTCTTTGTTGTTCTGAGACAGGGTCTTGCTAGGTAGCTCTGACTGGCCTGGAAGTTGCCATGTAGACTAGGTTGGCCTCGAACTCACAGAGATCCATGTGTACCCCTACCTCCCATGCACTGGGACTAAAGGCATGCACCACCACAACCAGCTTCCAGCCCCAATATTAAAAAAACTACTTTTGTTAGTTTTTTTGGGGTGGGGTGAGTTTGGAGACAGGGCCTCTCTGTATAGTCCTGGGCTGTCCTAAAACTCGTTGTGTAGGCCAGGCTGGCCTTGAACACACAGAGATCTTCCTGTCTGCCTCCCAAGTGCTCAAAGGCCATTTTTCTTCTTTGGAGGTACACATGCATGTGTTGGGGGGAAGATTGAGACAGGGTCATGCTATGTAGCCCAAGATGACCTGGAACTCACTATGCAGTCTAAGTGAGCCTTGAACTCCTGGTCCTCTGGTTTCAGCTTCCTGGGTGTGGGGACTCAAGTGTGTACCACCAATCCTGGTTAACTTGTCTTAAAATGTAGACCACCACCACATTTACAGGGACGACTATGGCCTTCATTCAGCTTCTTTTGGGAAGGTTATGCTGGGAAGGTTATTCTTTTGGGTAGGCTGTGCTGGCTTGGTGTTCACAGTCTCAGTACTGTGAGTCCTGGCTGAGGCCGGTGCTGTACAGAACAGCAAGGGTGGGCACCTGCCCTCTTGTCCCCCACCAGGCCAGGCCTCTCTCTGCCAGGGTGGGACAAGGACATAGACCTGACCATGGACCCCCTTTGCTCCTTAGCCCCCAGCAGAGGCAACATGCTAGCCCTTCAGACAGTACTCAGAGTGCCCCGGCAAGCAGACAGGCATGGTGACAGCTGTGGCTTAGGGACCTGAGCTCTCTGGATCCTAGCTTACCCCTTGGCAGTGCCCAATTCAGATCCAGGAGGGGGGAGAGATGGGCACTCTCCCAGGCCACTGGCGCCTAGATACTCCACCCCTGTGTTCTAGTCCAGTCCTCCTTTGGGGTCTATCTGCAGGACCGCCGAGGTCCTCGCTCAGAAGTGCAAGTGGGGCTGAGGTCGAGAGGTAAAGGAGCAGAGAGGGGCCTGGTCGCACGCAGGCTTGCTGAGACCAGCAGGGCTAGGGCCTCCTGGAGAAGTGGCTGCGCCGCTGGGAAGGAACAGGAGAGCGGGTGGGGAGAGCATGAGGGAGACACCCAGGTGGGCTTGGGAAGGCTTGGGAGAGTCGGGTGCCTTTGTGTCAGGATGATTTGGGAACAAGGTACAAGGAAGACACGTCCGCCCAGATCACCGGCTCAGGGTCCCATCTCAGAATACCACATGCCCCTCCTTCCAGCACAAAGTTCTCCCACCTCCGGCAACGGAGACCATTTAGAATACTTGGAGCACAGAATGGTGTATCAGACCTCAGTGTGGTCACTCAGGCTGCTCACACCACTCCTTTTCCCCAACACCTTTCCTAGGTCCCACACCACACTCCACCCATTTCCTTGGGGCGCAGGAAACTGTCAGCCCCATTCCTTCACCCCGCTGTCTCAAGTACCCCAAACCCCCATTAAGTGTGCGGACAGAGAAGATGGCGGTGGACAGGTCCTAGCTCCCAGGGCCTCAGTGGGTAGAAAATGACCCCTCTCTGATCTCAGGGTGAAGTCAGGAAAGGCATTTAGGGACACAGCTCACAGCTAGTGCCTGGGGACAGGCAACCACCGGCAGCCCCTAGGATGATGAAATCGGATAAGTCCCAGGCCACATTCCATGTGGGCAGCGCCTCTCTGAGCAAGCCAGTCCCCGACCTCCCAGGGTGTTTCTGCTTGCTGGGCTAGGAAGTCCACTGGTGGAGGACAGTGCCATGGGCTGGGGTGAAAGGTGAGTCAGGAGGGGCTGGGGGAAATGAAAGGGGCGTGTTACAGAAAGCCCATGCGTGCCGTGCCGAGGTCACCCAGGGAGAGGGGCTGGAGCGACCAGGCATGGGAAAGCTAGGATAAAGGGGAACAGCCTTAGAGGGGTAAGGCGGGGGCTGCGACTGGGGCTGTGTCTGCGTGTCTTAGAGGGCCTCAGGATTGCGTGGAAATGGACACTTGCCTGGGTGTCATCCGTTTTCTGGGAGTTCTCTGGATTTCGGAGAATCTAGAACTGAGGGGCAGCTGGGGCACTGGAGCCAGGCTGTCCTGGTCCAGTTCTCCGGCTTTGTGAAGGGTAGGTGAGTCGCTGTCTGGGCTCACCTGTAGACATCGGTCCAGAGCTGCGTGCCCAGCACGTACACCGCCTCCACGCGGCTCCCGTACAGCAGCCGCACTGTCCGCTCCCGCATCTTTTCCCGGTACAGCGGGCTGACCCACGTCTGCGCTGCTCCCGGGAACGAACACCTGCTACAGGTGAGCCCGCCGCTGCGCCTGCGCCCGCCGCTGTGCGGCCGGCGGCCTTAAGCTGCAGTCGGAGGGCGTGGCATGGGCGTGGCTGTCCGCCGGACTCTTCTTGGAGTGGGCCTGCAGCCCGTCCGTCAAGCCTGGCCCCGCCCTCTCAGCGCCCACTACTCGCAAGTTGCCAATTCCTGTTTTCCACGTTTGGCTTGTCCAGTCTTTTATTCAACAAATTCCCCTTTCTGGACCCATTCAACCTCTAACTCGGAGGGGCAAGAAAACGAGAGCAGGAGCAGCCGAAGGGACAGGACAGGGGTGGGTGGGAGGAGAACAAAGGGTGCAAGCAGAGCTAGTTTGGGGCCAGCAAAAGCTCCTCAGAGGAAACCTGAGGCTTCTTGGAGATAGTGCCAACACAAGGGGATGGGACAGGAGCCCCCCCGAACACCCTTGGGAAGCTGGGCGCCCCCGCCTCAGATACACAGTGCCGTGGGAGACAAGGAGTGAGGTGGAGTCGGAGGAACCTGCTCCTGGCAGGGACCACATTGCTAAGCTCAGGCGTGAGAGGGGCAGCATGAGCCTGGAACGGCTCTTTCTCAGGGGTGATCTGGGAGTGCACTCTGGCTGCCCCAGACCATGGTGAGCAGGCTGAGCCGTCAGTGAAGACCCCGGATGGAGCGTGAGAGGGCTGGCGGAGAGAGGACTGATCTGACCGGTGTTTATGGATGGAGATTTAGGTGGCTCCCGGTGGCGGCGACGGTGTGTGTGCCCGGTTGAAGGACAGGGACAGGGCAGAGGATTAGGGCCCCAGCCTGGGACACCAAAAGGCGTGCCAAGGTAGAGGTCAGTGTATGGTCCTGGAAGGCCGACGTGCACCATGGACTTCTAGTGGGGGGGGGTCTGAACCATCCTGAACCCCATCCGTGCCCTTTCTCTCTGAGCACAAGTCTGGGGCTATGCAGTAAACAGCAGCGTTTGAGGAAGTGGCTTCTTGTCATGGGAATGGAAACTGAAGGGTGGGTGGAGGGGGGCTGACGGAAGATCCTGTAAGGAGTGCCCTGAGATAAACGGGGGGAGGGGTGTTCTCATGGGTACCTAGTGCCCAGACACACCCGACCAGTCCTTAACTCCATCCTTCTCCTCCAGATGCCCAAATTAGGAGATAGTAAGGACCCCAGCTGTCCCTGGGCATCAGGGATCTGGGAGGAATGTGGGCGGAGAAGGGAGAGGACCAGAGTCCCAGCCAGAGGGGTCACTGTCCCCCCCAAAAGGCTTCACATTCAGATCCTGTGAGAAGCTGCTGGTCCCTGGCAGAGCTTTCTCCAATCAGGATGCAGCACGAGGGGCAAAAAATCCAGGGGGCACCAGACTGGGACCCCCTCCCCTTCAGAGGTAGGCGTGGGTCTGAGCATCCCTCTGCAAGTAAGCAAGTTTCCACCTCCAGGAGGGGCAGAGTATGAGCGCTTTCTGTCACCCCTCCCACCAAGTAAGTGGGGTCCAGTGTGGGGACAAGGACATATCTCCTCTCAACCAAACCCCAAGGGAGTCACGGTAGAGCCAGGGTTGTGACAATATCAGGCAAAGGCTGAGCAGAAATGACAGCGTGGACCCATTGCTTATACGGTTTCTGCACCTTTACACTGCGCCCAAGTGGCACTTTCCAATGTATTAGAATTATGTTATTTTATCTTTCCAGGAACCCTGCCGCTTTGGAGATGAAGAAAGAGAGCACAGAGAGGGTGGAGAACTAACCTGGGGGTGCACAGGTCCTGACAGTGGCAGAGTAGAACCCTGGGAGAGGACGCAGGGTGTGCAGGCAGGGGCTTAGTGGGTGAGGGTGGCTGGTCCTACTTCCGAAAAGCTCACAGGCAATCCCTCAGCATGATGGAAGATACAAAATTATATTAAATGAGACAATATTCAGAAAATGCTGGCAGAGTCTGGTCCAAGGCTCATGATACAAAGCCACCCCCCCCTTTATGCAATCCACCCCTGTCCATACTCAGGGCTCTGACCTGGTTCTGGCTCACCCCATTGGGCCCAGTGCCTGGCTTGATGGGCTAGAAGCTTTCAGAGCCCAAGGGTTTAAAATAGCTGAAGTGGTCACAGCTGTTGGTGGATTGAGGGCCGGAGGTCTTGCACATTATGGCTGCTTCTGCTGCTCCCACAGAGCCTAGAAAATCCACACGGCATCTCTCAGTGCCTTTTGGAGAGTGCCAGCAAAGAGCAGGCTTAGATCTGATCATTTCCCAGAAGTGGCAGTCCCGGACCCCCTCCTCCAATACCGCCCCTGCCAAATATGGAACCAGAAAGCCTGGGCCTGGAGGGCCTCCTCTGCCAGGTGCTCTGTTGTGGGGTTGCTCTCTTCCTGTATTTGGAAAGCCTGCTAAGGTGACTTAAGACATCGATGATCCTGCTTTGATATGAACAGCTCACCAAGGACATCATACAGGCAAGACTGGATTTTTTTTGTTTGTTTGTTTTTATGCCTGGTTACTAGGGAAAATTTGAAAAACTGTAACCATCCAGGACCTAACAGTAAAGGCATAATGGGGAGCTCGCACAGCCAAGTCTAATGGGAACAGTGAAAAATCATAAAGCACAAAGCTGAGCCTAGTGATGCAATCACTGTGGTACAGTCTCCCACTCTTTTGGCCTTGATCTCTATATGTCGCATGCTTGGGGGTCTTTTATTATTTGTATGACTTGGGGATATTGGATTGATGGAAATTTTCTTATGAATAATTTACCCCTTCTCCCAGGAACATTGCTTCTAAGCTTCCCCAGGAATGTCCCGACCATATCCCCCCCCCCGCTTTTAGGGTGATGTCCTTATCTGGCCCTACTTGAAGGTCTTCCTTACACCCTGGAGGTTCTGACTCAAATAATTAGGCCAGAGACCTCAGACTCAAAGATTCTCTTGGCACATCTGCCCCTGCACTTACTTAGGAACAAGATAGTCAGAACAAAGTGAACTTAAGAAGGTAAACAATGTCTGGTAGGCTAGAGAAGTTAGCATCAGGTCAAGTTAAAAGCCTCCTCCTCCTACTGATGGACAAAGAATGGTGTGGATAAACAATAAAAGAGTAAAATATTAAGACCGCTCTTTCTTAGAAAAGTGAACGCATAGGAGGCCTCTGTGTCATATAACCAAGGAATAAAAAAATACCAAGATTAGATAAATTATACAGATATATAACATATGAACATTGTATTGTGGCAGAATTTAAATAATAACTGCAGCAGCTTTGGCCTGAATACTTTTCTTGGGCCTAATGTCAATTTGCACTCTGACTATTAAAAGCTGGTAATACACTGCTTGGGTCATGACAACCTGCTCAGGCTGGCTTAGAGATTTTCTTTCTGTTTTTTTTTTTTCCCTATAAAGAAAACATCCGTAGTACCCAGGCTGCATGACTGCTGATGATAAAAATGACGGGTGTCAAATTGCCCAGTCTGTTGTGCCTGCCACAGAGACAACAGTCCCACCAGATCATAATTATTTGCTCTGCAGATGGACACTTATCTGAAGATTTTTCCAAAGGGGACTTCTGACTGCTAGACAGTTGAAAATGTCCACTGTGGGAGGGACAGCCTGGCTCTGTCTTGTGAGTCCTGTGAGAAGACTTGGGCTCTCTCTTAAGGTCATGGGAAGCCATGGAAAGCTCTGGAATATGATGATGGCATGACCTCACTGGAGGAGAGTCCCTGTGTGGGCAGGAATCCTGGCGGGAGACCAGAGCAGACTGGAGATGGAGACAGGCATTGTCCCCAATATGGCTGTGCCAGGGACCTGCAGGCCTGGCCTTGCCACTTCTCCTCCTTCCTAGGGATGGGTAACTGGTTGGCTGGTAACAGAGGGGCAGGCAGTGGCAGGGACGACACGGACAAGGAGTGAACCGAACCCTGCAGTTCACCAGGCATCCATGGCCAAGAAGGTACTTAGGGAAATGAGGTCCAGCCAAGGCTGAAAGAGATGATGGCCACAAGGTGGCGCGAGCTCCCCATTTTAGAGCGCCGGAGCCGGTGTTCTTAGTGACGAAGCCTTCTGCCGCTGTCCGACCTTGCTTGACACCTTCCTTTAACTCCCAGGTCCTCTTGCTCCGTGGGGCTTGGGTTGGGATTCAGGGACAGGTCAATGCCAGGTCCCTCAGGTGAGACCCGCTCTCTGGTCAGAGGATCAACTGAGAACCAAATGAGGGACCCAGTGACCTGGCTGACTTCTGTCACACAGCACTCTGGCCAGTAGAGTCAGGACCTGTAGGCCCATTCTATTACTTTAGTGTTTTTTTCCTGTGAGTCTGGGATATTGATTCATTTTCTAAAGTCTAATTAATTAGGGACAGGCCTGGGACATACAGGTGACAACCGCCATGTAGAACAGCTGGATGAGCTTACGGAGACAGTGTGGAGATGGAAGAACTTTCTGGAACTGTCCTTGGAGACTTTGGAGCCCTCGGCCAAGTAGAAGCTTCGACTGGGTGCCATGGACCCCCGCAGCCAGCAGGAGGCGCCAGGAACCCAAGAAGCCATCCTAAGAGCAGAGGAAGAGCTTCCTTGGAGCAGGATAATAATTTCAGGAAGACAGGGGAGCAGAGCTTAAGACCCAGACTCAACTTAGAATTTCAAAGTCAGAAGAGCCTGGATTTGAAGTCCCGGGCCAACCGTGC
Source organism: Meriones unguiculatus (assembly GCF_030254825.1). Lineage (NCBI taxonomy): Eukaryota > Metazoa > Chordata > Mammalia > Rodentia > Muridae > Meriones > Meriones unguiculatus. Next base: position 11,318,030 of record NC_083351.1, read on the forward strand.
CCTCCTGTGCCTCAGTTTCCCCATTTATAAAGGTGAGAGTTGAAAGTTCTATACATAATGTTATGAGAATGAAGGGAGCTGATGCATGTACAGCACTGAGCGCAGCCCACAGAGGCCCTGGTCCCTCGGGTCATTTGGCACCTCCCTTCCTGAGTCAGCAGGAAATAGGGAGTGGGTGACTCCACTTTAACTCCCACAGTTGTTTCGTGGCCATCGAGGTGCAGCTTTGGTTTCCTTGAGGCTTTCTTGCTGAGAATAGCCGGGCAGTTCCCTTTGGCTTTCAAAACGAATAGTTTATCCAAGCTGTGTTCCCACCAAAAAACGATTTAATCCAGTGGTTCTGAACCTGTGGATTGCGACCTCCTTGGGGGGAGGGGGTCCCACATGAGATATTTACAATTCATAACAGTAGCAAAAGTACAGTTTTGGACTAGCAATGAAATAATTTATAGTTGGGGTCACCGCAACACGAGGAACTGTATTAAAGGGCCGCAGCATTAGGAAGGGTGGGGACCACTGCTTGAAGCTGTGAGCTCAGGTTAAACATCTTTTATGAACATGGTCTGCGCTCAGGTAGGTGAGGCACCCAGAGGAGTCACATTCATGGCGGTGGCCAGGAGAACGAGGAAAGAGGAAAGAGGGTCCCAAAGCGGTGCCCCGCACTCTCCCTTTGGCTATCCGACTACTGAAGCTTCGGTTCCAAAGAACTGGAAAGTCCCCAGTGTCGTGGGCTGGGAGAAGAAAAGGAGGAAACCTGGGGCCAGCCCCAGGGAGGGACTTATTTCCCAGGAAAGAGATTCTGGGAATCTCTTGGTTCGGGCAGAACGATGAGGTTCCGGCAGCTTGTTAGACCACCCTTGGGAGAGACTGGAGCAGAGATAACGTTGGGTCAGTGATGGGCGGGACTACTCCAGCTATTTGCCAACCTTGAACCTCGCATCAGAGGTCAGGCCCCAGAGCAGAGGATGGAAGCCCAGGGGAGGGAAGGTCCCTGTATCCTGGCTCAGCCAGGCTGTAGGGGGTGGGGGTGGGGTTTAGCAGGCTCTGCCCTAACAGGTCCCACACCCCCAGCTCTCTAACTTCGTCCTGTCCTTTTTATCTCTTCTCCTCAGAACTTGTCATGAAAACATCCAAGCATAACTGTTTCTTTGGGCTTTCTTTGCCTTAGGAAGACTCTTGTGCCTTGTACAGACTCCATGCTTTTCTTCTCTTAAAGGAAAACAGAAATTCTTTGAGACAGGGTCTTACTGTTTAGCCCTGGCTAGCCTGGAACTTGTAGACTAGGCTGGCCTGGAACTCACAGAGGGCCTCCTGACGTGTTTTTTGTTTATCAAAACAGGGCTTCTCTGTGTAGCTCAGGCCAGGCTGGCCTTGAACTCCGAGAGCTCTGCACCCCAGTGATGGGGTTAAAGGAATGCACCACCACTGCCCAGATTTTTTTTTTCCCTCCTGCCTTTAAAGGTGTGCACCACCATTCCTGGCCATTTCCCTCTCTTACACTTAGTTCCAGAGGAGGAAACCGACTCAGAGAAGAGGTGTGTTCTGCACAGGGTCACACAGTCAGCAAGTAGCAGAGCTTGAACTCAGACCCGGATCCGCCTGGCTGTCTCGTTACACTTTTTGACTCAAGGCTGGACCTGGACCTGGGCCAGACCAGACCAATGGCTGGCAGCACAGCACCGAGCTAACAGTGGGCGCTCAGTAAGCTCTCCACACTTCTCCGTGTGTGCGTCCTTGACTTTCTCTCAGAGCAGAGGTCCTAGGCACTTAGTGCGCTGGACCACTGACACTCCCACCCTTGTGACGCCAGTACCTGGGGGGAAATGCTGGGCTGTCCTCGTGGCACAAAGGGGTTGCCTGGTGGCAGAAGCCCTCAGACCTCTCTCTGGATTCCCCCATGCCAGCTGTACATCATCCCTGCTTTCTGGGCTCGGGTTCAGCCCCTCCCCTACCCACTGGCCCTGCGCTTGATGCAGAGACCATGAACTTGCTGTGATCACACAGGGCTCAGGTCTGGGGGCTCCTGAGGTGTCCTCTTGTTGATCCCTTCTATACCTGGCTCTAGGGCCAACTAAGCCCTGTGTGTTTACCTGATCTCGTTCTCCCCATCTGTTGGATGCCAACACTGAGTCTCTGAGACACGCACTAACACGCAGGCTTGAGGTGGCCTTGTGTAGGGGGCCTGTGGCCGCTCCTCAGGAAGACGAAGGACACAGCCTGGTCACGTGGCTTGTGTGGTGAAGGGAAGAAGGAAGTTCCAGGTGAGAGAAGAGGAGCCCTTGATGGGGATTCTGGGAGGCAGGGCAGGCTCTGGGTGGAGATGGACAAAGAGCAGAATGGGAACCAGAGCCAGACTGCGGGACACCTGGGCTCCAGCCCCAGAGCTGGGGACCACGTTCAGCTGCCAACAGGTGGGAAGCACGTTTCATGAGGCCCCATTTATTAACTGTTGACCTTAGAGCCTGAGATCAACAGTTTGGTGTTCCGTTCAGGAAGTTGTCACCTGAGCCAATGTGTTCAAGGTTATTCCTCACTTTTCCTTCTATCAGGTTTAGTGTGTCTGGCTTTATGTTGAGGTCTTTGATCCACTTGGACTTGAGTTTGTGCAGGGTGATAAATATGGATCTACTTGTATTCTTCTACATGCAGAAATCCAGTTAGACCAGCACCATTTGTTGAAGATGCTTTCTCTTTTTCGTTGTATATTTCTGGCTTCTTTATATAAAAACCAAGTGTCCATAGGTGTGTGGATTTATGTCTGTGTCTTCAATGCAATTCCATTGATCAGCCTGTCTATTTTTGTGCCAATATCATGCAAATTTTATTACTATTGCTCTGTAATACAGCTTGAAATATGGGCTGATGATACCTCCAGAAGTTCTTTTATTGCACAGGACTGTTTTAGATATCCTGGGCTATTTGTTTTTCTATATTGTTGGGGGTTGTTCTAATGCTGGCCCTCGAGATCTGGTTACGCCTATCCTTGTTTTGTAAACCTGCCTAAAACATACCTGATTGGTTGACTAAACAGCCTATACCTGGGCAGGATAGGCGTGACTAAGGTTCCCAGGGCATCAAGTTCAAGAGAATCACGGGAAACAGACAAACAGATGGAAAGAGAGGAGGAAGAAGGGTGCCACGGTGGGTTAGCGTGGAGAAAAAAACCACATGAGCCAAGAGGAAGGACTCCAATAATGGCATGGAAAGGCCCAGATGAAGAACACAAGCAAATACCACAATAATCTTAGGGCTAATTAATAACATTAAGTAGCCCAACACACTTTTTTTTTTTAATTTACTACAACACCATATGAAGTTGAGTATTGTTCTTTCAAGGTCTGTAAAGAGTTGTGTTGAAATTTTGATGGAAATTATGTTGAATCTGGAGATTGCTTTTGGTAAGATGGCCATTTTTACTATGTTGATCCTACCAATACATGAGCATGGGAGATCTTTCCATCTTCTGATTCTTCAATTTCTTTCTTAAACGACTTGAAGTTCTTGTCTTATAGGTCTTTCACTTGCTTGGTTAGAGTTACACCAAGGGATTTTAAATTGCTTGTGGCTGTTGTGAAGTATGCTGTTTCTCTAATTTCTTTCTCAGCCCATTTATTGTTTGTATATAGGAGGGCTACCAAATTATTTTTTAAGTTAATTTTGTATCCAGCCACTTTGCTGAAGATGTTTATCAGCTGTAGGAGTTCCCTGGTAGAATTTTTGAGGTCACTTATGTATACTATCATATCATCTGCAAATAAAGATATTTTGACTTCTTCCTTTCCAATTTGTATCCCCTTGATCTCTTTTAGTTGTCTTTTTGCTATAGATAGAACTTCAGACACTATATTGAATAGATATGGAGAGAGTAAACAGCTTTATCTTGTTCCTCATTTTAGTGGAATTGCTCTAAGTTTCTCTCCATTTAATTTGCTGTTGGCTATTGGCTTGCTAAATATTGCCTTTAGTGTACTTAGGTATATGCCTTGTATTCCTTATCCCTTCAAGACTTTTAACATGAAGGGGTGTTAGATTTTGTCAAAGGCTTTTTCAGCATCTAATGAGATGATCATGTGGGTTTTTTCTTTTTAGTTTGTTTATTTTTTTCTTTTTTAAATAGTTTATTTAATTTTATTTTATGCATGTTAGTGTGAAGGTGTCAGATCTGTTAGAATTAAAGACAGTTGTGAGCTGTCATGTGGGTGCTGGGAATTGAACCCAGGTCCTTTGGAAGAGCAGACAGTGCTCTTAACCACTGAGCCATCTCTCCAGCCCCTTCAGTTTGTTTATATGGTAGATTACATTGATGGATTTTCATATACTGAACCATCCTTGCATCCTTGGATCCTTGGACGAAGCCTACTTGATTATGGTGGATGATCTTTTTGATGTGTTCTTGAATTCAGTTTGTGAGTATTTTATTGTACTGTTGCATCAATGTCCATGGGGGAAATTGGTCTGACATTCTCTTTCTTTGTTGAGTCTTTGTGTGGTTTAAGTATCAGGGTGACTGTGGCCTCATAAAATAAAGTTAGCAGTGTTCCTTCTGTTTGTATCTTGTGGAATAATTTGAGGAGTATTGGTATTATCTCTTCTATGAAAGTCTGGTAGAATTCTTTACTAAAACCAGCTGGCCCTGAGATTTTTTTGGTTGGGAGACTTTTAATGACTTCTTCTATTTCCTTAGGGGTTATAGGTCTATTCAGATTGTTTATATGATCTTGATTTAACGTTAGTAGGTGTTATCTACGAAGAAAATTATCTATGTCTTTTAGATTTTCCAGTTTTGTGGAGTACAGGTTTTTGAAGTAGGACCTAGTGATTCTTTGGATTTCCTCAGTGTCTATTGTTATGTCTCCATTTTCATTTGGATATTGTCTCTATGCCTTTTAATTAGTTTGGCTAAAGGTTTATCGATCTTGTTTATTTTCTCAAAAAACCAGCTCTTTGTTTCCTTGATTCTTTGTATTGTTCTCTTTGTTTTTTAATTTATTTATTTCAGCCCTGAGTTTGATTATTTCCTGCCATCTACTCCTCTTGGTGAGTTTGTTTCTTTTGTTCTAGAGCTCTCAGGTGAGCTGTTAAATTGCTAGTATGAGATCTCTCCAGTTTCTTCACGAACGCACTTAGTGCTATGAACTCTCCTCGTAGCACTGCTTTCATTGTGTCCCGGAAGTTTGGGTATGTTGTGCATTTTCTTTCTTTGTGCATTGATGTTTTTCCTGCATGTATGTCTGTGTGAGGGTTCCAGATTCTCTAGAACTGGACTTACAGGCAGTTGTGAGCCGCCATGTGGGTTCTGGGAATTGAACCTGGGTCCTCTGGAAGAGCTCCAATGCTCTTAACCACTAGGCCATCTCTCCAGCTCTCAACCTTATTTTTTGGAGACGTGTGTAGGCGCATTGATTTGTTTACACTGTCTGGCCAGCTAGCCTGAGGTATCCTCCTGTGTGCCTCTCCTGTGTTGAGAGTGTACGTTCTGTCATGTGCCTGGCTTTCATTTTGTGGGCGTGGAACTCAGCTTGCCAGGGTTGGGAACAATTGCTTTCACCCACCTTGTTGGCCCCCGCCGTGGTTTTTAAGACAGGGTCTCTCATTGGCCCAGTGAGCCTCAGGAGTCCTCCTGTCTCCACTTTCCCAGTACTGGGATTACAAATGCTTGCTACCACGCTGGGCTCTTTACATGGGTGCTGGCGAGCCAGACTCAGGTCCTCATATATGTATGGCAAACGCTTTACCAACTGAGCTATGTCTCCAGCTCCTATTTATTTATTTTAAAGACAGGAGCTCACTTTGAAGCCCAGGCTAGCCAGAAGTTTGGCGTCTTCTGCCTTAGCCTGCAGAATGCTTGGATTACAGATGTGTGCCACAACAGCCCGCCTATTCCCTTGGCTTTGTTTTGTTGTTTGTTTGTTTGTTTGTTTTAATAGTGAATAATACTGAGATATTGAGATACAAGACACTGCTTCCCAAATACCAGAGAAAATGTCAAGATGGGGCTGGAGAGATGACTCAGCAGTTAAGAGCATTGTCAGCTCTTGCAGAGGACCTGGGTTCAAGTCCCATCTAGCAACATTTTCAAGATTTAATGAAAGTTGCACATGTTGTCAGTTATTACTTAAGCATCTCATTATCCTCACCGGTCCCTTAAACACTTTATTGTATTTATTATTGTGTGTGAACGTGGATGCAGGTACCTGTGGAGGCCAGGAGAGGGTGCTACATGGCTGGAGCTGGAGTTCCAGGCAGTGGTGAGCTGCCTGGCTTGGGTGCTGGCTGCTGAGCAGAAGTCCCCTGGAAAAGCGGCACGTGGTTTTAGCCACAGGGCACCGGTCATTTTTCTTTTCTCGGCCCAGGCTTGAAACTGTGACCTGCTTGCCTGTGTCACCACGCGGGACCACGCCTTCCCTGTGGTCCCAGCGCCTTGTGCATGTCAGGGAAGTGCTCTGCCTCCGAGACGCTTTCCCAGGTCTGCAAGTCTGTTCTTGAAAAGCCAGTTTCAGAGAGTCCTCGGGTGGATTCTGGAGGCTTCTCTGGAATCACAGCTTAGGCATGTTGTTGTTTTTAAGTATATAATTTATTTTTTTTATTTTATGTGCACTGGTGTTTTGCCTGCGTGTTTGTCTTTGTGAGGGTGAGAGAGTGGAGGTGTGACAGCTGTGAGCCTCCCTGTGGGCTCTGGAGCTGAACCAGGGTCCTCGAGAAGAGCAGCCAGTGCTCTTGACCGCTGAGCCATGTCTCCAGCCCCAAGCATGTTGTTATTTAAGGAGTTTATGTTCAGGTGTGTTTCCTCCCTATCCACAGATGCTGCTGGAACACCAGAGTCTCCCGTGTGTACTCACCGGGCACTGTGGGGCATCGTGGGCTCCAGGGAATGGCGAGTCTGAAGGGGACACTCCATCAAAGAGAAAAGCAAGAAAGGAAGGAAAAGAAGAAAGAAAAAAAGAGAAAAGAAGCTGTGACTGTTATGGGTTCAGAAGGAGCCACACACTGACCTCTCAGACACTGGACTCAGACTGATGGAAGTTTATTGAACACTTAACAAAAACTGACCAGTCAGGCCCCTAATCTGGACTCAGGAGCCAGACTATGACCAGACTGTTTCTAAGGCAGGTTTTTTTATACAAAAAAAAACTGTAACCAAACAACCATTTAACCAGGTGTAGGAAGTGAGCTGAGCAGCATTACGTCATTTTGACTAGCTAAACATAATTGATTTTGTCCCAAGTGTATTGTGTTGTATGTAGGCAGCTAGACAAAGCACTTTGAGCTGATTGGCTGGGGAGCTCTTGGGGGTTTTCCAGCTTTCTGGGAATAAGGAACATAGCAGGTTGTTTTCGTCTTTAACTCAAGCAGAACATGCGTTTATCACCTGTTGTTTTATTCTAAGCAGCAAGCATTGATGTACTGAATTGTATCCTGGTCTCCGGCAAGAAGGCCTGAGAACTTGAACTTAATTTCATTTTATGATCAAAATGGAGATGTGGAGGCAAAATGGCTTCTGACATGCTAAAGGCAACAACAGGTATTAACAGAGGAGCCACAGTTATGCTGGGAACTAAAGCAGGTCTCAATGAGGGACTATAGAGGTTAAGCAGGTTACAACAGTGACAACCAAAAGCAGCGTGTTTCACAGGGAAAAGAAACCCACGACTCTTTGTGAGAGGTGACAGTTGGAAGTAAGAGTGAAAGGGGAACTTAACGTTTTAGGGAGCTGGAAAAGAAAGACTGTAAGCCAGACCTAGTGGAGCACCTGCCAGAACACCCATTAACAACCCAGGACTCGCCCTGTCATCCAGGCCTTGAAATACAAGGCCAAGAAACTGTTCACCTACAAAATATTGGAAGAAATGTGTGTATTTGTGTGTGTGTCTGTGTCTTTGTGTATCTCTGTGTCTGTGTCTCTGTGTGCGTCTATGTGTATGTGTCTGCGTGTCTGTGTGTTTCTCTTCATGTCTGCATGTGGGGATGATTCGGAATTGCAACTGGTGATGCCTGAGAGAGCAGACACAAATGTCACATTCTCCTTAAGTGACCTCAATCTATCCTCTGGTGACAATCTATCTAAACAGAAGGCACCCAGCATAGCAGCTCCAGTCACTTTTATAAGCCTGCCTGCCCTATATTGCCCTGCCAGTGGTCACTGTGTTATGCCTAGATCACAAGACACCCTCCCCCCAAGAGACCACCAGGAACACAAGTCTGATGCAAAACACACAAGGGTCTTTATTGAAGCTTGAGCTTGGGTCACAATCCTTGTTGCACAGCAGGTTTCGAGACTGACAGCCAGCTCCAAGGGAACAGGGTTTTTAAAGGGAAAAACCCGAAAGCAGGGGCTTCCAAGCCTTAGCGTTACATAATTGGACAAAGGGTAAAGGAATAAAATGCACTTTGACCTAGTTGGTTGACAGCATCTGGCCAAACCACAGAGAGGAGCAGCTTGCCAAGAGGAGCACTGTGACCCTGGGAACAATTTGTTTTCTTAATTGATCCCATCTTTATTGGTCTGCCTCAGTTGCTGTGTCTAGCTGCAAGCTGCTGAGAACATTCTGTGGTTTTTTTTCTCAGAACTTAAGGGCGGGAACCCAGGTACTCCAGGGACAAGCTAACCTTGGACGGAGTCTGAGAATCAACATAGAGTTAGTTCTGCTAACTTAACCCTTTCAACTGCACTCTCAAAAGCAAAAAGCCCACAGAAGTGTCCCTACTCCCAACCAGACCTCACAGCTTTGGATAGTTGAGCTACTATGCACAGGCCTCAGTTTCCTCACTTGTTCCTTGGGGACAACCAAAGGACACCCTTTCAGTGTTTGTGAGGGTTCCATGAGAGAGTTCTTGCAGAGTTTGTGGTCTAGGCCTGGAAGGTTCCTCCCCAGGGGTCACACAGCAGGGTCCAGAGAGACACTGGGTTGACCATTTGGGGAATGTGCAGGAGGCCCATGAGTTCAAGGGTAGCTGGTGCTGAAAGAAGGAGGAGGGAAGGAGGGAGGAGAGAGAGGAAGGGGGAGGGAAAGAATGAGGGAGGGAAGGAGACAGAAACAGAGAGAGAGATTGGCCGCCTCAGAGGGAACCCTCAGCAGCATGAGATCCACCAACAGCTCCAGCATGAACCTGGCCCTAGAGGCTTGGAGCCGACCAGGCATGGGAAGGATCAAGTCAATGATATTAAAGGTAGCATCAGGACCACAGCACCAAAAGCCCTCCTTAGAGACACAGCTCTACGAGGCTGAAGCGAAGCACAGGGCTGAGCATGGATCTCAGCCCCACCTCTGTCCAGCCCTGGGTAGATGGAGTGCCATCTCATCTCCTTACCCAGGAAACAGGATCATATCGGCATCTCATAGGAGTAAAGGCAGTGTGCAAGCACATTGCCCGTCCCCAGGGCTCATGTGGAAAATAGATTTCATTTCCCAAAGTGAAAGCAAAAGAAAGAATGAATGGGGCTGGAGAGGTGGCTCAGCAGTTAGAAACTCATAATGCTTTTACACAGGATTTGAGTTCGGTTCCCAGCACCCAGCTCAGCCCGCTCACAACTCATTAACTCCAGCTCCGGGGCACCTGATGCCCTCTTTTGGCCACAACAGGTACTGCACCCCAAAGTACACACATCCGTATACATAATTTAAAAAAAAATATTTTAAATGAAAAAAATGAGTTTCATAAACAACAAGGGCTGTAGAGCCTTCTATAAATTCCAGAATGTTCTTTCCCTCACTTTTAAAGTCTTTAGAGCACAATCTTTCCTCTTTTACCAGTTCACCGTGGGTTTCTGTGTTATCCCTCAAAGGGCCAGATTCGTTTGTTTGACACTCAGTGGATGCTGTGATGTAGGCTAAGCTGTGAGGCTTGAGTTTGGTCCCTAGAAAATTCCTATAGTCTCTAGCTGAAGAGAGAGAACAGTGGGGTCCACTCTCCTGGGCTTCTGCAAAGAGTCCAGCTCTGCCAACCGTGTGGAAGTTCCTACAGGGCCTTGGTTTTCCCTGGTGTGACCTGGGAATGATGTCATTCTTGCTGTGGCATAGTGTGGGTGGGGGCGGGGCCTCCCTTCTGAAGTCCTAGAATTTGGGGTGGGGGTGTTCATGTCGGGTGAGCGGGAGAAGTCACCTGCCCGGTAGTGACCGTGACGAACCCCAGCGGCAGCCTGGGTGTGAGCTGGCAGTAGTACTTAGCAGGGATAAGGTGGATCAGTGCTGGCTGTGAGGATGGCAGTGACTAATGCTACCATTCTGGTCCAGGGCAGGGACTTGTAGGAGAGATGGCTTCTCAGGACAGTGGTCCTCCAGGGGAAGCTGGGCTTCCCAACCCCAGGACATGCCCCTGGACACTCCCATCCCATGGCTCTAAGAATTGAACTCTGAGTTCAAGACCCACGTAAATCTCATCTCTCAGTTTGCTAATCACAGGGCTAGGGTTAGAGTGACAGAGAACCTGCTTGGCACCCGCAAGGCCCTGGGTTTGATGCCCCAGCCCTGCCAGAAAGTGAGAATAAGTAGTGAGCAGGCTCTGGGGAAAGCCTGGGCATTTCAACAAGTGTGGTCCTCCTAGGACCAGCATTGTGCATCCCTTCAGAGTCACCTGGTTGGAGGCGCAGCCTCAGGAACCCTGTAAGACCTGCAGAGCCACGCTGCCTCCTAGCAAGACCCCCAGAGCCGAGGAGCACAAATGTGCGTGCTGGAGTCCCAAGTTCCAGGCTCTGGCCTTCCGACTCCTGCTGTGTTACTCTGGCTTACACCAGGATGTGGCTTCCTCCTCTGGAAAGCACAGACCAATAACAGTGTGCATACACACACACACACACACACACACACACACACACACACACACACACACTCGAGTGCGCGCGCATACACACATGCATCACATCAGTGAATGCTGTGATGCAGGCTAAGCTGATGGACCAACACAACCTAAAAATGAAAAAAAAAAAAAAACCAAAAAACTATAAACACTGTTTCATCCAAAATAGGGACTTCACAAATAAGTCTGGGACCAAGGGGGCCCTGGGGCACTCAGTTCTGCTCGTCCTGTTCAGCCTTCTTTCCTGGGGATTAGGATCCTGTCCCTCAGACCTCAGCTCCCCTCCCTTCCCTCTTCCTGATAGCTGAGCTGTGTGCTGGGGCTTTTACACGATCCCGGGAGTGGTCAGAGGAGACAGCAGTGCCCAGGCGGGGCCCCCGGAGCTGACATCAGCCTTCCCGAGTACTCGGTGCACTCCTGGCTTTCTAACCCTGATAACCACATTTTCCCCCTTTTTTAGTTTTTGGTTTGTTTGATTTTTGAGACACAAAAACATTTTGCCTTTGTTGTATTTTCATTAGCAAAATCACTTTTCTTCTCTCTCTCTTTGTTCTTGTTTTGTGAAACAGGGTTTCTCTGTGTAGTTCTGGCTAGCCTGGAACTCACCCTGTAGACCAGGCTGGCCTTGAACCCATGCAGATCCACCTGCCTCTGCCACCTGAACGCTGGGACTAAAGGCGTGCCTTTGATAACTATTTTATGGGCTTGTTTACCTAGCGCTTCATAAACAGCTCTGGGAAGCGTGAAGCCCTCTCCTTACTCCCTTTTTCGGCCATAGTGGTGGGGGGGAGGGAAGGGAGGGGAGGAAAGGAAGAGAGGGCGTGGGGGACAGCACACACACTGCAATGGCACCTCCAAGAGCAGATGGCTCAGCAATGGTTTTCCCCATTGTGCAGGTTAGTAACTGAGGCTGAGCCTCGTTGCCCCCAGGCATCCCACAGCCAGAAGGAGAAGGTACCCAGAGCTGCTCCTTGAAGCACTCATTTCTGTCCCCCAGCGTAACTGACCTGGCAGGAAGGAAAATGTGATTGTCCCCAAGGAATTCAAATTTCCCCTGGCAGTTTCAGGCTGGGAGAAGGAAAAGGCTGAAGGCTCCTTAAGGAGGAGATTCTGCAACCCTCTGACAATTTGCCAGATCACCTTACAGGACAGACAAGCTGACCCAAGGATGGATGGTGCAGGGCCTCACCTTGCCCAGGACTTTAGTTGTGAATGTCTTTGTCCCTCTATTTAACTCAGACCACCCACTGTGCACATGGGAGGGTCAGGGCCTTTACCTGTTGGGCTATCTCCCCACAACCCCCTCCATTTATACCTCATTTTAGGAACCAGAAAGAGATGTGGAGAGGGTAACTAGACTTCTTAATTTCTCTGCCCAAAGTGGCCACATGGAATAAACCTCTCCCTTCTTTGCCTGGCTGCTTCTATGCTTAATTAGTATATTGGGGACAAATGGCTGAGCCTAGCTCGTTAGGGCAACTGGGCTCAGGGTCTGATCCTGACAGATCCAGTTACCCCAGCAGTCTGGCAGCAGTTGGCATCTGGCCTGGCCCTCGTTCCTCCCAGTCCCTGTCAGAGCTCTCTCTTAATCCTTACTGTTTCTGCCTGGCTCAAGATCAAGGTCCAAAGGAAGAATGAGGTGGTGCTGGGCTCCATGGCTGGTCTAGGAGCAGGCAGAGGCCGCGCCCTTGGGCTGCCCGGCAGCAAACATCTACTGGAAGCCTGGATTTGAACTTCAGGCTTGGTAGAGTTGGGGCTGAGCTCACATGGGCCCTGTAGGATTCCATGGGAGTTAGTGGGAAGGTGAGGCTGGGCACCCGTGCCAGTTTCTATGGCTGTTGTAATAAACAAGCACAGATTTGCTCTGTAGTGGTCCCAGGGGTCAGAATTCCAACTTGGGTCTTGCTGAGCTTGACAAAATCAGTATTGTCCTCTCAGCAGACCCCTCTCTCTGCTTCTAGAGATTTCTCATCCTGGTGTGCAGCCTGAAAGTCTGAAAGTGAACACAGCTGAGTCTCACTGGTACCCAACATGCATTTGCCTCTCTACCACACCCTGAAAAGGCTCTGCTTTTAAAACCTCCTATCGTTGGATTGGGCCTACTTGGTGATCTCCCTGACATCAAGGTACTCAGTCTTTGCTTGTTTGTTTGGTTTGTTTATTATTATTGTTGTTGTTTAGACAGGGTTTCTCTGACATTTGTGTCGTGGGCTACCAGATTTAGCAGAAGTGCTGCTAGGGTTTAAAAGCCTAGGCCTTCACTTATGCTAAGCAAAGAGTCTACCAATTTAGCTAGGGGTGGACCTCTTTGCTGGGTTATTATTCTGCCTAGGTCAGAGAAGTTATTCAATCTGTCCCCCTCTTGCCCCCATCTCTACAGCCCGGAAGCAGTGGCCCCTTTCCCCAGGTTCTTCCGTTCTGGTTCTGATATGTACAGGCTGGATCAGGAAAGTGGTCTCAGGAGTCTTTTTACTTGACAATGAGCTTCTGAAAACTGAGACACCATTTGAGACACCATCATAGCTGTCCTGGAGGTAGGAGATCAGCGGAGAGACAGACTGACTGAGAGCCCTGGAAAGTCTGTCTCTCCCAGGCTAGCTAAAGGCAGGAGGTCCTAAGTGAGAGAGAGCAGTGGCTCCTGGCAGGCGGAAGTTGGAAGCTGTCCCCACCTCCACAGCCAGCATCTTCATTTACTGGGCTGTCTGGGGGTTTGGGCACTGGCATCTGAGGTGTTGGTTGCTCCAAGCCGAGCTGTGGAGGGAGGTGTCAGTGTAAAGGGGGCTGGAGGAAAGCAGGATTCCCCTCCTGTTTGTTTTGTTTTTTACCTTATACTCAGACAGTAAGAGGAGTCTTGAGATCCCTGTAAGACGGTCACTGTGTTTGGTGTGGAGTCAGGCTTAAAGCTGCTTAGGTTTGTTAGGGTTTGTTCAGCAGTAGCCAGGTTTAGAGAACCCTGCTCAGCTCACGAGGGGTATCTATTGTCTCATGGGACTGGAAAGCCAGACGTTCAGGCACAGCTTGATCTAGCAGCTTGTGCGTACCCAGTTACGACTTTAATGTCAGCTCTTTTCTTCAGGCAGATTTTCTTCTTGTGTTCTTAAGATGGGTGCAAGAAACGCTGACCTAGACTGTCTCTAGATTCAAAATAAAAAAACAAAACATTGGTGGCTAAAAAAAAAAAACAAAAAACCAAAACCTTTGGAATGACAGGAATGACACTGTGTTGGTACCAATCTGTCTGTGTCCTGCCTTGGGACATCTGTCTGTCTCTTAGTGGGTATCTGTCTCCAGAAGGACTGAGATGTGTGGGTTGGCCTGATCTAGGTCAGCACAGGGGCTGAGGTTGAGGGATGGCTTCCTTCCTCCTACAATACCAAGCTGGTGAATTCAGAAGGAGTAGCTCCGTGTCCTTCCAGCTACCACTTCCTCTTCAGGGGTGCTTTTCTTGGCTTCTTGGTTATAAGGAGGAAACCTGACTGGCAGTGCCTGTGGACACTGGTGTGTGAGTTTGGAGTGGGGTGGGGGTGGGGACAGTGGAGGTAAGGAGGATAAAACCTGGAAAGGCCAGTTCATGGGTAAGTAGCGCGTGTGCATGCCTTGACTGAGCCTATTCCCTCATCTATTGAATGAGAGTTCAAATCGTTAGGACGGAATCAAGGGGAGAGGCTTGCGAAAGCAAGTAGAAGAGAATGGCTGTTCACGCCGCCCCATTTCTTAGGTGTCCGCCATGCACCTGGCTTCATCCTGGGACCCAGTGATAGGCCAGGCAGATACAGGTCCCTGTAGCTGGAGGCCTAAGGGGTTGTCACGGTAACTGAAAGTGTCACAGGAACATCTGCAGCTGCCACAGATGGGTGATGGCCTTCCCAAAGCTGCTTAAAGGTGGAGAAGCCCCCAGGACTGTTGGGTAGCTCCCGTAGCCTCTCTGGTCACACACAGTAGCATGGCAACCACCTCCTGGTTAAAGGGCTGTGCCTGCCTGCGGTTTTTGTTTGAAGTTGCTCTTCCTGGCTCCAGGAGAGGCTAGTCCTTCCCAAATTGCTCCCGGTGACTGGGGTGGAGAGTGAGTCAGGGTTCTGAGGTTCTACTTTCCCCACCAGCTGCCCTGAGTACCTTCCAGGAAAGGAAGGCAGAGGGTGAGAGCCCAGTAATGATTTTTGCATTCTGGGATGAGGCCACAGGGAAAGGCAAGGGCAGCTCTGCTGTGGCTGTGTCCCTCTGAGACATGCCATGTGGACAGGTGTGTGTGTGTAGGTCTGTAAGGGACTTCGTCTCTGGACAGGGACAGGGCCCCCTAAAGGAGACACTGAGTCTAGATTCCATTCCACTGTGCCTTAACCCCACTAAGGCTGAGCTCCTCTCTCCTCTCTGGGCCTTGGCTTCCCTCCCTGTAAACGGGGACTCCTTGGCCCAGCCATTCCTTGGCTTTCTGTACAAAGATGTTTGCTAATACCGAAGAATGAGAGGGTGAAGCAGGACAGGGCAGGACGCCCTAGGGGCAGATGGCCTTGTGGTTGGGTGAAGATGCCTGTGTTTAGGTTCCAGCTGCCCCACCCCCAGTTAAAGGTGTGTGACTGTGAGAATCCAGCTTCAGCCCAGGCCACAACACCTGCAGCCCTTCCCCTCTCACAGACCCTGACTGAGACACCGCCCGAGCATCCCCATGGCCGGGGTCTCCCTTTGGAGAGGTGACTTTACATCAAAGGGGTAATGGTGGATACACACCCTGCTCTCCACCTTTTTCCTGCCTCCTGTCTGGGAACCACAGAGCCTGGCTACAGGCTTGTGCTATAAAACCTCTCCTATCCTCAGAGGGGACCCCCTACTCCACCAATTGACAGACAGGCACTATTTTAAGTACTAAAATAAGGAAGCTGGCTGGGGTGCAGCTCAGTTGGTAGAGAGACTGCCTAGCTCAATCCCAGGCGGTGGTGAAGACCTGTGATCCCAGCGCTCAGAGGTAGAAGCAGGAAGACCAGCTGTTCAAGGTCGTCCTTGACTGTGTAGTGGGTTTGGACCAGCCTGGGCTACAAGAAACTGGTTGGATTTTGCTCTTGTCCTTTCTCCCAACCTTGAGCTTACGTCCTGGGAAGCCCAAGCCCACCACACACCAAACACGGTCGTGTGCTGTGCTGATGATGGTTTTAGTGGTGACAGACTGTGTGTGGGATGGCAGTGCCCCAGATCAGACCTTCTGGCTTTGTCATTGCTGTCCGATGCTTTTGCACAGGAACACAATAACCTAACACCTCGATTTTCATACACACATCTATCAGGACGTGATGGAGAACAGAAGATGTGCCTCAGCGAATAGGTGGGTACTAGTGTGGGTGCCCGGATGGAGTCTAACCTCTCTCTCCGTGGGAGATACTTGTAGGCATCCTACAAACGCTGAAACCCAACAGGCCTGTCTCCTTTCTGTGAAACACTGTAATGTTTGGGTTTAACCCTTGTCCTTGCAAAGACTGAAAACCATAAAGTATCTTGTCTTGGGGTTACTATTGCTATGATGATACACCATTACCCAAAAGCAAGTTGGAAAGGAAAGGGTTTATTGGTCTTACATTTCCACATTGCAGTCCATCACTGAAGGAAGTTAGGACAGGAACTCAAACAGGGCAGGAAGCTGGAGGCAGGAACTGATGCAGAGGCCATGGAGGGTGCTGCTTATTGGCTTGCTTCACATGGCTTTCTCAGGCTGCTTTCTAATAGAACCCAGGACCAGCAGCCCAGGGATGGCACCACCACAATGGGCTGGGCCCTCCCCCATCAATCACCAATTAAGAAAATGCTCCACAGTCTTGCTCTGATCTTATGGAAGCATTTTCTCAGAGGAGGGTTCCTCCTCTCAGATGTAGTCACACAAACTATACATATAAACTATAGTTTGTGTCAAGTTGACATAAATCTAACCAGAACACATCTCTATATGGTTCAGGCTACCAAGCCCAGAGTAGACTCTGTGGGGAGAGCTGTTGTCCTGCACTGTTTAGGGAATAGGACAAAAACCTGTACTTGTCCAGCACAGATACACTTTTTTTTCTAAAAAAAGGAAGAGGTAGCAAATAATTCTTCCAAATGGGTTGTCAGTCAGCTGTCAGTAACTGCTGTCACAAAGATCAGAAAGAAGATGGCTTTAATAAGAAAGGCCAGGCTAGAGTGGGACATATGTTGTAGAACTATGAGGGAGCTGACTGAGGTGCTCCTTCCCTCTTGTTGCTCCACCCACTTTATACTGTTGTGCCAGGATCATGAGACACTCAGAGACCACCAGGAGATGACTTGATGCAAGAGCAAGAGAGCTTTATTACAAGAGCAATTGAACTCAGGACCCAAGTCTCACTGATGCAGCAGTAGAGAAGTGGGACCCGAGCACTTGGTGAGCAGGGATTTTAAAGGGAAAAACTGCAAGCAGGGGGTTTCATGCCTTGACGTTACAGGATTGGGTAAAAGCCCTAGGGGCAAGGTGACCTTCTACATAATCACAATTGCCATTCTTCTAAACTACATCTAGAACATTGGGGAGAATTTTCCCAACCAATTCTCATTGAGTATTGCCAGGGAGATTTTCTATCAGGTATTTATTCTGTGGTATTTCCTGGAGGCTGTTACTAGGAGAGTTAACTTTGTTTTCTGCCAAGTACATATTCTGTGATATTTCCTGGTACCTGAGTTCAGCTCCTGGTCAAGATGGCTCCCCATTTCAAAATGGAATCACCCAGGCTAACTTAAACTCTTCAATACTTGTCTCCTACCTTATGATCTAAAGTGGCTGGCTGCCTAGGTCCTTTTATCACATCTGTATTCTAGCTAATGAAGAGGGAGGAAAGGGGGAAGATGAAATGATTTCTTTCTTTCTTTCTTTCTTTCCTTCCTTCCTTCCTTCCTTCCTTCCTTCCTTCCTTCCTTCTTTTCTTTTCTCCTTCCTTCCTCTCTTCCTTTCTTGTACACAATGGAGAAACCATACTTGTCACTTACTCTCATATGTCTTGGATACACCCTGGTTATACCAGTTGCCACAGATGTGGGGAAAGGATTCTCAATGGGACAACCACATGCATTCCTTTGTGTAGGCCACTTCTGGGCAGAGGGCAGCGCCAGACACTTCTTCAGTGTGACTGAGGTCCCTGTGGAGTCCCCAGTGCCGGCTTCCTCCTCCACCTACCCAAGCTGTTCCCCCTGTCTCCTGGGTGATGATTCTGAATACACCTACCAGTTAATGTCCTTCTCACCCTCTCCCCAGGAACCCAGGTGGAAACACGGCTCCCTCCATCTGTGACAGTATCACCACAGGCGGAAACATGACATTTTCAGTCAAACAGGCAGCACAGACCAGTCCCTCAGCAAACAATGATTCTGTGAGCACCTATGTGGAAGGTGAGGAGGACGGGTCTGGCTCCACCCATCACCTGCTGTGTGAGAGCTGCTGCTCTCACAGGTGAGGTAGAGTAAGGTGTTCCAGGTGCCCTGCTTGTAACGCTCTGGGGTAGGCCAGACCTGCCGCCTGCTGGGAGCAGGGCACCGACCGGCCAGGAGTGCGTGTTTCTGGAGAGGGCCTCCATCCCTGTCACCTCCCAGACCTCACCAGAGCACTGGGCACCTCTGAGGTGTGGCACTCTCTCACGATCCCTTTGTGATGATAACAGCGCCCATTTGAGGGCCACTCACCAGGGGCTGGCCTGAGTTAAACACTCCAAAAGCATCACGTCACTCCTCACCAGCTCCTTAAGGCAGGTGGTGGTTACAGGCTCTGAGGGGTGAGAGGTGAGAGTGAAGGGTGGGGCGGGGAGGGGGTAGCAGACTGCCTGGGGTCCCATGGCTGAAAGTCAGAGTTTGTCTCTGGCCTTGCGCCCTGCACCTGCGCCCTGTGCTCAGGTCCCCATGGTGACAGAACCTGGTGCTATTGGGGGCAGGACTTCTCTGAGAGGCACACAGAGTTCTGGGGTGCCAGTATAGAGAAAGGGCTGAGCTCTGCCTGGGAGTGGGGGCCTCTAACAAGGAGGCTGGGCCCTGTTCTAGTGAGGAAAGAAGAAATGACGGTGGGGGAGGTGGCTGGGGTGGAATTGCCTTTGGGGGAGGCATGGGGTGGGGTGTGGGGAGCCAAGGTCAAGGCCTATCTCCACAGCTCTAGCCTCTGGTCAGTGAGTAACTGCTGAGTGCCTGAGTGGCTGGTCACGAGGATGGATGGGGCCTCGTAAGGAAGCTGCTTGGGCCCCGGTGGAGAGTGACTCAGCACTATCCAGCAGGACTGTGCCTAGGGGTGCAGGGTCTTTTCCAGCTGCTGGAGCTATTCCCCCTCCCCCATGCCTCCTGCTGTGTGGCCCAGGCTGCTCCTTCTCAACCCCCCCTCCCCCGGAGGATGTCCTTGCTGTCAAAGCCATGGGGTCCTTGTGAGGCTCTGACATCATGACCTGTGTCCTCCCTGGGTTAGTGTTGCTCCAGGTTCCCTGTGTGACTGCCCTGTCTCCCTCTTCATGCTGGCAGGGTACAGGACCCAGCTGTCTCTCCCAGCCGCTCATGGGCTTTGCCTCTTAGAACATCATCCAGATGTGGCGGGTTGATTTGTTTAGGTCTGGATTCAAACTCCATCATGACTGGGGTCTTTGCACATCTCTAAGGGACCGATGGCCAGGTGCCACTGGGACACTGTGCTAAGGACCTGGTATTGTGTGTATCTCATAGGTTTTTGTCCTGGGCTCCAGACATGGTGTGTTCTAGGTCTTCAGTAAATATCTGTGGACTGTAGGTGCCTGTGGGATGGAATCAATGCCGTGGGCATCTTCATGAATCCAGAGGGCCCACGGGGAGGAGAGGGAGGAAGTGCTGGGTGGGTCAGGACCGGGCCTGCATGCTGTTGTCCACATTGACTATAGTCTGGCAGAGCGGCAGGGACTCTTTGGACCTTGATTCAGACCTGGCCTTGAGGATGTGTCCGAGCTAGCATCTGTCAGACATGCCAGTTCCCTGAGGTCTTGTGGGCCACGCAGACCATGGGACTGTAAGCCAGTGTCCACCACAGTCATGAAGAGGACCCTGCTAGAAGAGCCCGTCCTAAAGAACGGAGCTTCTCGGGCTGTCCCTAGTGGTGAGTGGGCCTGGCAGTGTCGGGGTTCATACCACGCGGCTGCCGTGTGCTGCCCAGAGGGGTTTCTGGTGCTGAGAGAAGTGACTACCTGTAGGGACCAGACTATCAGACTTGATGCCAGCTCCAGACCTGGTGAGTGTGGAGAAATCCCTTTAACTATAGTGCCCCAGCCTCCCCAAGTAGCAAGTTGCCCATGAGGACGGGGTGAGGGGATGCTGCCATGCTCATGAGACTGGCCCATCTGTGGAATGCCCAGGAAGCAGTGCCCAGCCCTGCCTTTAATTATAAGCTTTTGGTTTTGGCCCTGAAGGAACTCACAGGACACCTGAGAGCCGGCCCAGCAGGAAGGGAGCAGGGTCTGTCACTCCCACTGTGATGTAGGTCCCAAATGAGGGTGACAGGGAGCAGCTATGCTGGCAGCTCAGCCAGGTGGGCCTGGTGTGGTAGACGGCGAGTGTGAGGGGGGTGTTCCTGGAGGACAGCATCTCTGAGAGGGTCCCTGGAGAGGGATGGGCTGGGGACAGGTTGACTGAGAGCCCATGGGGAGAGCAATGAGAGTCATGATGGTGGGAGAAGCATCATGGTGAGCCTGGGAGCAGTATGAGGGATGGCAGCGGGGATGTCCCGGGGCGTGACAAGAACTCATTCCACACCTGGAAATTTCAAAGCCCTAAGACTGGGCTGGTAGAGCCTCCATCATGATGTCTTTCCCAGTCTATCCAGAAGGTAGACACCCTGCCTGCTCCTCAGGGTTCCAGGCAACTCTTGTCTACAGGGAGCAGAGCACATGAGCTCAAATAACTGGCTGGAAGACCTCAAGTGAGCTGTTAAATTTCTCTGTTTCCTCATCTAGCATCCAGAGTGCATAATGGCTCCTGCCTTGAATGGGTTGACACTTGTAAGCTCTTCTGAGAACGCCTGCTATGCACTAAGTGGTAAATATTACCCATTATTAACACAATTACTCTTACCTCATACGTCTGGCATGAGGATTGGTGTCGAGGGCTTAGCGCCTCTCCAGGATCCCGGTAAGCACTCAGGAAAGCAGCGTGACCCTCCCTCATCACTGTCACCATCCGCACTCTCTCATCCTCACCAACCCACCTCCGTCACCACTGTCAATGCTACGTCCCCGCCCCCATCTCCATCCCTACCTCCATCACCCATCCCTTTTTCCAGGTGGGAGCCCTGGGGATAGAGCTGTGACTGATTCTTTGGTCTTGGGGGCAGGCTTGGGACTGAGCTTAAGAGAACTGAGGAAGCAGGTGATGGAGGAAGAAGATTGCATGGCAGCTAGAACCATCACCTCTGTGGCTGGAGGGGCACCAAGGGGCTGGCCTTGAGCTTGCTTTGGAGCAGAGGATGACTTTGAACTTCTGATCCGCCTTCCTCTCCTTCCTGAGCGCTGGAACGACAGGCGTGGTCCACCATGCCGGACTGACGCAGGGTTGGAGACAGAACCTAGGGTCTCCTGATGTGAAGCAAGGCCTCCACTAAAAAACTCTGTGGAAACGGGGCCCCTCTGGAGTCAGCTTGTCCTAACCCCCGATCTGAGGCATTTTCTCCAAGCTCAGCTCCATCCTCAGCTGAAAGCTATTAATCCTGTAGCTGGGAGGGTGGTGCCGGGCAACAGGGTGTGTGAAGCTCTGGGAGAGTCTTCTCTATGCCAGGAGGTGGAAGAATTAGGGAAGGCTTCCTGGGAGAGGTGTTTAGAACTAGGGGATTAGAGCGGAGGGGGCACAGTGAAGAGCAGAATGAGGTAAGGAAGTCTGGGTCCTCGTGAGCATGACCGCCCAGCTCCTGCCACCTCACTGCCCTCATCCTGTCCCAGCTTCCATCAGGGCCTCCAGGACCCGCATCTCCCTCTTTCCTGTTCTTCCTCTCAGCATCCTCCTCCTGCATGGTGCCCACTGCAGAGGTCTGCTCCCTGGAGGCTCAGCTAGGGGCAAGGCTGCTTA
Source organism: Meriones unguiculatus (assembly GCF_030254825.1). NCBI lineage: Eukaryota > Metazoa > Chordata > Mammalia > Rodentia > Muridae > Meriones > Meriones unguiculatus. The sequence continues at coordinate 11,339,867 of NC_083351.1, forward strand.
TGACCCAGCCTCTGCCTGACTCCAATTCCTTCCCCTCTTCTCTCACTTTCCTTGTTCCTGGGGTCTCGAGTATCCCCTAAATCCTCAAGTTGGTTTTCTGCCCCAAGGCCTGAGCATGATCTTTTCTCCCCAGCCCGAAGTATTCCTGACACTGTCTGGGGCTTCTTACCTCGAGGCTTCAGCTTCCACGTACGTTTATCCAGGAGGCTTTTCTGTTTGACTCTTTCACGGATGGAATCACAGTTTGAAACTGAGTTCCCTGCTTTAATAAAAGTTTCATCATTTCTTATGTCTACTGGAACATCAGCTACAAGAGGCCAGGGGCAACAGGGTCCTACCCCTGCGACATAACCAAAGCTTCTGTGCTTTGAAAGGAAGGTGGGAGAAAGACCAAGCAGGGCTCTCTGGAGGAAGTTTTCAGTGTGGGAAGCAAATATGGACGAGGATGGATAGCAGTGAAGGGAGGGGGTATCAGTGAGGAGAGGGGGGTAGCAATGAGGAGAGGGGGGTAGCAGTGAGGAGAGGGGGGTAACAGTGAAGAGGGGGTCAGCAGTGAATGGGAGCCTTGCTGTTTAAAATCATGGCCAAACTCTCACGTGGGAGGCACGCAGGGGAGCCACGGTGATGTCTTCGTTATACTTTTAGTCCGGTCTAGGTCTAAACACTTCTATCAGAGCAAGGCTTTGCTCCAGGCAGGCCGTCTTGTGAGGTTTTAGACCGTGGCATACCCATTTCACAACCCAGTAGCAGTGTGACTCTGGATGGTCCCTTAATAGCATTGGGTTGCTCCACCTGTTAAATGGGTGGGGGTGGGCTAATGATAATGGCAGCAGGTGCTAAGTGCCTTTTACGCAGTGGCTAATTGGACCTTCCCACTGCCCCAGGAGACAGGTGAGGCTTGGGAGGTGTCTACGTGGTCAGTCCTGTGGGTGAAGGGCTTGGTTCCATGTCTGGTCTCCAAGAGCGCCCCACCTGCTCAGCTGCCAGTGATTTGGATGGTGGTGTGGATTTTGTTCCCTGCCACAGGCCTGAGTCCCTGTAGAGGCTGACTGGGCCTGAGTCCCTGTGGACACTGACTGGGCCTGGGTCTCTGTGGAGGCTGACTGGGCCTGAGTCCCTGCGGAGGTTGACTGGGCCTGGGTCCCTGTGGAGGTTGACTGGGCCTGGGTCCCTGTGAGGCTGACTGGGCCTGAGCCTCTGAACTGGGCCTGAGTCCCTGTGGATGCTGACTAGAACTGAGTCAAGCCCTTTCTCAAAGATCTGACTGTGATACTGCCCACGCTGGGGACATCTTCAGATCTGCTGGGCTCTCTCAGAAGTCTGGCCAGCCACAGGCGCCCTGGGCCAGGCCTGCTGCTCCCCAGCAGTGCGGTGAGTCACAGGATACCACCTGTCTGCCTGTGGGCCCAGCTGGCTGCCTTCTGTGCATCACTTTTATACCAGCTAATTACGGGCCATTAGTGTCACTCTAGAAAAGCGATGTGATCTCCAGGAAGCCAGGGAGCAGCTATGTGTGGAGGCTTAAAGGGGGTGGGGGTGCTCCTTTCCACTACTGTCTCTCTTTGAGGTTCCTGATGGCACTTACGTGGTTGGCTTGGAACTCTGCACAAGGGGTCTGAAAGTGCATGACCAGGCAGGCAGGAGAGCAGAGGCACGTTCACAGTGTGTGTGTGTGCGTGCACATTGGTACTACATGGATGGATGGTGGCGTGATCTGTTCAATTGTTGAAGGATGTGGGGGTTGTTCTCTGTTCTTTAGGATGAGTGAGATTGTTACCATGTTGATACTCAGGTGAGCTTGGGTTAATAACCAGTTGGGAGAATGCCGGGAAGGCTGTCTGACTTTAGAAGAAACTGCCAGACTGGTTTCTAAAGCAGACATCTCGAGTCTCTTCTCCCATGATGGTGGAGCTTCCCTTTCAGCAGCTTTACACACCGGATAGGATGGTGGCTCAGACCTGAGAAAGTGACCTGAGACCTCTCTCGAATTGATTACTTTCCTCGTTGCTCTGAGGGGAGGAAAGGTTTATTCTGGCTCACAGTTTGAGGGCATGCAGTCCACATGGTGGCAAGTTACGGTGTCGGGATCATGAGGCAGCTGGTCACATTTCATCTGCAGTCATCTCTGTAGATGGATGCTGGTACTCAGCTCGCTGTCTCCCTTTTTACGTAGGTGAGGACCCCAGCCTAGCGGATGGTGCCACCCACATTCAGGACAGATCGGCCCTCCTCAGTTCAGCATCTCTAGAAGTGCCTAGAGATGTGTCTTCTAGGTGGCTACAGGTCCCATATCCTGTATCCTGTATCCCCTTAATTCCCCGTCTTTCAGTACCACAAAAGGGATCACAAATATACACTTGACAAGTTAGATGAAATGGGCTGATTTCTCAAAAGATACAATCACACACACACACACACACACACGAAATAAAAATGCAAAACATAGATAAATAAATGAAGCTAAAATCAACTGGTCCAGTTCTTGTGAGAATAGCAGGGGAAACAGTAGTATTTCGTGTGTCTCAATAACTGAAAAGTAGAGGGTTCAACAAACAGAGAAGTTATAACCAGAAGATTCGGTGAACATACCTAACAACTCCTACCCAGGCAACATGAGGGTTCCTCAGCGTCAGGCACGAGCAGGGTGTGGGACAGCCTTGAAAGCCGAAGCAAGTTCCAACAAAACCGAAATAAATCGTGTCATCCCGACCACATCCTCTGTTGAAATTAGCCTGCAGCTCAGTAGGACCGCAAGAAACTCCATCTGCCTGGAAATGTCAAAAGCAGCCTTTGAAATAGCTCTCTCTTCAAAGAAGAGAGCAGGACGGAAATTATGGACTGAGCAGCGGTGAAGAGATGGCATGGAAAGCATGCGCTCAGCAAAAAAACGGTCAGGAGAGCACAGGTGTGGGGGTGTGGGTGCTGACGAAGACGGTGGAAGGGTGAGGACAGGAAGAGAAGGAATGGGCCCAGCATTTGGGAAGGTAAGAAAACTGAAAGACGAACCCAGAGAAGAGAGTGACGTTTGTTAAAATGGAAATTGGTGGAAAAAAAGTTGTTGTTTTCTTTTACAGTCAAAATATAGAAGATTGATGAAACTGATGAATATCTAGAATGGATCCCTGGGCAAAGAGAGAAGGTCCCAATAAAGGAATTTAACAAGAGAGCATACAAGCTGGCATGTAGCTCAGTGGTTCAGTGCTTGCCTAGAGTGTACAAGGCTGTGAGTTCAATTCCCAGCACTGAAGAAAATATAAGCACGGACTGGAGAGATGGCTCCACGGTTAAGAGCCCTTGCCATTTGCAAATCACCTAGGCTCTGTTCCCATGAACCTCCAGTTCCAGGGTACTCAATGCCCTCTTCCTCAGGCACCAGGTTTTACAAGTGCAGCATAGATATGAATCCAGGTAAAAAATTATACACGTAAGATAAAAATAGAATCTCTAAAATATTTTAAAAATAAAATAAAAGCAACGACCAATCCCTTGGGGCTAGGGAACGTGGCTTGCTTGATAGAGAGAGTGCTTGCCTACCATGCATGAAGTTCTGAGTTCTCTCCTCAGTACCTCATAAAACTGGGTGTGGTGGCACACGCCTGCCATCCCTGCACGTAGGATGTGGAGGTAGGAGGGCCGGGAGTTTAAGGTACCAGGCCAGCCTGGGATACAAGAGACTGAGAAAAGGGAAAGGGATGGGTTACAAAGACATGAAACTGAGAGCCACAGCAGCCTGGTGGCTTCTAAGAGGCCAGAATGCCTCACGTATACAGTGCTGGGGCTGGCACCTAGGGTTTCATGCATGCCAACCAAGCACTCTACCAACTGAGCTACCACCCCAGGCCTCTGTTCCCCCTACTCCTGAGCTGCTGACGGCTCACGCCTGTCTGTGGAAGAGGCCCCACCAAGCCGCCTTCTCCTCTGAGAGACTGGTGATTCTGCAACTGACAGCTGTCACCAGTGTGTCCCTGCCGCAGAGACACCTTTGGCCCAGCTCTCTCCCTGTCTCCTCTTTTCTTTTTTAAAATTTGCTTTACAGGCCGATCGCAGCCTCCCTCCCTCCTCTCCTCCCAGTCTTACCCTCCCAACTCCCTCCCCCACTCCCTCATCTCCTTATCATCGGAGAAGGGGGCCCTCTCCATGGGTACCAACCCACCCTGGTACAATAGGCAGGACGAGGTGCACCTTCTCCACTGAGGCAAGGCAAGGCGGCTCAGCTATGTGAGAGGGATCCAAAGGCAGGCAGCAGAGTCAGAGGCGGCCCCTGCTCTACATGTCAAACAAGGTGCACATCCGTTACCTTTGTGCAGGAGGCCTAGGTCCAGCCCCTGCTGCTGCTTGGTTGGTGGTTCCGTCTCTGGGAGCCCTCATGGCCTCGCGCTGGTTGGCTCTGTAGGTTTTCTTGTGGTGGCCTTGATGCCGCCAGCTCTCTCAATCCTCTCCCCCCTACTCTTCCACAAGACTCCCCCACATCTGCCTATTGTGTGGTTGTGGGTCTGCCTATTGCGTGTGTGGTTGTGGGTCTGCCTATTGTTTGGTTGTGATCTTCTCTTTTCAATTTTTAAAATTTCATTCGTTTGTACGAATGAGTGTCAGGGTTTCACCATGTAATATAGGCTGGTCTGGAACTTGTGATCCTCTTGCTTCTGCCTTCCAAGGGTTGGGATTGCCAGGATGTGCTGCTATGCCCAATTTCTTCCCTCCCTGGATATAGAGAGGCTCATGCCTCTGCCATGAGGCTCAGAAAGAGCCAGCTACACACCCAAAGTCACACAGCAGGTCATACATGGCAGGGTTCAGTTAAGCCAAGTCTGATTCCCTTCCTGGCCTGTGTGTTCTGGCCCATGAATCACACACATCCCCCTACACCACACACCACCCCACCCCTCCTGCTGCCCTGAGCTTCCCTGGGAATCTCTGGCTCAAGCAAACCCCAAGGTCGAGTGTATCTCTGTCTGCCCCGTTCTTCTCAGGGGTCCAAGGTCAAGTACATCTGTCTGCAGCTTCTCAGGGGTCCAGGGAAGAGGTGAAGCTGGGGACAAGGCCAGCTGTGAGAATCTGGCCCTGAGGACCGAGCCAGTGAGCGGGTGTGACAGGATGCTTGGAGCCTTCTGGGGGGGGGGGGTGCAGGCAGCTCCAGGAGGAGGGAGCTAAGGGGAAGATGGAGAAACAAGTGTGGTCTTTGGAAGCAGATGAGAACACTCGCCCCCTTCCCCCACCTAGGTTTTATGCAACCTTGGGTGACGTGTCTGCTCGTTTTTGAACCTCCTTGTCCTCTTGCACACCTGTATGGCCTTTCAGCAGCTGCAGACTCCAGGAGGTAATGGGTGGCATTCCAGCGCCCTGCCCTGGCTGTTGTCTCGAGGGCCTCAGTATGCAGTAGCCTCCTTCTCTTTCCACCATATTACAGCTTGGCCATCTTAGAGGACCTGGGGACTGGTTCAGGGAGGGGTGGTGTGAGCCTTTGTGTTCCCCAAACCCTGCCTTGCCAAGGTCCTGGGGCTGCTTCCTACAGTACCAGGAATTCAGCCCCATAAAAGGCAAGGCCCCTAGTGCCCTCAGTGTAAATCGTACTGGCATCCTGAGCATCAAAGGCCTGTCCTCTCCAAGCCTTGGCACTGTGAGAGTCCTGGCCAGAGGCCACGGGGAGCAGTATCAGATATCAGAGCCAAGGTCTGCCGAGCTGTGTGACCTCAGTAAGTCACTACGTGTCTCTGGTCCTTCCTGTTCTTTTCATGTGCTGACTCATCCCTAATCTTGGCTTTCGGAGAAGCTCAGGTCAGAGCACAGGCTTCACCCCAGTGGGTACTTTTGTTGGCACTGCCGAAGCTGTGCCCCAGGCTCTCTGGACTAGACCCATAAACCAGGCTCATAAACTCCTGGTGAGGCAGCAGGCCTCCCTCAAATAAAAAGTGTTTTCCAAACAGGGTTGGGAAAGGCCAGCTCCAGGCAGCCCCAGGCAGGCCATCTCCAGGGCACTGGGGCAGAGGGTGCCCGGCGGAGAGTGCCCAGAAGGCAGCTCAAGACTTCTGGGCCAAATGTACAGGGAACCAGTTTCCTGAGTAATTGGCTGCTCTTCCTCCCTGTGGTGGTAAAACTAGGGCCTTGGTGTGTGGCCTTGGCTTTGTGTCTTCTCTTTCGAGGTCTGGTTCCTCTGCCAGGAAACAGGAAAGTGGATGCCTGGCTGGCTGTGTGCACGGGAGAGCACGGGACAACTGGCTGTGCCGTTTGGGAGGGACTGTCTGTCCTGGAGGTGGCCCCCAGCACGTCTCCCAGGCAACCCTGGTTTGCATTCGCTCCCGACCCTGACCACACTTGCCCAGAGGCAGCCTACAGGCATGATGAGGACAGCCCATGGATGCCTAGAGACGAGGCCTTGTGACTGTCTCCTCTCAGTCAGCTAGGAGGGTTCCAAAGGACCAGGCCTGAGTCCTGTCCATCGGACCAAGAATCTTAAGAGCACCGGGCTTTGTTATCTCAGAGAGGAGGCTTCTGGACACTCAGCCTTCGATCTCCGAGGACCTCGGCCTCCACCATTAGGCTGCCACTCCCCACACCGCCCCCGTCAGTGAGAACAGCACACAAGGAGGCCCGAGTGCTGTGTAGGTGGCTGGCACTTGGATCAGTGCTCCGGTGTCTAGGAGAAGGGAGCCACACACACATGCACTGGAGGAAGTGGGACAGGAAGCAGTAGTTCTGAGCTGGGTGCTGCCCTGCCCAGCCCGGCCAGGCTGGCAACCTCAGCTCCTGTGCTGGAGGCCAAGATCAGGTCGGGTGATTCAGGCCTGGGTTGGGCTGTGGGTGCTCAGCCCCAGCCCCAGTCGGACTGGCCTCATTCTGGTGAGTGGCACTGGGGCTGGGGTGCTCCTAGGGAGAGGGAAGGGAAGGATCTCCCTTAGTCTCACGGAGTCCAAGCCGGACAGGTCTCAGCAGTAGCCACTTAAGGCTTCCCTGAGCAGAGAGTCAAAGAAAGACAAACTTAAGGAAAGAGAGAGACCATGGACCCCATCAGTCTGTGGGGGTCCCACAACTAGGACCCAGGGCTCCCTATATTCTTCCCAGCAACCTCTTGGAGACACTAGTTTTTACTGAGAGAGCCCCCTCCAGTCTGGGGGTGAGTAGAATCCTTCCCCTGCACCCTTGGTTACTCAGCTTTCCATGGCTGTGATAAACCATCATTTAGAAAGCAACCTCCAGGATGACAGATTGATCTTTGCTTAGGGCTCTGGAGATTTCACCTCTTGGCTGCCTTGACCAGGTAGAGCATCACAAGCAGGGAGCCTGTGACCACACTAGCCACACTCTTCAGGCTGGCCAGGAAGCAGAGGATGGGGGCCAGGACAGCTGTCCCGATTCAGGGGCACACTCCCAGTGGCCTAGTTCCTCCAGCCCAGCTCCACCTCCTGAAGCTTCCACCATCTCCCAACAGCCCATTAAGTCCAAAGGTGGACTAACCAATCAGTTGGGTAAGAGTCCCATTGATCCATTGCTCCCAGAGGCCCCGCCACCAAAACCCACAGTCAGGAGGTTTTAGAGAAGACTTAGGATCCAAATCACAGTAAGCTCAACAGTTAGCCCCGAGCCAATGATCCTTTCCCGCACAGGGGTCAGAGCTGGACCGTCTGGGAAAGCCAGCCTATTCTTCTTTTTCTGTTTGCAGGCCTCCTTCAACCTTGTCCTCCTCTCTCCAAGGCTGAGGATGCTTTTCACAGGGCCTTCTGAAGGAGACCCAGTGGATACATGGCTTTGAGAGGCCCAGGCCTTGCAGCTGGGAAGCTAGCTGCAATCAGAGTCGCAATGCTAGCCTCTGCCTAAAAGCCCTGTGCTTTTTTTTTTAGCAGGGTAGTGGTGGTTCACACCTTTGATCTCAGCACTTGGGAGGCAGAGGCAGGTGAAACTGCGAATTAGAAGCCAGCCTAGTCTACAGAGTGAATTCCAGGGCAGCTAGGGCTACACAGAGAAACCCTGTCTTGAAAAAAAAAAACAAAAAAACAAAACAAAACAAGACAAAAAAACCAAACACAAACAAACAGCCCCGTGCACTTTGAATCCCACTCCATCTGAGAAGCAAGCTTTCCATGCCTTCACATATCTTAGAAGGAAGCTCTGTTAACCTGCCCCTTTCTTCAGCTTAGGGGGGAGGGTGTGGAGGCTGGCCCTACCAGGCTTGGCGGAAGCCTTGGCTGCAGAACCTGGTGTCTGGGGCTCAATGGGCTGAGTCAGGAGAGCTGTGGAGAGTGGAGGCTTTGCAAGGGTCTCTGAGGAGCTGGCACATGCCCAGTGCAGATGAGGCCCTGGGCAGGGCCTGGCACCCCTCTCTATACATGCCTGTGGTGAGCTATCTTAAAGCAACAGGTCACAAAGCACTGCTCTTGGGTCAGAAGAGGCAGGTGGATCATAGCACCCTTGCCTCGATGACCCCTTCCCCTCAGGAATTCAGTCTCCCAAAAGGCCTGGAAGCCTGACCCTTGGAGGAGAGGAGGGAGGTCTCCAAGCCCAGCGAGGTGAAGGTCAAGGGAGGTATCCTTGTACCTGTGAGATGTGGGCAGGAGAACTGAGGCCCAGCAGGAGCTTGTCATGTCTGAGGAGACATTGCTAGAGCGTCCCTGTCCCAGCCTGGTGCACCTCAGGTCTGGCTGTGCGTGGAGTGAGTGAGGCCGAAGGTGAGTTGCTTCTCACTTATTCCAGGACAAGAAGGAGAGTAGAGCATAAGGGACACATCTGGGGAGAGAGTCCCGGAAGTGCCAGGAACAGGGGTTTGGCATGTGATGACTGTACCATGTCATCCGTGTGAGCCAGAGCAGGCATCCCATGTCTCCTGCTTACATGTATGTGGCTATATTTTGTTTTATCTATTTTATTGCGTTCTTATACCTCTACTTTTCTTCCAACCTTTATCCATCCTAATCCCTTCCAACCCTCCAACACTAGGTAGGAGAGAAAGAAGGTTAGAAGGGAAAAGGGACATAGACCTCTATAAGCTATTTCCTGCTGAAAAGGGACATAGTTCCTTAGGGCAAGTCCAGTCCTTGTTGTCAGGGTACCCAGAAGTTCAGCAAGCCAGCAATAGCAAACGCAGCAGCAGGACAAACCAGCAGCAATAGGGGACTCAGCAGCCTCCTTCTTCTTCAAAGCACCCCCTGGCCCCTTTTGGGGCTCTCGAATTTATGCCCTCCCAAGAGTCCCCTGAATCCCAAACATAAACTATGTGCAGCTGGCGAAATCATGCCCTTCCTAGAGCATGAGCCAATCATAGTTAACACCTGTGGACAAACAGAAACAGCCCCATACACCACACCCAGGATTAAAACAAAAACACATTCACATAACATGATGTACCTGGATTTGTAAAGAAACCTAGACTCTCACTACAAATGTGCCTATCTTCAGAGTGCCAGAGACACAGTGCACCCGGGCAGATGCCAAAGGCAGATCAGGCCCCTCTCTGCCTCCAGAAGGCAGGAGCTGGGGAGCTGAGACATATTCTCCTGGTTCCACTATTGAGGGGGTAATGACAGCCACCTGCCTCTCACCCTCTCTGCATGGGTGGCCTAGCTTGGACAGCAGGGGTGGGGAGGTGTCGTTGCCATGAGCTGGGACCAGCTTCATCTCCACAGGGAGAGGACAAGTTTGGGCAGTGCCCAGGGGCCCATTCCAGCAAGTGAGCGGAGGGAGGCGGGAGGCGGGGAGGAGAAACAGAAGGCAGGATGTGCTGACAGGTCTAAGGTCTTAGCCGATCCCATCTGATAAGACGTTGCCAGAGACTTAATAAGATTTACCTTGTTTTGTTTGGAGCCAGGCGTTGTGCCAGGGGAGGTGGCTCTGCAGCTGCCTGCTATGTAACCCAGAGCTAGTCACCACCCCATCTCTGAGCCTCACTCTTTCTGGCGTGACTTCCCAGCTGTTGTCTGCCTCTGCCTTCCTCGCGCTCTGAGCTTCCCTCATTTCCGCCTCAGCTTTCCAGTCGATCCTTCTACCTGTCCCCTATCCCCCATTCCTTCTACCTACTGCCACTGGAATGAAGGGCCAGGAGAGGTAGGGCTAAGTGGACAGTTCTGTTCACAGGTGACATGACTCCCCAGGAGTCAAGGCCCAGGGCATGGGGGGAGGTCTGGAGGCATTGTCCACCAAAGGCAGTGGCTGCTACCCAGTGGTTGGCTGATGCCTCAGAATGCCCGTGAGAGTCTTAAACCTGAAAACTGCAACAAGAAAGTCCGAATCCGAGATTGTCCAATCGAAGTGAGCTCTTTTTGCTTAAAGTGCATCAGGCACGGAGCAGCTGCCTCACTCTAAGTCAGGAGAGCAGCCCCTGCTGGCTCTTGAGGTCCTTTTCAAAGGAGAGAGAAAGTGCTCACAGAGAGAGTTGGCTGTTAATACGTCGATAGAAAGATGCCATGAGAGGGAAGAAACAAGGGTTAGATAGACTATGGACCATGTGAGCGGGGTCGGAAGTTTAGTGTAGGCTGCAAAACATGTTTATCAGTTTACATCATATCTAACAAACAGGAACTTATTCATAATTGCAAATAGAAACCTTAACGAGTAAGGACGTAACACAGGACAAACAGGAACTTATCCTTTAACGACAAACAAAAACCTTACCCCACACAGGGCAAACTGTCTCACCTGAAAACAGAACCCCTCACCCCCGAAGCGTATTGCTCCTGCTCTGCTCTCACAAGATCTCAAGTGATGGCTTTCTTCCTAAGAGCCGGCTTTGTCTGAGCTGGCCCTGTCCCAATCCACCCGTGAAATGGGAAGTCTTGCTGGGAAGGGGCAATGGGGCTGAAGTCAGCAGTTTTCTATAGCAGGGCCTGTGGGTTTGGCTCCAAGGCTAGACTATCTCCCGAGGGCCAGGGACAGCTGGGAAGGCTTCCTGAGGGAGGTGGACCATGAGAGGCCAACAGAGGGACTAACATGCATTTTGTGTGTCATGCCAGCTCCCTAGTACCTGGGCCAGATGTGGAGCTGGTGTCCCTAACAGCCCCATGGGCAGATGGGCCCACAGCATCCCCAGAAGGCTGAGGCTGTCAAGGGGTGCCTGTCCTTGGGCCCATACTCTGTCCATTGTTGGTTCTGCCTGCCCTACCACTGGCCTGTATTCTTCTCCCTCAACCTTGTGCCCATCTGTCCTCAGGTACGGGAGAAAGGAAATGGGCAGTGCGGCCTTGGCTGAATTGCTCACCCTCTCTGGACCTTCTTATTAGTGCCAAGTCAGACATAGCTTTCTTAGAGGATATGCTGAGCCCCAGGCTCCTGTAAGGGTGATGGGGAGTATGGGTAGGGTAGGGCCTCCCTATCATGCTTAGTCCCAACCTTCAGTTCTTCCATTTAGACTCCGGGTTATCTCTTAGCATCCTCTTCTGATGTTCTTGGTGTGTGTATGAGCCTCCTGGCTCAGCCATTGGGACCTTTTCTGTGGCACATTCAGTCCCAGGCTAACCCCTTAAACCCAGGGACTCAGCCAGGTCAAGGCTATTAGGGGAGATGGGCTAATGGCTGATGTAAGGGCCCTGGAGCCTGGTGCCTGTGAGCCTTCCTGTTGTAACCGGAAAGGGTGGACTTCAGACAAAGCCAATGACTTGGGGGACGGTGCCAGAAGAAGGAAGAGCATCATTGGGAAGACACTGTCTTACACAGCCTTAGGGGCAGCCATGCCCCCTTACATTAGTCCAAGCTCATTATGTTATTTGCACACACTTGCAACAACAGCAGCAATCCCCCCCCCCCACGTACCAGTATTAATGCCCAAGGCCTCCATGGGATACCCTCATACCCTGAAAGCAGGCTGTCACCAGCTCTCGCTCATCAACTTCTGGCTCAAGGCAGGTGTCCAAGAAAAACCCACTGAATAAATGGTGGGTGGCTCAGGAAAATGGGAGGAGCCCTCTGTGCGGTGGGGGTTTGAGGAGTCACTGTCTTGCTTCGGTTGACATGGGTGAGAACAATGGGCTTTGCCTACTCTACACCTCGGGGGCTTTCAGGCTGGTTTTGCGTTCAGTTATCATGGTTTACAGAGCAGCGGTTTGTCTCGAGTTACTCCATGTTGAGTGCAAGTGCCACGGCAGAAGGACTCCGCCTTGTTTATCTAGGCAAACAGCACCCGTCTACCAGCACACCACGAGCTACGAACTGATAAATGGTTTATCTGTGCCAATAAACAACACCCGTGAGCTCACCCATCACACAGAAATGCCAGGCACAGGGCTTGTCCTTGTACCAGGTGTCACCATGCACTAGGACTGTCAAGGAACACTACAAGACTGCCTGCGTCCCTGCATGCCAGCCCCTACCCTACCCATACTCCCCATCACCCTTGCAGGAGCTTGGGGCTCAGCATATCCTCTAAGAAAGCTGTGTCTGACTTGGCACTAATAAGAAGGTCACCTCCCAGGAAAGCCTGCCTGATCATCTCTGTCCCTTGGCAGCTTCAGCTCCAGTGGGATGTATCCTTGACCATGGCGTGTGTACACAGGCCCTCTTCAGACTGACACCTGAAGCAGCCACCCAGTCGGCGTGGACAGTCTTGTTCCCAAGTTGTTAGATTTCTCATCTGCAGAGGTTCAGCTGTCTGAATCCTGAAGCTTCCTGAACCCTGCCCTGGCCATTCTGTCACCCGGATATCATTACCTGAAGTGTGACGTGGGATCTGAGAGCATCTGGTATTAATAATTGTGGTTGGAATGGAATAAAAGACACCTTGATTGCCCTCGGTCATGATTGCCAAGAGCATTGTCATTCTCTTTGTTGCTACAACCAAACACCCAACAAGAAAGGGAAGCTTACCTGGGCGGTGGCGGCGGCCACGCACGCCTTTAATCCCTGCCCTTGGGAGGCAGAGGCAGGTGGATCTCTGAGTTCGAGGCCAGCCTGGTCTATAGAGTGAGTTCCAGGATGGCCAAGGGTACACAGAGAAACCCTGTCTCGAAAAACAAAACAGAATAAAAAAGAAAGAGAAGAAGGAAAGAGGAAGGAAGGAGGAAGGAAGTCTTTATTTCAGCTCACATTCTAAGGATTATTCCACCTTGGCAGGACAGGCACAGCATCTGAAATGAGGCAGGTGTCACTTTGCATCTGAGTACTCACTCAGCTCTCTCTTTCTTTTTACTCAGTCTGGGACTCTCACTCGGAGAGGAGTGACTCCTACACAGAGTGAGCCTACACAGAGTTTAGCTAACCTAAGGTAGGTAATCCCTCACAGTTGACAATCAATTTTAATCGGCCCAACAAGCAGGATCAGGAGTGGCTGGTACCCCTGACAAAGCTGGTGGATTTGTTCTGACGATGTAGAGTCTGTCCAGGAGGCTGGCGTAGAGTGTGGAAGACAAGAGCCCAGGCCTCCCTGGGACCTCTCCACCAGGCAGAGCCCTCCCCATGGAACCGAGCTTACAGGATGCCGGGAATGAAACCCAGGGCGTCACGCACCCTAGGCAAGTGCCCTGCCAACTGAGCCACATGCCCAGCTCCCCTGCTGTGTGTTTTATGGCAAGTCACACAGGCCTCCTGTGTCCGTGTGGTCCATGAGGCAGGTGAGCGCGTCTCATGGAAGGGCCAGGTGACACGTAAAGCCTGTGCTGAAGGGATGCCCAGCAGTTACTGTGACTCTGAATGATGTTCCGGGTGAGCGAGTCAGTGGAGGATGCTGGATCTGGGCTAATGTTTCAGCGGGGTGTCCCTTGAGCCTAGGCCTCTGCCCTAGCAGCTTCAGGGAAGAGCCAGCCTCAGGACAGACTCTCAAGAGTCCCTGCTATATTCTCTTTACCCAGCAGTTTGCTTAAAACAAAGGCCTCTCAAGGAGCAGAGCATGTGTCTACAGACACCGCCCTCCAGATAAGCTTGGGAGTCAGGCCCGATGCAGCTGTACGGCTCCCACAAACCACGTGCTTCAGGATGCACCTTTGATCCATTTATTAAACTCCGCCCAGAGTCAGCCGTCTAGGTCAGGAAGAGCTGGGCTCTCTGCCTCAACTGGCTTAGTTTTACCTTGTGAATACCATGATTCATGAAATCCATGCTACTTTCTCTTTTTCCTGGTCTACTAGGGAACTCATAGCTAAATCTACCATACAGGTAAACTCCATAGTGAATTCATTTTGTCTCTGTCTCTGTCTCTCTGTCTCTGTCTCTCTCTCTGACTCTCTGTCCTTTGACTTAATGTCCTCATTTGGGGGTGGGGGGAATACAGTCCTAATGGTATATTCTGTAGGAATTCCAAAATCATTTGTCCTAGGATGTCAGTGTAAACCCACTATCATGACCCAAAAGCAGGTTGAGGAGGAAAGGGTTTATTTGGCTTACACTTCTGTATCATTGTTCATCATTTGAAGGAAGTTATGATAGGAGCTCAAACAGGGCAGGAAGCTGGAGGCAGAAGCCATGGAGGAGTGCTGATTAGTGGCTTGTTGTCCATGGCTTCCTCAGCCTGCTTCCTTATAGAACCCAGGACCACCAGCCCCGGGATAGCACCACTCATAATGAGCTGGCCCCTCCCCCATTGAACACTAATTGACAAGATGCCTTACAGCTGGATCTCATGGAGGCATTTTCTCAGCTGAGGCTCTTTCCTCTCTGGTGACACATAGTTTGTGTCAAATTGACACAAAGCCAGCCAGCACATGCACCAAGGAAGTGGATGTGCTGAGTATTCTGGGATGTGTGAAGGGCTGAGAGGTGGAGGCGTTGTGTGTGTGTGTGTGTGTGTGTGTGTGTGTGTGTATGTGTGTGTGTGTGTGAATGCGTGTGTGCGCGCGCGCGCGCGCGCGCGCATGAGCGTGTGCTGGGGACCAGAAGGCATAAAACTCATGGAAACCCCAGGTCAAGGAGTCGTTCTCCAGTGGAGGAAGCAGGAAGGCCCAGAGGGACGTAGATCAGGTGCCCAGTCGGGAGGATCAGTGAGGGGATCTTGGGGGCCATGAATGCCAGGTCAAGCTTGCATTTCCTAATTCCCTGAGTGTCAGCAATAAGCTAGCCACTATGAAATGTATGTTTCTAAATTTGTGCATTATTGAAGATTTTAAGAATTAGGAGAAATTTAGAAGATTAGGAGTCATGGAGAAACCTGGTCATGTGCCCAGGATCCTGGCTTGGCCAGGCCCCAAAGTCTCTCTGCTTCCCAATCAGCCACCTTCTCCATCCTGGGACTTTAGAGAGCTAGGGGAAAATATTTATTTTATTTTTATTGTTGTTTTTTCATTTTTTGTTCTCATTTGTTTCATAGAGGCTCATGAAGCCCAGGCTGGCCTCAAACTCCTTATGTAGCTGAGGATGACCCTGAACTCCTGATCCTCCTTCCTCCACCTCCTGGGTGCTGAGATTACATGTGTGCACCGCCATACCCTGTTCTGGGGATTGAACCTCGGACTTCGGGCATGCTGGGCCAGCATTCCACCGACTGACCCACGTCTGAGGAGGCTACCCAGTAGGACCCACCTACTCAGGAGGCTTTCTGCAGAGGAATGACATGCTTGGACAACAGCAAGCTGGGGCCTGGGCCACCAGGAGCTGCTGAGGTCACAGAGAGATGGTGGTGTCCTGGTCAGGGTGACGGTGATGGACAGGGGAACGTGAAGAGGAAGGAAGGCCTGTGACCAAGAGAACCTGGGAGGCAGAGAAGCTGGGCTGGCAGGAAACTACTTAAGAGTCTGCGGTTGAGAGAAGGGGAGACTGAAGATGTGGCCCAGGCAGCCCTTGAGTACCGTTTTCAGAGATGTGGAGACCAAGTGTGGCCGGGATGGAGCTGATTGATCTGAGGTCACTGAGTTGGCCACCTGTGGGTTGACACTCCTGATCCTAAGCCCCCGAGGGCAGCATACTCGTGCCTGCTCAGCTGGCACCCGAGCCCGGCAAAGGTATCATTTAGCACTGTTGCTGCTGTCGCATGGGCCTCAGGTGCTTGTCAGCAGAGAGCTGGGCCTGGGGTTTCACCTCTGTGGGAAGAGGGCTGACAGAGCCACGTGGCTTTGTGGCCCTCACCGCTTCCTGGCATTACAGTCGCTAGCCCCAGGGTCCCCTGCTCTGAGGGAATTGGTGGGTACCCTGCTTTCTCATGACTAGAGAGTCAGAGCACCCGAGGACCCTCCCCAGCCCACCAGCAGGCCCTGAACCCTGCCTTGGGGGACAGTGGTGCAGAAAGAGGTTGAAAGGTACCTGGGAGACCCGAACAAGAGTTGGGAACCCTCATCCACTGTCTGGAACTCTGTGTTCTGAGGGTGACACCTGTAAATAGCACATTCCTTCTAGATGTTTGCTGAATGGATGAGCGAGTGAGTGAGTGAGTGAATGAATGAACGTGCTGGGTCCTGATTAAGCTACCTGTGACTTCTCCTACATCACCTTGAGAAAGTCATTGCTCTCTTCAAGCTTTGTCTAACCTGACCGAAAAATAATCCCAGAGACCCTGAACCACCAGAGGATCTTTCCAGAACAAAGATGGGGCAGCAGGAAGCAGGTGGGGCTGTCCCTGCAGCTCCCCTAGGTCACAGGAGAAGAGGTGACAACAGAGAAGGGATGGGGTCTGGAGCTAGGGGCTCTGTGGATGTCCCGCCCTGAAAGCTGCCCTGGGGAAGCCAAAACACAGCCAGGGGTGTAACCCTCAGGCTGGAAGAGTGCACAGCTGGGGTTGGCAGTGACAGCGCAGCCTCAGATTCAACGGAAGGCCTGGACTGGCCATTCCTACGCCTTGCTGGTTGTCAGAGCTTCCCCAGCCCCAGGTAACCTAACCTCACAGACATCCATCACCTCTGAAACAGGTTTAACCTTACCCCATGACACACCTGCCTGTCATGTATTGGGGTTTGTTCTTAGGGAATAACTGTGGTCAGCCCAGGCAGTCTGTGTCCCTGAGCCGCAGCTGACACCAAGCCCTATCACATTTCTTTTGGCAGCTCCTCTCATCTGAACAGCCTGTCTGAGCCCTGAAAGGCCTCCTGGGTGAGAATTCTGATCTTGTTCCACACACAGGAGCTGGGACCCTATAGGGACTGGAGTCATATTCACTGAACTTAGCAACATCCTGGAACTTACTAAGATGGTGTGTGTGTGTGTGTGTGTGTGTGTGTGTGTGTGTGTGTCTGTGTCTATGTGTGTCTGTGTGTATGCTGCTGTTATTGTTTTTCTGACTTATTCCTAAGTCATTTCTATAGCCAAGCTGCCTCTGATCACCACCCTCTGTATAAGGCTCCCCCTAACCCCTTTCATTCTTCATCCTCCTCTCTTACTGCCTGACTATCACGGTGTGTACAGCTTGACTCTGTGCCCCACAAAAGCAGGGTCTGACTCCCGGTTGTACCCCCAGCACCAAGAACAATAATCATCACTCCACAAATCTAGTGAAGAAATGGGATGAGGAAATGGGACATGGATGTCAGAGCCCAGAACTAGACACCCACTCCTCTGCCATGTCCGCCACTTGTTCGTGGGCCACGCTGGAAGAATATCTCAGCCCCACAGTTCCTGGGCAGCTGCCCTGGCCGGGACAGGAACTCTGAGCTGAATATTCCATCTATGGAGGGGGTGGTGAGGTCACCATCCATGAGCCACCCCCGCTCCTCCCAGATCTGACCCATCAAGCCTGGAGTCTCAAGTTCAAAGAGACCACAGCCTAGGTATGCAGGATGTGACTTTGTGGGTTGTGGGTAGGTCATGGTGTCTTTCAGGAAATGTTCTCAGGTAGAAGGAAAGGGAAGAGGGGTGAGGAAGGTCACAGAGGGGTGCAGAGCGGACTGCAGTGGAGACAAGTGGGTTTCCTTCAATGAGAAATAATGACAGTGTATGCTATTTTCTAAAGCAGCACAGATGAGTGCTCAGAATGCTCATGAAGCCTGTCTGGGCAACACAGGTGCTTAGCACACAGGAGACAAGGACCTAATGCCCCCCTGGCAGGGATCTGTGGATGACCAGGAGCCCAGGGAGAGGCAAGGTGGCCTGTGTGCAAAAAGCCTCTGTAAGATAGAAGTGTCTCCTACCATACCCCTGCCCACGCCTCCACAGCTCTTCTTTTCCCTCAAGCCTGAGAGCGATCCCTTGGAGAAACCAGGTCCTGCTGCTCCCTGCCCTGCCCATCCTGGCCAAGAGCACAGCCAGGCCATGATCTGTCTGAACCTGGGTCTTCAGGCTTGGCTGCAGCTTAGCACCTGGAATTGCTGGGAAGGCCAGATGAGTGAATACACGGAAGTCTTATAAACTGCCCGGCACAGGGTGAGGCTAATCTGCGTTTACCAGTACGGAAGACCTCACAGTCACCAGCGCTGCCACTCCGTCATGTCATTGCCATCGTCTTTCAGATGGCTTCTTCTTATACACCAACCACCTTCCTCCTCTTCTCCCCACCCTCTTTCTCTTCTATCCATCCATCCATCCACCCATCCACCCACCCATCCATCCACCCACCCATCCATCTGGTCACTCATTTATCCCTCCATCTGTTTGTCCACTCATCCCTCTGCTAGTCTATCCACTTGTCCATCCATCCATTCTTCCATTCGTCTGGTCACTCATTCGTCTGTCTGCTCATCCCTCTGTTCATCTATCCACTTGTCCATTCATCCATCCATCCATCCATCCATCCACCCACCCACCCACTCACCCACCCATCCACCCACCCATTCATCCACCCATCCATCCATCTGGTCACTCATTCATCCCTCCATCTGTCTGTCCACTCATCCCTCTGCTAGTCTATCCACTTGTCCATCCATCCATCCATCCATCCATCCATCCATCCATCCATCCATCCAATCTTCCTCAGTGGAAGCCTCTAGGCTTTGGACAAACTTACTTTATATTCCTTACTCTATTTATAGGAATAGACACTTTTCTGTTGTTAGGTGGGCTTCGACAAAATGACTGGGGTCCTGGTTCTTTTGGCTTGGAGAAGGGTTGTGGAAAGGCCACGGCTGAAGTTTTGCTGCTGGCGGTAAGCTTAGGCAGAGCCTTGATACCTGTTAGGTATAATGATCTTCTAAAGTCAGAAATACTACACTCAGGTGTGCTGGAAGCAAGGAAAATCATTCTAGAAAAAGGAACCAAATAAAATTTTGTGGCAGCCAGGTGCATTGACACACTCCAGTAATCCCAGCACTCAGGGAGGCAGAGGCAGGAGGAGCTCTGTGAGTTCAAGGCCAGCCTGTTCTACAAAGCAAGTACAAGACAGCTAAGGTTACACAGTCTCAACAAAACAAACAAACAAAAACCTTTGTGGCATTTTCCTTTGTTTCCTGGCTTCCTAACCAGGCTAACAGTCCCTGGGCAGGACCCTCCATTGGGCTGGCAGGGAGCCCTCCTTCAGGAAATGACTCTCTCTGTCTTTGCTGTCCCCTGCCTATGGACTCATGGTTGTGTGTTTGCTGCTTGGGAGGCATGCCCTGTGGCTCCAGACACTGCTCCTCACCATGAAGGGGACATGCCACCCACCCTCTCCAATCTGCAGTCCTGGTGTGCCCTCTCCATGTTTACGACAGAATAGACAACCCCTGGACCCTTCTCCATCCATCTAACCAATATACCGTCCCTTTGGTTACTTGGACCCTAAACGCCATGGCCACCCCTGCGTTCTTCCTCCTATGTCACTTCCAATTCATGTGCGGATGTCGTCAGCTGCGTTGTCTTTGAGATACTCCCAGAATCCCATTCCCCTCTCCACTGACATCCCAGGGCCAAGGCACCGACAGCTCTGCCCAGAGGGTGGCGAGCCTGCAACCCTCCAATGTCACGTGCCTCTCTTTTGTCCCGGACTGTCCAGTCCTCAGAGCAGGGAGCCTGGCCCGCTCTGCTTCTCCCAGGGGCCGAGGGCAGGAGCCCAGCAACACCTGTGAGCTCAGGCCATCGCAGGAACCATCACCGCACACATTCAGAACCTATCTCTTTTCTTCTCCTCCCTCTGTTCCTTCTTCCTTCCCTTCCTTCCTTTCCTGTTGGAAACCCAGCCTTAAACTCACTATAAGGCTCGGGATGATCTTGAACTCCTGATCCTCCTGTCAAGGTTGTAGACATTCACTGCCATGACACCCAGTTTTACGTGGCAGGAAGGAATGAACGAAGGAAGGAAGAAAGGGAAAGAAGAAAGGAAGGAAAGAGGAAGGGAGGGGAGGAAGTAAAATTACAAAACCATTTCAATAGTCTCCACGTCTGTGCTTGTGTCACACACAGATACACACACATGACCAGAAGAATATATATCAAAATGAACAGAAACGTGCTCTATGTAACTTTTATTTTCTTCATGTTTTCCCACGGCTCATTTTCAACTTTAGAGGAATACATTTCCTTGAATAAGAAAATGACATTCAAGACGGCACACAAACAGGTTTGTGTAGATCGTAGATCGTAGACATGTGACACCAAAGAGCTTTGCTCTTTGCTTGCGGGAAGGTGGGGTGAGACACCGGACAGAGCCTCCATTCTCTACAATCACAGCAGGACAGTTCCGACCCTCCTCACAGGGCCACTGGGGGATGAAAGACAAGTGAGCTGGGCATGATGGCACACACCTTTAATCCCAGCGCTCGGGAGGCAGAGATTGGCGGATTTCTGTGAGTTCGAGGCCAGCCTAGTCTACAAATCGAGTTCCAGGGCAGCCAGGTCTGTTACACAGGGAAATACTATCTTAAAAAAACAAAACAAAACAAACAAACAAAAGGCATGCAAATGAAGGGATGGTAGGGAACCAGGGCGTCTTGACCTAACACTCTGAGGCTCTGGTCAAGCCCCTCCTGCCCCATGGCTGGTTCAAAGGTGATTACCTACTGATTTGTGCCTTCTGACTTCCGGGCACCAGGGCATCACCTCATTGTATGACAGATTTGTGTGCAGGCCGCTCTGCCACTCGCTAGCAATGTGATTAGACACCTGAATAGCCACCAGCACATCTTTTAGACCAGGCTAACCCCTGTCCGCTGCCCTGAACTCTCACCCTACAGATGAGGTCTCTGTGTTATAGCAGCTGTCACACAAATGGGGCAACTGAGTCAAGGGGAGCCTAAGTGGCTGTTTGCCCTCAGTGGCTCTGAGTGTCAGGGCTGGGATTTGAACCACACAGTGCTCCTCCATTGAGCTGACCCTGAAGAATGGATCGCCGCACACAGGAGACAGGATCTACAGATTATTTAGCTGGTTCCTGGCATGAGCCCCCATGAAGGCTGTCACAGTGTGGGCTCAGGCACCGAGAGTCTACAAGTAGGAAGGTTAGGGACCCCGTGAGCTTCCTGTTGGCCGCCGAACCTGGGTGTCCTCAGGTCCTCTCCACACCCCCACAGAGCCTCCGACACCTCCTACCCAGCCTCCTAGATTGACAGCCCATGACTTAGGTGACTGGGCGTGCAGCCAGGAGGTGGGGACTAAGCTCAGGCAGGCTCCCCAGGTTGCAAGGTGAAATTAAAAAGGGAGGAGAGAGCACCAGCCCATCAGAACGCACGCTCCTACCCAGCAGCCAGGTGTCCCCCGAGAAGAGCCGGGGAGCCGGGGAGGCAGCCGGGGCCTGTGGCTGCTGGGTACCCAAGCTGACCCAACCAGGAGGCTGGGAGCTGGGCCCAGGATGGCCCCACGGCGAGCTGTACGACTGTCCCCGAGGGAGCCTGCTCACGCTGTGTGTGTGGTAGGCGTGGAGACGCCGGTGGATGTCCGCAGGTGAGAGCCGGGAGACTCCCCTGTGCTTAGCTGGGGGTGGGCAAAAGGGGGGCTGAAAGGGCGATGTTGGCACACCAGTGGAGGCAGAGCTGGCTTCAGGGCTGAGGAGGGAGGGGAATGGGGTCTGCTCAGGTGCACTGGGGTCAGGACACTGGGTCCAATCCCTAGATGAGGGTGTCCTCAGAAGACGACCCTGAGTCCTGGGACCTGGTTCTACGTGCAGGTCTTCCCATGGAGCAGTAGAAGGAACTGGGGATTGAGCCAGGGAAGAGGGTTGGGTTAGGCCCCCCTTCCTCCCCTCCGTGTCCTGCCAATTTTCCACCTCTCTGCGGTTAGGGGTGTGCATGTGACATCTTGACCCTTGGAGGCCAGCCAGGGACAACCAGAGTGACTGGGATTAAGAGGGAGTGGCCAAGGGATAACTCAATGACTTAATCTAAGAAGCAATTCTGGACTGAAGCCTGGGACTTGGGCTGGCAAGAGATGATGATGGCAAGGATGATGATGATGGCAAGGATAATGGTGATGGTGGCGGTGATGGTGATGGTGACCGTCACAGAGGCCATGACGGTGGTAGTGACAGTGGCAATAGTGACATCTAACTAGGATAGCTGAGACATCAGTTTCCTCCATTGGCCCAAATCTTCCCTGTCCTGGCTCTGCAGGAATGCAGGGTCCTGGTGCAGCCTCAGTTGTGAGCCCCCATGAAGTTGGGAAAGTTGGCTATGGTGATGTCTGGGGTCTGTGGATCTCTAGGTGGGGGTGTCTTATGTAGGGAGCTGAAAGCTGGGGCTCCTCCAGCACCATCTGAACCTTGAGGCTCAGTCCCTGTGTTTACCCAGCCAGGTGGGCAAATGCCATACCTGCTGCCTGGCTGAATTGCTCTGCTGCTTTATCTTACTGTCCCGGTCTCAAGGTCAGTGTAGGGTCCCGGTGACAGAGATGGGAGGAACAGGAGGTCGGGCTGGTCTCATCAGACCTATGTGACTAGTGGGATCATATCCACTCCTGTCTGTTTAGCGTAGCATTCTAGATTTAATGGATAAGGAGTCCACTGAGTGGAGAGGAGGGGGAGGGAATGAAAAGAGAAAGACAGAGATAGAGACGGAGGATTTCTTGGTGCTTCCTGAGGCTTTATGCATTCTAGGCAAGTGTTCTAGCCTGGGACCAGCCCCCAATAACTTTTTTAGTGATGGCGTGAGCTGAGCCTGCAGCCTGCAGTTTAGCTGAAGCTCAGCTGAATCCAGCCTTCCCGCACTGCATCTGGCAGATGTGATTTGACACCGTTATCAGGGTAGAGGAGTCCCTGGGTCCCACCTGCCTGATTCCAGGACCCTGTTCCCCCCTAGGGACAAGGTTGTTTCTAGAAGGTCCTTTCAAACCTCACCCCTGCGTTACTCTACTAAGGCAGTGGGCAGGGAGCTTTCGGACAGAGCCCCTGGCTCCTCACTGCCCTGTGCTCTGAATGCCGATTGGATGAACTGGGCACCCTGTGAGGTTCAGCATGGAGGTCATATATACAGCTCATATATCTTGGTCCTGTTTGATCCCTGGACGTATGGCCTTGGGCATGCCACTGCTCTTCTGTGAACCTGCCTCTGCCTCTTGGAGTCAATGGGTACACATCGGTACCACCATCATGGGTTGGGGGTAAATGAGACAGGCATGTGTAGAACCCTTTCTGTGGCAGGTGACTGAGAGGCTGTGCCAGCGGTGGGCACCTCCCACATCTGTTCTTCCCATTGCTCTTCAGAGGTGGGGGAGGGGACAAGGACAGCACAGGGTATGTGGTAGGAAAGTCCTGCAATGCTGCCAGCGCAGATGAAGGCAGAAGGACCTGCCTTGGATGAGGTGTCCATTGACTGGCTCTGCGAAGGACTCCAGCCTCACTCTGTACCCTGAGTGATGACCAGCATCACAGCTACCCAGGGTCTGCTTTGTGACACCGAGGAGGGCTCTCCTGGCCAGAAGGCAATGGCAGTAGGGAAAGGTGTGGTTTCCAGAAGCCTCAGGCTTCCCTTGGGGCTGGGATGGATCCAGGCCACACTTGATGATGAATGATGAACTTGGGGCTCCCCACCTCACCCCTCTGCTTGGTGACTGACTCCAGCTGAGGCCAACCAAGGGGCTTAGAACTGGACTTGTTTGCTGATAAGCCTTGGGAAGGCCCCTCAAGTGTGAGGTGTGCCGGTCACCTGAGCTGCCCAGAGTTTGAGCCTCCAGGTGATGGTGTATGAGGTGACGTTAGAGGAAGTGATTAATCTCCCAGGGGCCATATGGCCTGGCCATTTGAAAAAAAAAAAAAAAGATTGTATGTGGGGTTAATTGTGTGCCGTGGGGCAACCAGACTCTGCAGTTGTGGTAGACCATCCCCCACTGGGCTAGCTCAGACTCCCGTATCCTGATAGGCTATCTCAGCACACTGAGGCCTATCCTGCAGTGGGCTATCTCACCACCTTGACTCCCATCCCCAATAGGCTACTTCAGCATCCTGACACCCTCACCCCAGTGGGGCTACATCAACACCCTCACCTCCCTTTCCACAAGGCTAAATAGGATCTTCAGGCCCTAGAGCTCTGGGATGTGGGTCACAGGAGTATGGGTCATCATGAGCCTCTCAGATGAGCTACAGGAAGGACCAGGCCTGGGTATCTCTGGGGCTTTCCTGAAGTCCAAAACCAACAGTGCCCCGAGGTGTGTCTGTCTGACTTTAGGTAAATGCTCTCAGCACTCACGGGAGGATGGGGAGGCAGAGCTGGGCTGGGTGGCCAGGGAGGTAATTATAGGATTGATGGGATTCTAATTCGAGGGACTGACAGGCTGCAGGCGCCGCTGGGACCAGGCTGGGCACCCTCTCTCACTGCTCCAGCCTGTTGTCCTTGTACCTGCAGGAGGAAGAGTGAGTGCCCTTATGTGGAGGTGACACTCAGACGCTTACATTTTTGAGCTCCCGGACTATGTGAGGCCACCGAGAAGAAAGCCCATTTGGGTTCCCTGATGGCCTGAGGGCTACCAGAGGTGGGACAGTGGATGGACAGTGGGTATCATCACAGCATAGAGCATTGGCATCGGACAGGATGTGGGGATGTCCTGTCATTCCACCACTTAGGAGGCTGAGGCAGGAGGATTGCAAATCTGAGGCTAGCCAGACCAACTGAGTGAGACCCTGTCTCAAAACTAAAAGGTGCAAAGAGACCTAGGGGCTGAGATGGGGGGGGTAGATAGCTCAGTAGTAGAGCAGGAGGCCCTGGGTTCAATCTTTGGTACTGTCAAAACAGAAGGCCCTTTATTGGTATTGGCCTCAGAGGGCTATTCCCCCTGGTTCCACAGACACAGCTCCTCAGCACCTGCTTGCTACCTACCACGCTGAGCTGGCTGGAGGTCCATCCCTCTGGCACCCACAAGCCTTTGGGTCCTCTCCTCTTGGGTTCTCAGCAGCTTAACATTCAAGCCCTTGTTTTCTCTCTCTCTCTCTCTCTCTCTCTCTCTCTCTCTCTCTCTCTCTCTCTCTCTCCTGGACCCAAATCCTTCTGCCTGTCTGGGGACAAGGCAGGGAAGGGCTGTGGCCAGCCAGGTCCAGCACCTGCCATCCTGAACAGAGGAACTGGAGGGGGATGCCTCCTTACCATCAGAATGCATCCTCCTGATGGGTGTGTCCTCCTTCACTGTTCCCTCCACCCGTGGTCCAGACCCCCAGGATGCGTGGGATGGGGAGACTGCCAAGCTGGAAGAGGACGCTATACAATTGGAGGGGACAAGGATGGAACCCAGCGACAAGTGGTAGAGTCCAGGAGGATTCCAAAGCCGCTAGCCAGTAGCACGCAAGTCTGGGGCTGGCACGGAGAAAGCTGGGACCTGTGAACACTGGTAAAGTTGGCCTTGTAGAAGAGACAGATCTGTGTTTGGTCCTCTGAGTGCACCCTGGGCCCCAGGGCAGGACCCCAGCCATTCTAGGGTCCATACATTTGACCAAACTGTTCCTGGCTTAGGTCTCTGGGCATGGTGTTATCTAGGCTGGGGTGAAGGTAGGTCCCTACTCCACAGGGGACTCTGCAGAGGGGCAGTAGGCCTGCTGTGAGCCAGGTTGGCTGCCAAGGCTCTGGACTTGGGTGAGTGTGGACCTGACCTCTAGACTTAGTGAGGAAAGAGGAGGGCTAAGCTTTCCCCTCCCCCATTCTGGGCTGCACTAATGGAGGAAGCGCCCAAGGGTGGCCAACTTGGTGGCTTCTCAGAACAGGATAGCTGGGGGTCTTACTGGTCCTTGCAGGCTGTGTGACCTTGGGCCAGTCACTTAGTCCCTCTGAGCTCGCTTTCTCTCAGGCTAGCTAGGCCGGGGGGTGACGTCATATTGTGTGCCTGTACAGTCAGCATCCCTAGTTCTTCCATTTTACTAATGAGGAATTTCATCACCCACAGGCCTCAGACCTACTTGGAGGCAAGGGGAATGTGACTCGCTGCACTGCCTTTAAATCAGGGCCCTTTCTCTTGGGGTGCTTTGGTCTCAGGCTTCACTCTTCCCCTGCTTTGAGGAATAGGGAGTGGCAGCTGCCACCCGAGCCCCAGTATCCAGTGTGGGGAGGTTGCCTGTCTCAGGCCATCCTCCTGGGCTTGCTAGGCAGCCTGCCGTGAGCAATGACAGGGTGGTGCAAGATGCCCATGAGCCACCGATCACTATCTCTGGGAAGGAGAGGCCACACCCTATATGGTGCAGACCTTAGCGAAGTGTGTAAATATGGTGCCGGGCCAGCCACGGCCCTCTGTGACCCCTGCCAGCTCCAAACAGCTAAAAGAGGGCAGAGGGAGAGCATCGAGGCTGGCTGGTGTCTGAGTGGCATCTCTCAATTGAGGGCCCCCTCCCCAGATCTGGTTGAAGGGCCTCCTGCTACCTCCCTGCCCCGTCACTCGGCACACACTCACACCTGCTTTTCTCAGTGAATGGATATATATTGTCTTCTGGGAAGGAGAGGGTGTGTGTGTGTGTGTGTGTGTGCATGCGCTCTTTTGTGCATGCACAGGAATGTGTGTATACATGCATGCAGTCCAAGAAGATCAGAGGAAGGTATCAGACGCCCTGGAACTGGAGTTACAGGCAGTTGTGAGCTGCCTAGTGAGTGCTGGGAACTGAACCCAGGTCCTCTGCAAGAGCGCTAAGCACTCTTAACCACTGAGCCATCTCTCCAGCCCACCCCCAGGTTTTTAAATGTGAGTGTTGGGCATTGAGTTCAGGTCTTCATGCTTGCAAGGACTTGCCAGTGGAGCTAGTTCCCCAGCCCCTGGTTTTATTTACTTGTTTATTTTAGGATGGTTCTTGTTACTGATCCAGGCTGGCCTTGAATGCCTGGTCCTCCTGCCTCTGCCTCCTGCGTGCCAGCGTCTTAAGTATCACCCCTGCAGATGCTGGTTTGTGGGGTGGCACACCTAGTCTGGACCCTTGGTCTGCTGGGAGGAGTCACAGCAGTGTTCTCATCCCTGGGTCCCTGTCTCTCTTCCTGTGTGGTGCCCAGCCCTCCCTGCCTCTCAGGACTCTTAGTAGCAGCAGTGACCATCACTGCTGGGAGTGCCTCCCACAAAACGCTTGTTAACTCTCACAGCAAGCTCGCAAGGCAGAGAGGACTATGATCTCCATTTTGCAAAGAAACCAAAACACTGAGAGACTGAGAGAGACTGTCTGAAGTCATAGAGCCTGCAATTGCCAGGGCTGGGATTTGAACCTATGTCTGCCTGATTTCAGATTCTGCAAGCTCTAT
Source organism: Meriones unguiculatus (assembly GCF_030254825.1). Classification (NCBI taxonomy): domain Eukaryota; kingdom Metazoa; phylum Chordata; class Mammalia; order Rodentia; family Muridae; genus Meriones; species Meriones unguiculatus. The sequence continues at coordinate 11,367,232 of NC_083351.1, forward strand.
CGCAGGAGAACTCGATCTCTGGGAATTTGATCTCTGGATTGCAGAGTCTGTGTGAGGGGGTGTGGGGGTGGGAGCAGGGTTGTGGACATGCTCTAGGCTTGAATCTCACCTCTGCACCGTGTAGCCTCATGTATGACTGCTTGGGGCATCCTCTCTGCATAGTAAACTTAGACAGGCGGCTGGCTGAGGGTGAAGTCGGAGAACAGAGCAGGAACCATGGTGTCTCCTCCAGGTGCCATTCTTCACTGTGTCCCGTGGTGAACACACCACACAGTACAACAAGGATGTTAGGGCAGAGCTGTGAGGAGTCCTAACGGGAGCGCCACTGGCTCTCAGGATCAGAGGCTTTGGGGGGCAGGCAGCCTGGAGGCCTGCCAGCTGCGGCAGGGTCTGACCTGCCACCCGTCATCAGCTCCGGCCACCTGGACCTGCGGCCTTCCCTGGTTTAGTCCCCGAGACCGCATGGACCTCCTGTCTCAGGGACTCCGCTCCCTCTCACAAGCCCTGGCGATGCCCAGGTGCGGGTGGGTGGCACAGAGGTCCTGTTCCCCCTCCTCCTGAGAACAGGTGGCAAGCTTCCTAGCTGCAGAGCTAGGGGGTTGGGGGAGGTCTGAAAGACCTCTACAAAAAGTAGAGGTCCACAGCCTAGCAGCAGAAAATGTAATTACAGGGGAAGGTGTGGGGGAAGGGCTGCCTGTCCCGGGAAGCGCTCTGGCTGAGTCCTGCCTGGGTGGGGGCTGGGCACCGGGGCCACTGTGACCCAGAGTGTATGCTCACTGTTCTCAGAGCCAGAAAGTCACAGAGACAGTTTTCAGGTGGGGGCAGAGACAGGGACCCTGGCTTTCCTGCTTGGTCCCCCAGCCTGGCTCCCATGAGGAGCTTTCGAGGAAATGTCAACATTTCCGTGTCCTTCCTGCATCCTCTTGTGTGATCTTGTCCCTCCCTTCAGCAGGGTGTGCTCTAGTCACACGCTCCTTGTCCCATCAGCCACAGGAGAGACAGGAGGTAACTGTGCTTAAACTTAAAGCTCCCTGCTTTGTGATCTGAGGGAGACATCTCTGGGAAGAGGTCTTCATCTGTTAAATAGAGACAGAAATGCCTGCCTGAGAGGGTTGTTGTGAATGAAAGAGAGATGAGGTCACTTAGCTAAATGAGGCGCCTGAAGCCCCTCACCTCCACCAGTCCAGACAGATGTCCGAAGCAGGCAGGCAGGAGTGAGCGGGCAGACTGAGGTGGGCAGGGTCTCAACCTCCATCTTGCAGCTCCATCCTCATATCCCCTTGGTGTTCTCTAAGGACTCTATCGGTTCTGGCGGCCTCCACTGCTGCTTTGGCTGGTCCTCCTCCAGACACCAGGCAGGAGGCCCCACAGGACCAGTGAGCCTGCGGAGGGAGAGGGGAACAGTGGTGCTAGGCCCGGGCAGGTGGCACAGGCAGAGGAGACTGACAACAGCAACCACCAATCATGGCACTCTTTACAGCACTTCCCCCCCTCCCCCGGTTCTCACCAGCCCCTCTGTGGAGGAGATAAACCCAAGGCTGACTGGTCCGGGACCAGAGGTCACACCCTGAGGAGGCTACTCCTTACCTCAGGGAGACATTGCCATTTGAGGTGGGTCTCGAAGAAGCAAAAGACACCATGCCCCTGCCCCAGCAGAGATGAGGCAGGGGGCTTGGGAGACTTCTCACGCTGATAGCGGACACCAAGGTGAAGATGGCGGCTTGGGTTGGAGAACGGCAGTGGAAGTGGTGATGGCCGCTGTTCACATTTGTTCTTATGGCTGTGATAAAGAAACTTGGCAAGGAAAGGGTTTATTTGCCACAGTCTGGCAAAAGGAAGAGTTTGCTAGTTACAGGGAGGAGTGTGAGGAGCTGCCTATAGAGGTCAAGGCCTCACGGCCCTCACTGAGGGGAGTCAGGGCAGAAGCTCAAGGCAGGCACGTGGAGGCAGGGACTGATGCAGAGGCCGTGAAGGAGTGCTCCTTACTCGCTTTCTCTCCATGGCTTGCTCAGTCTGCTCTCTTAGAGCACTCAGGACCACCAGCCCAGGGATGGCACGGCCGAAATATTCTAGGCCCTCCCACATCAATCATTAGTCAAAAATGCTCACACACACCTGCCTGCAGGACAAGCTGAAGTGGGCCTTTTCTCAACTGATGTTCCCTCTTCCCAAATGGCCCTAGCTTGTGTCAGTTTGATGCAAAAAATGACCAGTACAGCTCTGGGTTCCTCCCCATTATTTCTGAGATGAGGTTTCATAGTGTTTCCCCAGCTGGCCTAAAGCTGGCTCTACAGACCAGGCTGGCCTTAAACTCAGAGATCTGCCTGCCTCTGCCTCTCTAACGCTTGGCTTAGGGGAAGGCACCACCAGGCCTGTCCCCTCGGTTTAGACAGGAGGCTTCCTTTGACTGTGAGCCTGGGGACTTCACACTGCCAGGAGCTTCCCAGAAAGACACCGCACAGAGAGGCAGCATGGGTGATGATGTGAGCAGGAAGCAGATCCCACTGTGGATCTCCTAGCCTTACCCCAGCTCCTCACATGCCGTCACTTAACTCATGGCCCACCCACACACCCGTAGTGCCAGTCAAATGGCCAAGGCTTTAGGAGGGTTAGGGCCAGGATGCCAAGGAAATGAGAATCTGAGGACACACAGCACCCTCCTGGCAAAACCCACCACCTCTCGGGCACCACAAGAAATAATCATGGTTCCACTGCCTGGTCCCCTGGGACCTCCCTAAGCACCTGCCACTGACATGGACAGGTTAAGGGTGGCCAGAACCACAAAGACAATGAGATCGAGCTGGATGGGCCCCTGCATGGCCCAAGGAAGGGCCCAGCAGGCCCGTTCTACCCATAGCTGCCTCTTAGGGGAAGCCACTGACTTGTCCCTCCCTGTGAGGGTGGGCAGACAGGGGTAGAACACCTTTACAGAGGGATTAGCTGGAAAGCAAAGGTGAATCCTTCGTCTTCTATTGCTGTGGCAGTAACTTATACAAGAAAGTTTAATTTTGGGCTCCTGGTTTCAGAGGGTGAAACCAGGCCATCGGGCAGCAGGCAGGAGGCAGGCACGGCTCTGGAGCAGTAGCTGAGCTCACATCCTGATCCTTAAGCAGAACACAGAGTGAGAGCTAATTGGGAACGGCCTGGATTTTGGAAGCCTCCAAGCCCAGCCCCATGACACATCTCCCCAAAGGCCACACCTCCTAATCCTTCCACCAGCCGGGGCTCAAGCATTTGAATATATGACCCTATGGGGGCATTCTCATTTAAACCACCGGACCTTTCAGCTCTGATTCTGCTAAACTGCGCGAGCCTCAAATGGAAGGGAGACACCTTTGTTTCACACACATCTCAACCCATAGTCAAGTCACCCATCAGAGTGGTGAGATAATGTTCAGTCTGGGACAGACACCACAGCCTTGTCAAATTATGGTAGGAGCTGCAGCCACAGTCAGCCACAGTGAGGAGAAATGGGTTCTCCAGACTTGACAAGGCACTCACTAATGGGGAGTGTCATACAATGTGATGGCTGTAGACTGTACCTTGTTTATGTTCATAAATTTTAGAATAAACGTTTACGTGTCCCCTGAAGGCTGTTAACCCCGGGCCTGGGAGTGGGGCAGCAAACAATACATTGGTGAGGCTGGGTTGGAGGAAAGCGAGCAGAGCCTGGGAGCTCACAGCCAGCTGGGGATGTTTGAAGCAAGAGGGGAAAGGGCACTGGGTCTGGAGCAACCTAGTGGCCTGGGTATGGAAGGAGGGCTGAGGCCTGGGAGGAGGTGTATTCCAGAGGCCATGGGGTAAGGAGGTAAGAACTGTCTTGTAGAGGGTGCTCAACAGATGGGTGAGAGTGAAGGGAGCAGTGGTTATGAGAATGGGTGACATTCGAAGGTGCATGAGTTGGGTGTGAGGGAGAAGGGAAGGTGGGGATGCAGGTGACACCCCTGGCCCAGGCCAGGGACAAGCTTGGGTAGGGCTAGGTGTGATAGAATACACGTGATGGACAGGCAACCTGCCCTGAGGGAGAAGGTGAAGGTGGCAATAGTTTGCAGAAAGAGAGAGAGAGAACACTCAATAGTCAGGTAGTGTCAAAGGTCACACTCAAGGTCAGTGGCCACAGATCCAGACAATCCACTGTCTCCACTACATGGCTCTGAAACCGAGTGGGGAGTTGGCCTTGGCAGCTGCTGGAGTTGCCAGGCAGCTGGCAGAGGGAAGGCTGAGCCAAATATGCCTGGGACCAAAGCTTCGAAGGCCGAGGGGACCAGGTGCAGAAGGCCCAGGGGATGGGCGCTTGGCATGGGAGCATTCAGAAGAGGTCCCTGTGGGTACTGGCAGGGCAGTTCATGGCTGGTTGGTCTTTAATGACACAGTGGACCTATCCAGAGAGATGGCTGAGGCCTGGTGGAGGCAGCTGCATTGGAAGCATGGGTGGGTGGGGAGGTGGGTGGGTAAGGAGCTGTCAAGGATGCTAGTGCCATTGACAACAAAGAAAACCTGGGGATGGCAGACTGCGGAGGGCTGGGAGCTGGCACCCTCCAGGGGCAAGGTCAGAGTGACAGCCAGCAGGGAGGGGACAGCGTCTTGTACATGCCGATATCTGAACAAATTCACTTCAAGGGCTGGAGGCTCAGGAATTCAAGGTCATCCTTGGTTCTCTAGTGACCTCAAGGCCAGTTTGGGATGAGGAGGAACAGCCGGGGACCCAAGCCACGTGGGCAGAATGGCAGTAGCCATGGGGATAAGGCTTCAGAAGGATGTAGCCACTCTAAATGGATGGGGGTGGGTGGGTCCCTGATGGTCAATGCCACTCTAAATCAAAAGATGAGGACACCTGGAAGAAGCAGAGGGAATGGGATGTTTCCATGGCGATGGATGTGCAGAGTGAAGAAAGCTCTGGGGTGGTCAGGGGAGGCTTCAGGTGTTCTGGCTCTCCCCTCTGCTTCTGCCTCATCAGTAGAGTGGGGCTGTGGCGATCCATAGAGCGTGACTGGATTGTGGCCATCGTCATTATTGTCAGTGAAGACAGTTACATGGTGGAGACAGGGTGACTATGAAGGGGGCTGTGGAAGGGTTTTTCCCAGAGGCTTGCTTGCATGGATTCTCAGGGGTCCAAGAAAGGGGAGAGGCAGGAGAAGAAGAGGAAAGACCTTGCACCTTGTCTGTGTGGCCAGGGCGGGGGGAACCTCAGTAAGTGCACTTGTCTTCAGCCGTGAGACGCTGTGGTCGACCCCGGAGCACTGATGGGTTGGGCGGGAGACATGCACATGTGGCCCCCTGTTCTGATGACTCCTCAGGGAGGAGGGCTTTGCATAGCCTGACGCCCAGCTAGTACCTGACACAGAGGCAGGCAGCTAGCGTTTGTCAAGTCCATGGGCAACACTTCTCCCCAGGGCCCTGCTGGCTTGACTCTGGGTCCCCCATAGCCCGAGTCTGCCCCATCTGAAGCAGTGGCTGGGGAAGGACCCCAAGCAGGTAGCCCAGCAGCTGAGGGGCCCAGCAGGTTGACGGCTCCCTGTCTCTCCCGAGCCAAGAGATCTGGGGCTCCAGCTGAGTATGGGGTGCCAGGCAGACAGAGAGAAGCTGCTCTGTGGGGCCCACATCCGTGGGTACTGTCACCCCACTCCAGTGCGATGGCCCTGGGGGACCCCTGAGGGTTGGCAGAAAGTGGGAGTCTGTTCGTTCCTCCCCACATGGCTGCTGAGGGCCCTGTCCACACTCTGAGGATCTAGCAGCTGGCTCGGCAAACTGGCTGTCCTGTGGAACTGAGTGAGCAGGGCAGCTGGACATGATAAAGCAGGGAAGGGCAGAAGGTGACTGGCCTTAGCTGGCAGGGGTGGGTGTGTGTTAGTTTCTTTTGCCATTGCTGTGATAAAACAACGGGGCTGATGAACCAACTGCAGGGAGGAGGGCCTGAGCTCGCTTCTTCTGACTGGACAGATGTGGCCAGCTGCTGCAAGCTCCTGCTGCCTTGACTTCCCCACTATGATTGGCTGCACCTTGAACTTTGACCCCGAATAAGTCCCTCCTCCCTTTAGTCAGTTCTTTCGCTCTACCTTTTGGGCCTTGGGGATCGAACTCAGATCATCCGGCTTGGCTGCAAACACCTGCTGAACCATCTCACTAACCTGTTTGTGTCAATTAATGAATCAAGGCAATCCCCCGTAGGCATGCTCTAAGGTCCAGATTCCCAGATGTGTCAAGCTGACAGTTAACCCTAACCACCTGAGCAGGGTTGTTGACAAGGGGACATTTAAACAGAGCCCTAAAGTCTGGGGCTGTGAGCCTTGTGGACGTGCGTGTGAGATGGAGGTTCGGGGGGACATTCAGCCATATGAAGGTTCTGAGACAGGGCAGCCAGGTGTCTTCATGAACCAGCAGGAAGGACCATGTGGGGGCAGAGAGAGACTTGGAGGCAGGGCCCTCTCCCACCCCACTGGTGAGGGATGCCTTCTGAACAGCTGGCATTCCAGTGACCTCACACGGCCAGTCTCTGAGACCCTCGGTCTCTTCCTCCCTCCCTTTCCACAGTGATGTCCCCAAGGGTGCCAAGACCTTTGGGGTGTCTGGGAGCTCAGAGGTGAAGATCTACATGGTCTACGACCCTGCACGGGTGCCAGAGCCTGCAGGCCGGGCCCACTGGCCACTGGATGCCAACGTGGATGTGGTGGTGGTGGTGGACACAGTCAGCAAGGACTTAAATGACCTCAGGGTAAGCCCCACTCAGAGTCTGGGCCTGGATGATGTCACATGTCCTATCATCTCCTGACACAGCTCCACAGAGTCACAGACCCACCTCATGCACCCCAACACCACACAGCACATGGGGACAACCTGGCCACCCTTCAGATCCACATACCTCCAGCTGCCCATGATGTCTGTGCTCCCCAGTCAGGACTCCATGGCCACACTCACCCGTACTCATGCAGGGGCCCAGCACACCCAGTCAAGCCTCCACAGCTATCAGAAGCCACCTCTGCCTGGCAGCTCCCTGCTGGCCCTGGCGTCTCCCCCACACAGTGTCCCCTCAGCTGCTGGCCCACAGCTTTCTCCGGGATGAGATGAGCCAAGAGCCTGTGTGTGGCTCTGCACATGGCTGCCTGTGACACACTTCCCTGGAAGGAATCCTGTCACATGGGGCAGGTGGGGTAGGGGTGGGCATCTGCACTTTGGCAAAAGTCCTGAAATTCACTATGACAATAGGATCAGGGCTGTCATTCCCTCCGAACAGAGAATGAACGGTGCCAAGAAAGGTCTCAAGCTGCCTAGGCCAGTAGGGACAGTGGTCCCTCTCTGTCTGTCCTTCTCATATTCTGGAATGTCCTGGAGTCACCATATCCAGCTTTGTAGCCCCCCTTTCTCCTCAGACTGCTTGGGGCCTTGGAACAGTACCCCAGGACATAATTGCCAAATAGCTTTGCCTCCACCCTGGGCCCAAAGCCTCTAGCTTAAAGGGGGGGGGCTGTAGGTGTGTCTCTCTTATTCCCTATCCTGCCTCCTCAGGGTTGACTTTCTCCTCCAGGTGAAAGTATCATATTTCGAGTCACAGGAGGCTGGAGCCCTGGGCCACAGCGTGCTGTACCTCACTGGTGTTGGTGAGTCCTTCTGCCTGGCTGTGGTAGCTATTGGACGGTGGTGAAGGTGACTGAAGGTTGTAGGGCCTCAGAGGGGAAGGCCTCAGCCAGCCGCCTCTCCCCTCTGCCTCCTGGGAACACCAAACGTCTCCAGGACCTACGGATTGAGATGCTTAGGGCCAGCCGGGTCTAGAAATGTCACTGCTATGGGCTTGGGCCACAATGGCTTCCTCATGGGAGGGGCTCCCACACGTCTCTGGATCCCCGACACCCAACCTAGAACCATGAAAAGCCATGTGCCTCTTTCACCCAGAGCCCATGGCAGCCTCCTCTGATGACAGATCCTGATCATAGGTTCCCAGTGGCTACAGGATCCCCTCCATGTGACATAGAAACCCAGGGTCACCAAGACATAGCCACCCAGTGCACATGGCCAAGCCAGTGACTTGGGTCCTTCCAACACCGGAACCGCCACTGCCACTCTAGCCAGAGCCCCAGGGACCAGCACATGGGTGCCCGAATGTCAGGTCTCCAGAGCTGGGCCTGCGGGTCCTCATCAGCCGAGGTGGGAGTCAAGCTGGCGGGGCCACCATCACAGAGACAGCTGACCCGCATGTCCTTCACAGATGTGTCCCTCGATGCCGACACAGGCCGCACAGGCAAGGCGAAGAAAGGCTCGGTTGACAAGGTGAGACCCCGGACACCCCAAGAGTATGGCGCTGACAGGCAGAGACCTGGGTGATCTTGGCAGCAGACAGCCCTCCCTCTGGAAGAGCAGCCAACCCCAGGATCCGTTCTGTCCGTGGAAGGATAGCCAAACTGGCTCAAGTGAGCAGTGGCTTAGGCCGTGTGACAGACATGCTGTGTGACTGCTGGGAAAACACGTACCCTTCCTGGTCTGTCTTATTCTGCCTGCTGCCGTTTCTGTTCAGGGGGCTTGATCTGGACCTCTGTACATGGCAGGTGCTTCATGGAAGGTTGCTGCATAACTGGTTGGTCTCCCTCTGGTAGAGGGGGCTACGGTGTTCGGCTACAGCTAGGCCACGGAGAATAAAGAGGAGAATGGTTTTGTCCAACAGGAAGCGTGTAGCAGCTCACACAGGGACAGGAGCTACCGTGTTCAGGGAAAGACTCGGAGAGGCAGCCTGGATCTCAAGGCTCTGTGGACAAGGCAGAACCAGGCACCTGAACGTCTGTGTGGGTCACTGACCCCACGAGGTTGATGGAGGAGATTGTAGTTGAGGGCTACAACGAAACCATGTCTTGGGCCCTAGCACAAGGGGGTGTCTGCTCAGTGGGGTGGGCAAGAGTGCCCCCACAGAGTGCCATGGAAGCAAACCATGGACCCGTGAGGTCCTACGATGTCCTGGGTTTGAATATTAACTGTTCGGTCTCGGAGTTTCTCTTTGCTTTCTTGCAAAAATGGAGAAAAGATTTAGGGTGTTGGAGACAGTAGTGACCCAGAGTCAAGAAAGCTCTGTTCACAGCCTGGAAGGACTGGTATGACGCTGGTGGCTGTCAGGCCCCGGAGAATGCTGGGATGAGGGAGTCTTCTTCATGGAGGTCAGAGTGGGTCTTAGGCAGCACCACGGCCCACAGGTGGATGTCTCTGAATCCAAGCCTCACTGAGAGTTCTGTTCTTTGTGCCCATGGTCCCTCTTGAAATCGTTACACGAAACCAGAATATAAAAGTTTCTGAGCTAACCACTGAGCCAACTCATGCCATGTCTAGTCCCCTTCCCAGAATCCCCAGGCTTGACTAACCCAAGCCTTCCCGTGTGCCACAGAAAACCTGGCGCTGGGGCTCCGGGGGCTCCGGGGCCATCCTGTTGGTGAACTGTGACAGAGACGCTGTCCGTGGGTCCAGGGAAGACCTGCATGCCAGCCATCTGAGGTCACTGGAGGGTGAGCGATGACAGGCATGGGAGGCGAGGAGGGAGGGAAAGGAGGGGGGTCTTGGTTGGGGCCTTTGTCTCACAAGCCACTCTCCCAGACCTGCAGGATATGTCCCCAATGGTGCTGAGCTGCCGTGGCCCCGACGAGCTCTTTGAGAGCCACAAGCTGTTCTTGAAGACGTCTTTGCCCGATTCCAGAAGGCTGAGGGTCTTCTGTGCCCGGGGTGAGCGGTGGCGGCCTGTCACATCTGTCCTTCCATGGCTCTCTGCCTCTGTCACCCTTTGGTAACTCATTGTGGCTGTCATGCCTACTCTGTCAGGGAACAGTATGACAGCCAAGCATGGGTGCCCCGGACTGCTGGTCCCATTGCGCAGAGGGAGAAATGGAAGCCCAGACATGCAGTCACTGTCACAGGGCTACGGGGGGTAGAGCAAGAGTTCCAAGCCAGGCTTCCCGGGCACCAAGGTCCTCCCTGACCCCACATGACTTGTTGGCTCCTCAAGCCAGTCTGCCTGCACCGAACTCTTGCTGTCTGATGGCCCCATCCGAGTAGGCAGGGAGGGTCAGGGACCTTACAGGCTGGGGCCCAGGTCCTGGCTTCAAATCCTGGCTGAATTGCTAGAGTTTACTCATCAGAACTGCAGCCTCAGGGGCCTGGTGTGCAGTTCAGTGGTGGTGTATTCAATCACCTCAAGTAAAAACCAAACCCGTGAGAAGCCACTCCCATCATCTGTCACCACAAATGAGACTCACCCATTGTGTGGTACGCACCGGTCACTTCCTTGCTTTTTGTGGCTACGTAATTGTCAATCGATGGATGTCCCTTATTTAGCATAATTTGTTCATAAGCGCCATGGACAGGTGCTTGGATCATCATCACCTTTTGGGCCAGATGCTTTTCTCTATTTATCTGCTACGCAGTTCAACTGAGGCTCAGAGAGGCTGCGGCATTGATCCGAGGCCACACAGCTTCTGCGTCACAGAGCTAGAATGGTACTCAAGCAGAACCCCCCGCCCCCCCCAAGAGATGCTTCAGGCCCAGGTTCCAGCCACAGGCTTCCTGTCCTCCTGTCCCACCAGTCTGACCCTGTCCCCACGTTGGCCTGACCCTGTTCTCCTTAGGTGGGACCTCCCTCTCCAACTACAAACAGGTGCTAGGCCCCCACCATCAGTCCTATGAGGTGGAGCGGCGTCCCGGGGAGAGAGACATCAAGTTTTACGTGGAAGGACTCACCTTCCCCGACACCAACTTCTCAGGGCTGGTCTCTCTGAGTGCCAGCCTAGTAGACACGGAGGTGGGTACAATTTTGTGGCTGGGAGGTGGGGTCGGGGACAGAGGGCAGCCGGGAACCCACAAAGGCTCTGAGCACTCCTCTCCCCCAGGCCCTCTCCGAGGCGTCACTCTTCACAGACAGTGTGACCTTCCGAGTGGCCCCCTGGATCATGACCCCCAACACCCAGCCGCCGCTGGAGCTGTATGTGTGCAGGTGAGCCCCCCGGCCCTGCCTTGCCAAAACCAATAAGTGATAACGCTGTGAGGCTGGCCTTTCTCGGGGATGCTGTCATATAGCCCTGAGCTGCCATGGGGCCACAGGGGATGTCACCTCTGCCAACAGCAGCAGCTCTAAGTCGGCTGCTATACAGGCTCAGACACCTTGAATTTAATCTGGGTAGTGGGGCCAGGTGTGGTGATGCAGGCCTGTGATCCCTCATTTGGGAGGCACAAGGAGGAAGACTGGGAGTTCAAATCCAGCCTCTGCTACATGAGGCCCTGTCTTAAAAACAAATCAAAACAGAATCTGGTTGGCGGGGCCTCAAGGGGTATGTGCCAGGGACCATGGGGACCTGGCCTCAACCTTTTGAAAACACTTCTGTGTCTTCTGAGGACCTAAGGACCCAGCCACAGGGTCCACTGTGAGCCTTGCCTATTCTGGCTGTCCTGGTCCTTCTGCCATGTACTGGTGTCTGGTGGCCTCTGCTGGTCAGCCCTTGAGATATCACACGTAGGAGTGAAGACAGGCTCCTCTGAGCTAAATGCAAAGATGTGAAGCAAGATGTGGCCAATGTGCTCAAGCAGGGTTACTTTTCTGCCTGGAGCCAGGAGCATCCCGGCCCATCTGCTCAGAGTCCTCACCAAGCTGCTCTGCCCGTTGCATCCGTGACATCAACCCCAGGTCACCCCCATAGCCACCCTAGACCACCTAGGTTGGTTCAGACACCCTGCCCCTGGGCGCCATAGCCTGGCCTTGCCCTGTTCATGCTGGTCACCTGATGTGATTTAGGCCACGAATCCCCACCCACAACCCCCGAGCCCCCAGGCTCTCCAGGGTAGGAATGGATCTGAAGCTCAGCACTCAGGGACACAGGGCCCGACACAGCTGGATTCTGGTCCCAGTTGCTGCCGCTGTCCTTGCAGCGTGACAGACGCTCATGGCCACAATGACAAGTTTCTAGAGGATATGGCCCACCTGGCCCTGAAGGCCAACTGCAAACTTGTGGTCGTTCCCCGGATAGAGAATCGCAACGATCGCTGGATCCAGGTAGGTACCAGGCTGACCCAGAAAAAGACTGTGAGTGGGTGATGGGCGCCTGGGAGGACGGGAGCCAAGCCTGGGGACATGGGCCTGCCTGACTCAGGACTGGGGGCCATTCTCCAGAAGTAGGCTCCTCCAGAAGTCCTGGCTCTGGCTGGCTCTTCTAGATGGAGTCCCGCCCCCTCCCCCCCAATCTGGGTTGTCTTTTCTGAAAGCCCCTGAAGAGGAAGCCTACTGTAGATCTTTCTTCCTTACACAGGATGAGATGGAGTTTGGCTACATCGACGCCCCTCATAAATCCTTCCCTGTAGTCTTTGACTCCCCGAGAAACAGAGGTCTGAGGGACTTCGCCCTTAAAAAGATTCTGGTGTGTGGCCAAGTACACAGGCATGGGGGGTGGCTGTGGAGGTTGGGTGTGGTGGCTCCTCTCCTGGGAACCCTGGGAGAGCCTCAACTGGTCTTTTAGAGTCCAGAGACTGATGGGGGTGGTGGCAGCAAACTGGAGAGTGGGTGGAAGGGTCCATCTGAGGATGCAAATAGAATGCAAATCACATGCAAATAGACACCCACTCCATTACACCTTCTTCATCCTGGGAGAGACAGAACAGGAATGTTCTTGGTCAGGGGCTCATTCTCAGTGGGGAGTCAACAGAAATGCCAGCCCTGACCTTGAGGGGCAATGTGAGCACACCTTACCAGGGCCTGTGCCGCTTCCTGAGCCCTGAGCCCTGAGCCATGGGTGCTGCTGTCAACATCGCCCTCTGACTTTCACTACTGAGGAAACTGAGGCTCTGAGAGGTTAAGCACCTGCCCAAGTAGTGGGCCAATTTGGCACTCGTGCACAAATCCTAACGGGTGCCCGCCCAGCCCCTGTACCTGGCAGCTGGCCGCACTCTCTCCTGTGAGTATGTGGGACATGTGTCCCCTCCTCCAGGGTGAGCGGGGGCTGGGGGGCTGGAGGACCCTGGCTCCTGGCTCTGTGAGCCTCGGCCTCCGTCCACTTTGGGTTCAGGCTGCTCCTTTCTTCTTGGCTTACTAGGCTGAAGCTGCTGCTGGGTGGATCTGGAGTCCTGAGCCCCCCGACTCCTGAGCAACTCACAAGTTTTAATGTGTGGTGTATTTCCCCCCTTCTCTCTCTCTCTGAGTGTGTGTGTGTGTGTGTGTGTGCATGTGCGTGTGTGCGCGCACACACACACACACACACACACACACACGTGGAGGCCAGAGGTCATCCTTGGATGTCACGCCTCAAGAGCCGCTTATCTTGTTTTTTTGAGACAGGGGCTGGCCAGTCAGGCTAAGCTAGCTGACCAGTAGGTGCCAGGGTTCCCCCATGTCTACCCCACCTCTCGTCCCTGGAGTTGCAAGTGTGTGCTACCACGCCAGGCTTTTACGTGGGTGCTGGGGATCAAACTTGAGAGGCTTTCTTTACCTCCTGAGCCATCTTCCCAGGGTCCTGACTTCGGATATGTGACCCGGGAGATCGAGTACGCAGGCGCTTCTGGCCTGGATTCCTTCGGCAACCTGGACGTGAGCCCGCCGGTGACGGTGGGTAACAGGGAGTACCCCCTCGGCAGAATCCTCATCGGTGGCAGCTTCCCCAAGTGAGTGGCCTGGGGGGTGCCCGTGTGGGAGGGTGCAATGAGCTCACCCACGAGGCTCTCCAGACTGGGAGGCTCTCTCCAGAGCCATGGAGTGACTGTCACCGAACCCAGACTGGAAGGTGTTCTCTAGCCCATGGGAATGACTGTCCTAAGGCTCATAAGGTCTCAGGGTCAAATTAGTGGCCCAGAGTCTGATAAGCGTAATTACCACAATAAAGCAGCATGTCAGAGGCTGGGGGTGAGCCCCGATGACAGGGCTCGCCTAACGTGCATGAGTCCCCGGGTTTGATCTCCAGCTTGAAGGAAGTAAGCCAAGAGAGGTGTCACAAGATGTGGTCCTAAGACTGGGGTGAGTGGAGGCAGAAGGACCAGAAGCTCAAGGCCATCCTCGGCTAACCTGCCTGAGGTCAGCCAAGCTGGGCGGTGACATTACCCTCTGCCATTTAAACAGGGACAGACATAGGGAAGGCAAAATTTCTCCTGTCCTACCTTGGCAGGGCCCCAAGGCAGAACAGGTAGCTGGAACTGAGCGAGCAGCTGGCCCGGTACCCTCATGGCAGAACATGTTGGTGGCCAACTGTGGTGGAGAACAAGGAGTTTAGGGCCTGGTTTGACGCTGAGACAAATGGAGATGTCTGCTCACCATGCGGAGTGGGGCCCCTCCCTGCCCCCGCATGACTAGAGGAGGTGTGCTCCTTAAAGCCCACAGGGGTTTCACCCCACCACAAACCTTGGATGCCCCTTTCATTTGTGGAGGTTGGTGTGGATCCTGGGGTGTGCCTCAACTTGCCCTCTGAGCCCCAGCTGACCCCTGGCTATGGGAAGGCCACAAAGCCTGAGGCAGAGAGCCTGCGGCTGCTAAATCAGACGAGGTGGGGTTTGCTGGTACCACGTGAGGCACAAAGCTAGGTGCCTGGACCTGCTGCACTGGGCTGAGGATACCTGGAGATGGACAGAGGCCCTGCTGGACACCCACCTCAGAGGGTGTCCTAGGGCTGGTCCTGCCAAAGCTTGGGCTTCAGGCCTGGAGGTCCTCAGGGAGGAATCTGTGAGTCTTCGGGGTCCCATGCCCACAGTGCCGCTCAGCCAGTGCTCACCATGAGGTCCGGCAAATAGTCAGTGGTGAATTTAGGGTCACATGCCAGACACGGGTGAAAGTACTATGGGTGCAGAGCATGGTGGTACAACCCTATGACCCCAGCACTCAGGGGGCTAAAGTGGCAAGATTATGAGTTCAAGGCCAGCCTTGGCTGCAGAGTGAGGCTCTGTCTCCAAAACCCAAAACCCAAACAAATGAGACAAAACCAACAAACTAAAGGCGGGGGGGCGACTAAGCAAAACAACAACAAAAACCAGCACCCAGAAAAGGCAGTTCTCAGGACGAGTGGGCAATGCTCATGTGCTTTAGACAAATGATTTCTTTTATGTGCCATGCCTCATTTTATTCAGCTCCAGAATGGGCCTCATAAAGGCCCTCTCCCTTGGGGCTGGCCAGATTGCCCAGTGGGTAAGGTGCCTGCTCTGCAAGGGTGAGTTTGTATCCTCAGCACCGTGGTAATGAGCCGACATTGCAGCCCACATCTGTAATCTCAGCACTGGAGGAGAGGCAGAGACAAGAGGACCCCTGGGGCTCCCTGGCCAACCAAGCTGGCAGAAACAGTGAGCCCCAAGTTCAGTGAGAGACACTGTCTCCCAAAACAAGATGGAGAGCCATAGAGGAAGACACCTCACACACACACACACACACACACACACACACAGATTTGGAGTCGGGGTGGAGGAAACACATCTGTCCCAGTCAGGGGCTCTTCCCCATTCAAGCTGCAGAGACTGTTTCTGGGGCTTCTAGGTTCTCATCAAGGGCCTGCAAGGGAGACAGGCGTCTCCAGGTGCCCATTGGCTGTGACTAACCCAGGAGCTGTACATCAGTCTGTGAACAGTTTAAACAAACAAGCAAACAAACAAAAACAGGAATAAGGCCCCTGGTGGACAAATGAGACCTTGGTGTTCAGAGAGGGAAGGCTACTGGTGTGAAGCCACAGGGTTAGAGAACAGCGCAAATCCAGGCATCCTCTTTGGGTCCTGATGTAGGATTTGACAAGTTAGGCTGCTGTCCTGTGTCCTCCCTGACATCTGTCCTTGGCAGACCAGAGCAGGCCACCTTCAAGATCCCAGCAGGTGGCGCACACCCTTGATCCCAGCACCCGGGAGGTGGAGGCAGGCAGATCTCTTGTGAATTCCAGGCCAGCCTGGTCTCTGTGAGTTTCAGACTAGCTAGGGCTACACAGTGAGACCCTGCCATTAAAAACAAAATAAGTCCCAGTGAGCCACAGCATCTGTAAAATGGGGACAGTGCCAGCCCCAGCCTCATGGAGCTGCCTTGTGATTAGACTCGGCCCTGGGAGAGGACTCTATGGATGGCACACAGTAGTTAGTACCTGTCTCCTCAACCTTGGTAAGAATCCAACAGGGAGATGAAGTCTTGAAGGAAGAGAGTTCCAGGCCTGACAGCTCAGAAGGAGAAGGTTCCAGGGAAAGACAGCAGCTGTTACAAAGGCCCTGAGGTAGGAATGCGCCAGAGGGTTTACAGGGCCAGGAGGACATAGGGGATGAAGGTGAGAGAGAAAAGAGAGGCCCATGAGGCACGAGATGAGAAAGAGAGTAAGGTGACCCTCAGATGGTGACATTGCTTTCGTATGTGCATCCCAGGATGATCTTTTTGTTGTTGTTGTTTGGTCGGTTTGTCCAGACAGCAATTCTCTGTGTAGCCCTGCCTGTCCTGGAACTTACTCTGAAGACCAGGCTGGCCTTGAACTCAGAGATCCGATTGCCTCTGCCTCCTCAGTGCTGGGATTAAAGGCATGTGCCACCACCTCCCAGCTTCAAGATGATCTTGAGGACTAAAGGATGTAGCAGTGGAGGAGCCTAAGCTAAGCCCACAGTAGGTACCCAACAAACTTTCTCCACTCCTGAGCTCAGAGCATTGAACAATTCCGCCCCCTGGTGTTGGCTTTGGTGATGCTGCAGAGCCCAATCTGCCGATTCCGGGGCGGGGACCGCCTCCTCTGCCCCAGCCTCCAGAAAGGAGGGTGGGAGAGGCCTGGAGGAGAGTGCAGAGGCCTGGCCCTACACCTGCTGGACTGTTTCTCATTGTTCAGCCTTCAAAACAGCCCATGCTATATTAAACTAACGGCCAGAAGAATGTGGTTCCTGCCTTCTACCCACAATTCCAACCAGGAGCTTCATTTGTGCCCTTGTCAAGCCTGTCTGTGCCAGGCTCCAATTTCAATTTCTTTCTTTCTTTCTTTCTTTCTTTCTTTCTTTCTTTCTTTCTTTCTTTCTTTCTTTCTTTCTTCCTTCCTTCCTTCCTTCCTTCCTTTCTTTCTTTCTTTCTTTCTTTCTTTCTTTCTTTCCTCTCAGGAGGCAGTTGTGTGCTACCACATCCCGTAGATGTGGTATCAGGGATTGAACCCAGGACCTCATGCATGGCAGGCAAGCACTGTGCAAACTGAGCTGCCTCTGAAGCCTCTAGACTGTCTATTAGGCAGCTGCTCCAAAGCGTTTGCCTAGTTTGCCAGTGTTTTTGAAACAATGTTCTATGAGAGAGGCTGGGGCTTGAGCAGGAAACCGCTTAGACCCCTAGGCTAAGGTCCGGTAGAGTACGCATCCAAGCAAGGACTGAGACCTAGGCAAATAAGTATTTTAGGTGGTAACCAGTGCCATGGAGAAAAATGAAGCTGTGAGGGGGGTTGGGATGTGACCGCCATTCGTCAAAACCTCAGAGAAAGATGGCAAGATTTGAGTTACACCTGGAATAGGCAAGAGGGGAGCCATGAGATGCTGGGAGAAGGCTGTGACTCCAGAGGAAAGGCAGAGTAGGTACAAAGGTCCTGAGGGAGGAATGTGTCTAGGAAGTTCAGAGGACAGCAGGAAACCAGAATGAGTATGAGAGAAGAGAGTCAGGGCCAGGGTGGGGCTGGGTAGAGAGTGGGCAATGGGGAAATCAGAAGGAGGTACTTAGGAGCCATCTGGAGGTGAGATAGGAGTGGTGCCAGGGTTTCAACCAGAAGAGAGACAGTCTGACTTAAAAAAAAAAACAATTTATTTACTTACTATGTGTACAGTATTCTGCCTGCACATACACCTGTGTGCCAGAAGAGGGCACCAGATCTCACTATAGATGGTTGTGAGCCACCATGTGGTTCTTGGGAATTGAACTCAGGACCTTTGGAAGAGAGTGCTCTTAACCACTGAGCCATCTCTCCAGGTCCATAGTCTGACTTTTAAAAGCCTCCCTTTGGATACAGCATAAAGGATCAAGTTTGAGACAGGCATCAAGAATAGGACAAGGCCACTGGCCACCCAGGGAAGAAGGCTTCCAGTTGCTGAGAACAAAGAAGGGCCACATCGATTCTTACTTAGGGTAGAGCCTCCACAGTGGAAGCAGGTCAGCGAGCTTGTGGGTGACATGACCTTAAGCTGGAAGGTTGGTTGGGGACAGGATCTTTTTATATAAAATAACCCTTTGAGTGGGTCCTCCTTCCCAGAGGGGAAAGTAAGGCTTGGAGAGCTGAGAAGGCAGCCTGGTCTACACTGCTGAGAAAGGCCAAGGCCAGACATTAATGATCCTAGTCCAGAGATTTGAAGCCCAAGCCGAGACCAGGGCCTAGGGATGTAGCTCAGTTGGTAACATCCTGAATCATTAAGTAAAATCCCTAGCCCCATAGAAACCAGTTGCAGTCTTGCATGCTTGTAACCTCAGCACTTGGGAGGTAGAAGTAGGAAGGTCAGTAGTTCAAAGCCATCCTCCGTTACGTGAGGAGGTTCTGGAGGAGGGTTCCTGCTGCACTCTCCTTGGCTAAAGGGTGGTTAGGAAATGCTGGATCTTGCCTCAGGAACTTCTGGGGGTTGGTTAGTAGGGAACCCAGATGCCAGAGGCAGTGTGTAATCCCCACACTCTGGAATGAGTAAGACTCCGTCAACATGCAGTCTTCAGACTCCACAGGGTGATTGGCTGGGCTCACTCAAACAAGCTCCACCTCTTGCCAAGCCTGACCCCTGACCCTGGCCTGGCCTGCGTCTGCCATGCCCCACCTGTCCCCTGGCCACTGGTGTCTGCCTCTCTCCTCCTGGGATGTCCTTCCACCCTCACTCCCAGTGGCCTCAGCTTGGGCTTCAAATCTCTGGGCCTGTAATCGGTGGAGTCTAGCCCTGGCCTCTCTCAGCAGTGTGGCCAAGACTAAGTCACCATAGCTCCCTGAGCCTCGGTTTCCCCTCTGGTTGTGAGGGCATGCGCGATGCACAGAGGGGCACAGGGAGATTGACCAAGTCTCTCCCCCGCAGGTCCAGCGGGCGTCGGATGGCCAGGGTGGTCCGTGACTTCCTGCAGGCCCAGCAGGTGCAGGCGCCTGTGGAACTCTACTCCGACTGGCTTTCTGTGGGCCACGTGGATGAGTTTATGACCTTCGTCCCCACTTCTGACCAAAAGGTGTGCCCCTGCTTCACCAGCCCACGGACTTCCAACTGAGTCACCTCTGCCCCATCCAGCCTGATGGGGGGGGGGCGGACCTCAGGGCACCGGTAATGCCGCCAGCTCAGTCCTGTGGGTTCAGCATGGCCTGAGGCTTAGGCTGTGCTTCCCTGAGGAGTAAAAGCCTCTGGCCAGGAGGACACTGTGTGCTTCCTGCTGGTCCTAAGAATCAGAAATGACACCAGTTAGAGTTGGAGATATGACTCTAGTACCTACTGTATGCTGGACTCATACACACTTTTTACCCATGTAACCCTCCAACAGGGCCATTACTGCCTCCATTTTACAGATAAGGAAACCCAGCTTCACTCAGGTCCATACAACCTATGGGTGGCTGGGGAGGACTTTAAACAGGTGTGGGCTCCGGTCTCTACACTGGCCACAGAGTTCCACTGCCTTGTAGAGAGGGGTAGGAAGAAAGCAGCCCTCAGACCTCATGAGCAGAACTGCCAGGTGTGTGTGTGGGGGGGGGGTGCGCGCACGTGCAGTGATTCTGGTCCAGCAAGAGGAGCTCTGAGGAGGGTAGGAACAGTGAGCAGCTGGAGCAGGGAGAGACCTGGATTAGGTGGAAGGCAGGAATCTTTTGAGCCTCCTGGGAGCAAAGTGAGCAGGATTCCAGGCAGGGAGACCCTTGTGCAAAAATGGCCTGTGAGCGGGACCACTTGGGTGGTGAGTGGGGTGGACAGGGAGGGGGGAGAATAAAGCCCAAAGCACATCAGGCTCCTGAACTGAGTCCTTGGAGGTCTCTGGCCTCGAACAAATCCATGCCTTGAGCCATGTATTGTGCTCTGTGGCAGGGTTTCCGGCTGCTCCTGGCTAGCCCCAGTGCCTGCCTTCAGCTGTTCCAGGAGAAGAAGGAGGAGGGCTATGGCGAGGCCCTGCAGTTTGAAGGTGAGTGCCAGCGACTCTGTCACCCGCCACCTCATGCCACCTAACCATCCGTGGGCATTTTCCTACCGCTGCCCCAGGGCAAGGAGGGAAATTGAGGGGCCACAGGGTCACCCCAGATCCTTGGATGGTGGTGTAGCTCCTAGGCTGGACCTCGGGAGAGGTACAGGGGGCCTCCCTGGGTTCAAATCCTGGGCTCAACACTTGCTGGAGGCAGAGTCAACAGAGGGTGAGTTCTTGCCTCCGGCTCCCTTCTCTTAATTGAAAATGACAATCACGCTTCCTATTGTGGTTTTAAAGATCAACAAGGAAGCAAGCCGGCCTCCCATTGGGAGCTACTGGGGAGCCCTTTGCCCAGCATTTCTGAACCTTCGACAGGCCTTGGCTGCCGCTGGAAACAGCCTCTCAAGTGTCCGGCCTTTCTCTTCTTCCTTCCTACTTCTGTTAGCTTTGCAGGCCTGAACTGGTGAGGCAGGGAGGCTCCGGGCAGTGTCCCTGAAGTCACACACTGTCTGTGCCCCTGAAGTCACAGTCTGTCCTTCACAGGCCTCAAGCATAAGATGAAGAGAAGCATCAACGATATCTTAGCCGACAAGCACCTCAAGAGGGACAGCATACACGTACAGGTGAGGACAGGTCTGTGGCCAGGTGGTGGCAAGGTCCAGGGTGTCGGGGACAGGACCCAGCCCCGGTTTGCCCTGCAGGTTTCTGAGAGTGTGGGACGGGGCCTTGTCCTCAGGGGCTGGCAGAGTCAGGGATAGGCTAGCCTCCGTCAGGCCGCAGCAGACTCGTGGAGTTGCCTGCCTCTGGGGTACAGTCTACTTCCACGGAAGTGAATCCAAGGCCTCACCCCAGAAGCGTAAATGTGAGAGGCAGAGATATGGGGTCTTGAGGGACCCTGTGCAGAGAGTAGGTGGGACAGGTCTGGGAAGGGGCGGGGCTCACCAAAGACAGTGCCTGCCCTGTGTGTGTGCTTGGCTCAGTGAAGGGAAGAGTCCCCTCCGTCCCTCTGCACCAAGCCACGGACTTTACCTAGATGGCTACGGTGGGTCGGCAGTATCAGCTCACGGTGGTTGGGATAGTATGCTAAAATGACAGGGGTCATCAAAGTGGCTCGTAGGTAAAGGCTCCTAGTGGCAAGCCTAATGAGCTGAGTTTGATCCCAGGAATCCACATAATGGAAAGAATTAACTGAACTCCACATATGCCTACACACACACACACACACACACACACACATACACACCACAATTTTAAAATGTAGCCAAGGGGGCTGGAGAGATGGATCATTGGTTAAGAGCACTGGCTGTTCTTCTGGAGGTCCTGAGTTCAATTCCCAGCAACCACATGGTGGCTTTCAACTATCTGTAATGGAGTCTGATTCCCTCTTCTGCTGTGCATAAAAACAGTGTTCATTTATATATAATAAATAAATAAATCTTTTTTAAAAATGTAACCAAGGACTGAAGAGATGGCTCAGTGGCCGAGAGCACTGTCTGCTCTTCCTGAGGTCCTGAATTTAATTCCTAGCAACCGCATGGTGGCTTACAACCATCTATAGTGAGATCTGGTGCCCTCTTCTCGTGTGCAGGTGTACATGCTGATAAGGCCCTTATACATTAAATTAAAAAAAAAATGCAACCAAGGGCTAAAGAGTGGAGTCAGCAGTTCAGAGCACTGGCTGCTCCTCCAGAGGACCCAGGTTCAATTCCCAGCAACCACTTGGCAGCTCACAACCATCTATAACTCCAGTTCCAGGAGACCCAGCACCCTCTTCTGGACTCTGTTGGCCCCAGCTCTGCACATAGCACACAGGCACGCATGCCGGCGAAACACCCATATACATAAAAATAATTTTTAAAAATTGTAATAAGTGGCAGGATCATTTGGAACCACGCCTCAACTTTTGTTAACTCTGTGCAGTAGGGCATGCTTGAGCCTCAGTTTCCCCACTTCGGGCAGCTCTGAGTTCTTTCTCGAAAAACCTTTGAGGGGCCCGGGGTGCCCACAGGTGCTGAGGGCTGCGGGCAAGCACAAGGCACTTAGACTCTTCTGTCCTGGGGCGCGGCATCCCTCCTGCCCAGGAATGCATCGACTGGAACCGGGTGGTGCTAAAGCGGGAGCTGGGCCTGTCGGAGAGCGACATCGTGGACATCCCACAGCTCTTCTTCTTGAAGGGAGCCTATGCCGAAGCCTTCTTCCCCGACATGGTGAGAGTCCGAGGTGGACGGGTGGACACAGGGGCTGCCCCAGGGACAGCTGGGTCAGCAGTTCCTATGTGGGGCAGGTGCATGCCCTGGGGTGCCTCTGACAGCCACAGTGACCTGGTGCCTATGGCACCTGGTGGGCAGCAGCCAGGAGGGCTGCTAGGCACCCCACAATGGGGAGGCCAGCCCCACCCCCAAGGGGCTTTCATTTTCCAAAAGGATTTATTTACCTACGTACGTATGTATTTTGTGTGCGTTGCTGTTTTGCCTGCATGTACGTCTGTGATCCCAGACATGGATGTTTCTGCCTTCTGTCTGAAGGCTCACTCTAGAATTCACTTGAGGCTCCTACAAGGGGCTTCTCTGTAGGCACTTCCTTGCAGGCAGAACAAACAGTAGCCACTAGGCAACTGACACCCAGATAAGGCCAACAGCCCACACCCACAGTTGGGAGAGGCCTGAGTGATGCTACCAAGGTAGCCGTCTCGCCAGCCCATTTCCTGCCAGCAAAGGATATGGGGTGAGGCCCTCAGGAACACGTGTGCTCTGGAGTGGGAAGTGCCTTGAGCTTGGGTGCTTCTCCTGAAACAAGAGTAGAACCGAGGTAGGGAGAGGATGTGCAGGCTGGAGTGGGGGGTACCCAAGTTCCTGTCTGTCCCTGAGGTCCAGCCTCCGGGCTGGCAGGGAACCATTCCCCAGAAATGGGAGCTTTTCCCATGAGCCTCCAGCTGCTGGGCACGGCAGGGTGTTTCACGGCATCTCTGGCTCCCTCTAACAACTGGTAGAGCCAGGGAGTAAAATCCTTCTTCCTGAACAGCGCGGCTTGAAGCTCTGCCTTCTGCTATGGCTTTCCCTGCTGGGAAAGCACTCTGGCAGTCTGCAGCGTAACATGGCATCCTCTAAGCCATCGGGACGACATGGTGTGCCACGTGTGGCCTGCAGAGGACAACTAGAGACAGGAAGTGGTTTTAACCTACACAGCCACATGAGGCTAATAGCTGCTCACATCTGAACACTGAGGGACTGACCTCTGGACTTTGGTTCCTGTCGTAGGAGGGACATGGCTAAGGTTAAAGCCCATGACCTTGGGCTGTGACTCTTGACTCCTAGAAGGGAGGCCTGCCCATGGCAATAAACGTGGCTTCTTATTTCTTTCCCTGCCCCTTGACCCCCTGCATTCCCCACCGCCCACACATGCACATTCCAGCGCATCTAGTGGGCAACAAACCTTTGTGACCTCCCTTAATGTTAGTTACCCTGTCTGAACCACAGCCTGGGCCGGGGGGGGGGGGGGCTATGAGGCGTAGGGACAATGTTTATGGCATGCACAGACTCTCAGTAAGTGCTGAGGACTAACAGGACTGCTAGGAGGAGCTGAGCAAGCTGGGTAATGAAATAGATAAAAAAAGAAATAAAAAGGAAGGACACGACTGCTCCGAGGTAATGGTGGAAAGAAAGTTTATTGTAGATATGGGGGAGGGAGAGCATAGCAAGAGGCAGGAACATCCCAGAGTGGACATGACCCTGAGCAGCGCTCTCTGAGGAGAGGGGGAGGGGAGAGTAAAAGGTAGATTTTTTTAAAAGGAGCTGGGTAACCAAAATGGCTGGATTATATAGGGAAGAGTAGCCTAGGCCCTAGGCTGGAGAGTTCAGGGTAGGGGACAAGGGTGTGCCAGTCAGAAGGATCCTGTAAGAGGTAGGGCCTGGAGGAGGCTGGGAGAACCTGATGGCCAAGTCCACTTTGATACGTTAAATAGGCACCTCAGTTAGCCATCTGTCCTGGGTTTGAGTCTTCACAGTGAAGACATTTAGTTCTGTACATTTAAACTCTGAAGGTAACAAACGTGTTACAATATGACAACTGTCTGAGAGATGGAAGAAGCTGGGCGGGTGGTAGCCCACCCCTTTAACCCCAGCACTCAGGAGGCAGAGGCCCGCAGATCTCTGTGAGTTCAAGGCCAACCTGGTCTAAAGAGTGAGTTCCAGGACAGTCAAGGCTACACAGAGGCCCTCTGTCTTAAAAAACCAGAGAGAGAGAGAGAGAGAGAGAGAGAGAGAGAGAGAGAGAGGTGTAAGAGGTGTGAGAGGAGGGGGTGACTGCCATTGGTACAGCGTTCACCAAGCACCAGTTATGAGGAACCAAGGAACTGCTCCACCACTGAGCTACAACCCCAGCCCACCTTTAACATTTTTTTAAAGATATGTATATGTTTTAGTTATGTAGCCCAGGCTGGCCCTAATTAAAATCACCATCTTCCTGCTTACAACTCCCAAATTATGATGGGCACATACCCCACCCCCATTTAGATGCCAGTTCCTGACCAATCCCTGGTTCTGGTGAGGATGGATCAGCAGAGCCAAAGCCCAGAAGGAAGCCAGGGGAGTGGTGCATTCACAGCCAGCAGGGCTTTTCATCCCCCCCCCTCTCTCTCAGGTCAACATGGTGGTCCTAGGCAAGTACCTGGGCATCCCGAAGCCCTTTGGCCCTCTCATCAATGGCCGCTGCTGTTTGGAGGAGAAGGTTCGCTCCCTGCTGGAACCGCTGGGCCTGCGCTGCGTCTTTATTGATGACTTCCTGTTTTACCACCAGCTGCTGGGGGAGATTCACTGCGGCACTAACGTTCGAAGAAAACCTTTTACCTTTAGGTGGTGGAACTCGGCTCCCTGAGCCTGCTGGGCCACCACCCTTGCTGCCCTGTTGATGAGAGTCCCAGGGCAAAGGACACGGACCAGCCTCCAGCCTCCTGGGGCCTGAAAGCTGGCTGGCTATTGTGGTCAGCTGAGCTCCAGGAGGACTCCATCCTTCTGCATCACTCTTCCCTCTCCCTTTCCCAGCCACGGCCCCCAGAGGGTCAAGTTTGGCAGCTGAGACTGTTCACGGCATGGCCCCCACAGGCTCGCCTCACTTTGAGTTGCTTCCCTCTCTTTGGACACCTTGCTGGAGCCTGTGAAAAAATGGCTTTGGAGCTGTTTGAGAAATGCCCACCATGCCTGGACCCTGGGGTGAGGGCACCATGGTTCCATATGACTCCTGAATTGCGTGACATGAAAAGGAAGATTTGGGGTGTCCTTTTCCCTAAGGGACCTCAGGCTATGACCCTCTGGCCCGATCAGCCAGCTCTAGGTAGGCAAGTAAGGACAGGAAAGCTCAGTCCTTGAACAGGAGCAGGCACAAAAGCCCCTCTAATGGCCAACTCCATCCTCGAGGTCCTCTGCTGGACGCTTGTTATTTGTCCGGGGAGCCTTTAATTATAAGACCTGGTGCTTCCGGTTGGAAGCCGCTGAGAGGCATAGGGAGGCCCTTGGAAGTCTGCAAGTGGGGGTGGGGTTGGGGAGGGGTGGGCAGGAAAGTCGAACCAGGAAGGCAAAGAGGTTGCCCATCTTGGGGGTGGGAGACCCGGAAGCCTGAGACTCCTAGCTGGACGTTTGGGGCCCCTGAACCTGAAGGCTGCTGGTCCAGATGTGAAGGGGGTGGGGCCCCAGGTGTTAGGAGAGGGTGGGGCAGGCCATTAAGTTACATCTGGAGGTGGGGCTTAATTTCCTCTAATAGTCTCCAATTACTCCCTAACCTGCTGCAGGCAGTGGGAGGGGCGGGCCCACACTCCTGCCCAGCCTGGGACCCTGCCCAACACTTGCACTGCCCCAGTAAACCCCATGGCAGGCCTGTGTCCCCCTCCCACGGTTGGACAGACAGCTGCCCTGGAGGCTCATAGGCAGTGGGTGAGGTCACAGAGGCATGTGGAGGCAAGCAGGCAGGCAGATCCGGCTGCAGGGCATGGCTGGCCGAGGCCTGCCGTCCCGTCTTCCTCCTCTGATCAAGGAGCCGCCACAGGCCGCTGGATTCTGCCTGTGTACTTTTCAGTAACTTCTGGCACGCTGTGACCCCAGACTTGAGGCAGCTATTGTCACTCTGCAGCCAGTGGACACTCAGTGAGCAAAGGCTTCTGTGGAACTGTTAGGATGGACGTGGCCAGATAAGAATTGGCTCTTCCCCTCCAGAAGGTTCTACAGACCGGAAACCCCACTTGTAGACTCCCGACAGCAACACCTTCCTCTATGGTCATGATCCAGCCGAGGCTGAGCCATGGAGGAGAAGGAGAAAAAGAAGGAAGTGGGAGAGAAGGGTTGGGGGCAGGGCCTGATCTCTGAAAAGGAGAGGAGACTGCAGAGCCCTGGTGAGCATGTAAGCAGGCCTTCAGGGTCACATGATGGGTGCTCCGGAGCTGCTGCCCAGGCTGTTTGGGGTCCTGGGTGATTGGCCCCACTCTTTCTGGTCAATAAAAATATCATTGTGCATTCTTTAAGTGGCTGCCTTATTTGTTTCTGGGCTGATGAAGGGAGAGGCAAGCCTAGCCCCTAGGCTCAGTGTCAGCAGGCCACAGGCAGCCCCTGTCAGCTGAGCAGCTTCCTGGGCTGAGGCAGGTGAGTGCCGGGCAGCAGCTGATTCAACAGAATGCTTGGCACTTGTACACTCTCTCTCCAGTTTTGTGCCTGAGATGCTATCTGGGAAGAGGGAGCCGCCTCTTCCTCTCCTCCTCCCTTGGCTTTTATCTTCCATCTGTCGGGGAGGATGAAAAGAGGCAGGGAGGCCCTGGGTCCTGCTAGCAGAGGGGGACGAAACGAACCAGCCTTGGTGGTCCGATCTCAGGAGCCTGGAAATGCCTTGCTATGACCTCAGATGGTATTCTTGGACACACACTTACCTTAACTTCATTTATGGACTAAAGCTGTTTCCAGTCGACACGTAAAAGCCTGGATGAACCATGGGGCTGTTTCTATAAGTCGGTACTGGGCTAGCAAGATGGCCCATTGGGTAAAGGTGTTTGGTACCAATCCTGATGGCCTGAGTTCAATTCCCAGGACCCACATGGTGGAAGGGGAGAACAGACTCCCATAAACTGGCCTCTGACTTCCATGTATGCCCGTTGGCATGAATATGTCCACATACACAAAACCAATGAGTATGTGTACAAAAATAAAACGCAGTTTAAAAGCTGGTACCAAGCTGGAGAGATGTGATGGAAAGAATCTACTTCCAAAGGGAGGATTAGGCTCTGGCACGAGGCTCATCATGTCCCCAGCATGACGTGTCAGCATTTTGGAGGGGGTTCCCCACTCTCCCCACCCATTCCCCACTGTATGGGACTTTATCAAGAACACCGCGCCTGCCTGTAATCCCCGAACTCAGGGAGGCAGAGGCAGGAGTATCTCTGAGTTCGAGGCCAGCCTGGTCTACAAAGTGAGTCTAGGACAGAGGCTACACAGAGAAACCCTGACTCAAAAAAAAAACCACAAAAATGAATAGATAGATAGATAGATAGATAGATAGATAGATAGATAGATAGATAAAGCTGGTTCTTACCTAAAGCTGAGTCCACAACTCAGCCACTTAACAGCTATAAACAAGCTTCCCTGGGCCCTGGCTGCTTTGGGGAATGTCCTTCCCAGACACTGAACTACTGCAGAGGGATGGTCATAGGCTTCAAATCCTCCAGCTGGTACAAATGGGGGACCCTGGGAAGCAGATCCTGGTCCCTGCCCTGCCCTGGGGGGACAGCAGCCACAGGGAGGAAGAAAGGGCCTCTGCTCAGCACTTCTGAGCCTCCACAGCCATTATCTCTGCCAGGGCAGGTGACTGGCCACATTTTCTACACGTGAGGAAACTGAGGCCCCAGGATAAGAGATGCGACCTCATCATGGTGCAGCCTGACCTGAACCCAGCCTCCTCTTCCCAGAGTCCTCATTCTTGCTTGCTGTCCACACACCCCTTAGCCTCAGTTTCCCCACCTACAAGAGGGCCTCGACATTCTTGGCTCCTGACCACCGTTCACTTCTGTATCATCTTGCCCCTCGGGAGGTTTTGACCGCCAACATCAGCAGCAACAGCCTGCAGGAGAGTGAGCCCAGATCCATGTCAGTCCTGCCCAGCCGCGATTCCATCAGCCTCATGGCAGCCATTGCTCAATGGGGGGGGGGGGGGGAGTGACGTGCTGCCAGGAAGCCCCTGAGGCAGGGAGGAAGCCCGGTCCTGTCTTACAACCCAGGCTTTTAATTAAGGCAGTCAGGGGATCAACACAATGGCCCCATGGGTAGAGGTGCTTGCCACCAAGCCTGTCAGCCTGAGCTCTACCCTGGCGTGCACCCAGTGGAAGGAGAGAACCGACTCCTCTGGCCTCCATCCAGGCACCGTGGTACACATGCACACTGCCACCTCCATAAATGTAAAAATTATCAATATGCATGCAGAGACAACATTTTTAAAGAAAAAGGAGGCGGGGGGTGGGGGGAAGAAGGCCAGTGGGAGCCAAGGACGTGGCTCATGCCTAGCAAGCACAAATCTCAGGATTTGATCCCTAGCACTGGACACAACGGAGTAAGCTAGTGCAGACCTGCCATCCCAGCACTCCGGGGGCAGGAGGGTCAGAAGTGCGAGACTGTCCTAGGCCTCATAGTGACTTTGGAACATCTAAGACTCGAAAGAAAGAAAGAAAGAAAGAAAGAAAGAAAGAAAGAAAGAAAGAAAGAAAGAAAGAAAGAAAAGAAAAGAGAGGCAGGTAGGTGAGGAGAAGTGGAGGAGGAAAAGGAGTATGACCAGTATCTCTCACAGGCTTGCATGAAGAATCCAGTTGCCTGCAGCAGGTTGGAACTACTGGGAACCTGCATTCTTAGCAGCCCTTCCAGCAGTATGGAAAGAGGTGAGGCCAGAGAGCAGAGAAGGGCCTGGACAAAGCCCTGTGTTCCTCCGCACGGCCCATCTCCAGCGCCCCACCCCCACCCCACCCCATCCATCCCTGATGTGCTGGCCAAGCGCCTGTAGGGACTCGCTTTCTTTCCAGCTAGAAATTAGCTCCCTGGGTACCCTGGGGTGGGAGCTACGGGTTCCCTATGCAAATATCAGAGCCCTTCCAGCCAATCCTGAAGAGGGGATTGGCTCTTCGGCCTCTGAGAAGAGGCTAGACTTCTAGCGCTAGAGCCAATGGGCTTGCACCTTGGGCTGGAGGGGTGGGGCTGGGGACTTTTAAACCACCTCCAGGGGGACCTCTGGCTAGTGCTGGGTTTGGTGGCCAGAGCCCCCATCCTAGGCCGGTATGTCCCTGCAGAGGATTGTACGTGTGTCCCTGGAACACCCCACCAGCGCTGTGTGTGTGGTGGGCGTTGAGACCATCGTGGACATTTATGGGTAAGAGTTGGCCCTGGAGGGTCTGGGGTTCTTCATGCCGAGCCCCTGGGCCTTCCCCCCCTAGGAGCTGTGTAGCTGTTCCTCAGGGGACGGGTTGGGTCTGGGTGCTTAGTCTGAGGTCTTAACCTTGGAATTCACTGGTGTTCCAAGTGTGTCTCATGGGCCCAAGTGCCCAAGAGTGGGTCCTTTGCTGTAGTCAGCCGGGTTCACACGATGTTGGTCACAAAGTGCAAAGGAGGCACAGAGGGGGTGAGCCATCAGCCCAGGTCATACAGTCACCAGGAGGCAAAGCTGGGCTCTGAGCCCACTGCAGACTTCCTCGGAACGCCATGTCCAGCTGCTCAACCACTGGACCCCCGGGCTTCCGTTCCATCTTCACCAGCTGCTCACCACCTCTGTACTGTGCCTGCTTTATGCCAGGCTGAGCCTCTATGGCACAGGGTGGTTTGGGTGGAGGGGGTGTAGGAATGAGGCTGGTTCCTTAGGCTTTTGAGTCCCAGCACTGAGGCTGAGAAGGGGACAGAGTCCAAGGATGTTGGGGTCAGGGTGCCACCCCTCAGACCCTCCTGCCCGCTTCTTGGATGTGGCTTCAGCACCAGGACACCAGAAGTTCCCATGGGACTGAGTCGTCCTTGGCCAATAATGCCCCTACCCCTCCTGGGTCAGCCGAAAGGAAACCGTCTCAGGATATCGTCAGATGTGCCTGAGGGGCCAAAGTTTGAAACCCTTTGACTACAAGCTTCCAGAAGTAAGCATTTAAAAAGTGGAGTGAACCTGGCTGGAAGCACAGAGGTTTGAGGCCTGAGGTGTGGAGGACAGAAAGTGAGCTGCCCATCACGGGAAACCAGCAAGTCTGGGATGAGCTGCATACCAGGAGCTGGTGCCTGGCTGGGGGTAGGTGGGCTGTGGGCTGTGCAGGGGGCAGTTTGTGGCTTCCAAAGAAGCAGGTAGGATGGGAGGGGGTGGACACTGCCTGGCGCCATGGCCCGCTCCGGGACTGCATGCCCACGAGAGTGACTCACTGCCCAGGTGCCTTTGTGTGCATTGGGTAGATATGGCTCTGGTTTGACCCGTCCAGGGAGCTGGGGATAGCTCCTCCTCCTCCCTCTCCTGCTCCTCTCCCCCTCCTTCTCTTCTTCCTCCTCTTCCTCTCAGAGGTGGTGCCTTTGAGGATGGAGGATGGGCTGGTGAGAGGCAAGCAGCTGTTTGGGGCTGACTTGATTGACTAGGGCCATGGTGGGTGTTTACCCAGAAGATTGGGGATGGGACAGCCGTGGATGGTGATAGGGCTCTGGGGTCTTCTAGAAGGATGTCCACACACCCCGATGGCCAGTCACCCTGGGAAATGGAGTGTCTCAGTCATTTATTTATTTACGCACTCGTCATGGGCTTTTTGAGGGTTAGTGTATGCCCAGCCCTGGGGACTCTCAGAAGTGGAAGGAAGATGGTTGTTACAGGGGGCTGGCTGTCCAGTGGGGCTGCAGAAATGACTTATGTCTTAGAAAGGGAGAGCGAAAATGGACATCTTGGAGGGCTCTTCCTGGAGCCCGGCCTTGGCCTACAAACCAGGGGCTCAGCCCTGCTTCTGGCTGGTTCATCTTGGCAAGCACTTGCCCTATACTCTCCGCTTCTAGCTCTGCGAGGTGGTGGGCCAGTGACGTGATGGTGCACCAGGCTGTCAGTGGCCTGCAGCATCTTTGCTTCTTTACCCAGCTAAGCGAGCTTCCCACAGCCAAAGGGTGAGGGCATCCTCACCATTTCATAGATGAGGAAAGCATGACCCAGAGAGGTCAGCCAAGGTGTCAAAGCTCACACAGCCCTTAGCACCTTAGAGAGGCAGGGGGACATGGAACTGTTTGGTCCTTCCTTCAGGGACACTTAGGAGGAGGATGTAGATGGTACGTAGAATATAAACCAATGCTTACAATATGGAAAGCATTCTGTTGTGGTATCCATCACCACCATCATTACCATTACCATCACCATCATTACCATTACCATCACCATCATTTTACGGGTCTGCACCTAGCCTGCGCAGAGTCTCAAGTGTTCCCAAACCTTCCATGCACCAGCTGGCTAGGGCACAGCCCCTGAGCCCCACCAGGAGATGGAGGACTAAATGATAAGAGGAGTCAGCATGAGCCGAGCGATCAGAGTAGGCTTCCTGGAAGAGGAGCCTTGAAGGAGGAGGCAGGAGCGAGAACCCTCAGCAGAGCCTGACTGGCCGTGGTGAGAGGCAACCAGGAGCAGCTTCTGAGCAGCCAGGGAAGGAAGGGGAGATGCCAGGCCTCATCTGTGCTCCTGGAAGTACTTAGTCATCTTTACTTCTCACGTGCACGGTGATGCTCAGGGGATTGAAGGCAAGCCTGGTCTGTCTGTGAGACACAGGAGCTTCCGCCAGCTCCAAACGAACCATTCTCGGGGCTGAAACTTCAGCCTTGGAGGCAGAGAAAGAAAGTTTGCTTCTTGGAACTTGGGAACCAGGCTGGCCCGGCAGTGCCCTCTGGGGCTCACCCACCCCTTATTCTGAATAAGGAAACTTAGGCCTGGTGGGGGCAAGGACTTACCCAGGTCCAGAGATGAGCTAAGAGAGAAACCAGGCCTTGAGACCTAAACAGCCCGTGATGTCCGGTGATGGGGACCCAATTCCAAAGGTCCTGTGGGGCTGGTGGAACACCAGGAACTTATGTGTATTCAGACGTATATACGGGAAAGGCCGGAAGAGTTGGGTCTGGTCTGCCTGGCTGCAGTGGGGCAGAGGTCACGGGGTGGCTGCAGAGGTCACGGGTGTTTGCATGCTTCTTAGCTCTCTTGAATCAGCCCGGGTGCCTTGGCCTTGAGGAGGGAGACCCAGAAACAGCCCTTGGAAAAGCCGGAAGGGGAGGCCATGACTGAGGTGCACTAGGGAGGTCTTCATCAATGGGAAGCTGCCATAGCTTCCCCGTGGAAGCTTTCCTCAGGGAGCAGGTGGCTGTCCCTTGACACACCTGGTGGTGAGCTGTCACACCCACCGGCTCTGAACTGTCTCCACTGATGTGGCACCTCTGAGTCTTGTGGGAGTATACCTCTGGGCTCAGTTGATAGAGGGCTTCCTTCACACGTCT
Source organism: Meriones unguiculatus (assembly GCF_030254825.1). Lineage (NCBI taxonomy): Eukaryota > Metazoa > Chordata > Mammalia > Rodentia > Muridae > Meriones > Meriones unguiculatus. The sequence continues at coordinate 11,399,749 of NC_083351.1, forward strand.
GGTGAAGGCCGTGGGTTTGATTCCTAGGACTATAAAAACCAGATATGCTGGCAAATGAGGTAGAGGCTGGAGAATCAGAAGTTCAAGGTCATCCTTAGATACATTAAAAACTTCAAGGCCAGCCTGGGTTACATGAGACCCTATCAAAAAATGAGACCCTGTTCCTGCCCCCCCACGCCCCCCCAAAAGTATGACCAGGCTAGCTCTGAATCTCAGGTGGGTGTGGCTGGGGTGCCTTGCAGTGGTGAAGCACACGATTATGTTTGAGGTTGGGGGGCTCATCACCAGTATCTCCCTCACTGCGGCTTGGGTCTCCCTCAAAAACAGACAAAAAAAACCTGGCCCAGCTCATTCGCTGAGGCCCTTGGACACCGCTTCCCCAGCTGGGAGGGCAGACAACTCAAGGAACCCATGACATGTCTGATGGAGCCAGGAAAAAGCCTTGAGTTTGGGTCCTGGTGTCTCCAGGGCTGGGCCATCCTGAGACACCGGCTCCTCCTCCCTGGGCCTCAGTTTCCTGGAAGGTAACTTAATGGGTTAGCATAGAAACTGCTTGCTCTTAGGCCTCAGAGCCTCAGAGCCTTAGAGCCTCCTGGACAACAGGGCCCGCTCCTCTGACCATCCTGTGCATGGACCTGGTTAGGGGGTCTTAGAGCCACTCAGTCTTTGGAGAAGTATCAGGGTGGTCACCAGTTTCCCGGGCCAGAGCAGAGTCGGTAGATGTGGGGTCCAGTGGGCCCAGGGTTTCCTGGGCCTAGTTGTGTGAGCAAAGCCGACAAGGAAGGGAGATCTAGGGTTCTCCTTGAAACTACCTCTCAGAGCCTGTGCTGTTTAGACTGTGGGCTCTGTCCCCACAGGCCAGCGCTGAGGGGACGTTGTCTGTTTTTTTTGTTTGTTTGTTTTTCTGTTTTAACTATCGGAACCTCTCATCAGTTTTGTTGTGGAGGCCAGAACTGCAGCCAGAGAAGGGAGGCGTCAGGTCAGCTTTGCCTGGGAAGTGAGGATGGCATTGAACAGTAGCCTAAAAAGGGAAGCGTCAGGCCGGCTTTGCATGGGAGTAAGGAAAGAGCTCAGCTGCAAGACCCGGAATTGCCGATTAGCACCTGCTTGACCTCGGGCCTCCTGAGCCTCAGTTTCCCCCAAAGTGAGACGATAGTGTGGCCCTCCTACCGGGACGGCTTCATTTAACAAGATCACCAGTGTCCTTTCCACAGTGGGCAGGGGAAGAGCGGGCTGACGGGACCCGGGATGGGGTAGTCTCACCCCCAAGTCATCCTTGCACTCCCAGTGGGAACTCAGGGCCAGCATTTCTAAGCAGCCCCTTTGCCGTGAGGCTTGGGCACCAGTAACCGTCAGAAAGCCTTGACTGATGGCCAGGTCCCTGCAGTGCCACCGGCACCGGGAGTTTGGTCCACAGGTTCCGGGCACTAGACACCTGTAAGATAAATGAGCTGTCTCCATTTTCAATGGCTGCCCACTTAAAAAAAAAAAAATTCCATTATTTATTTATTTGTGCATGTAGAGGTCAAAGGACAAGGTTCAAGAGTTGGGTCTCTCTTTCTACCATGTTGTCCTGGGAATCAAACTCAGGTGATCAGTGGTGGCCTGACTAAGGAAGAGCATTGCCTAACTTCCAGGAAATGGGGATCTGCTGCTTCTGACCCAGGTTCTTCCTCCAAGTAGACACCTTGGCCATCCCCACACACAGCTTTCTAAAGACTTATTTATTGATTACATATACCATGTTCTGCCTGCATGTGTGCCTGTACACCAGAAGAGGGCACCAGATCTCATTAGAGATGGTTGTGAGTCACCATGCGGTTGCTGGGAATTGAACTCAGGACCTTTGGAAGAGCAGCCAGTGCTCCTAACCTCTAAGCCATCTCTCCAGTCTATACACAGCTTTTATGTTGGGGCATCATGGATAGGGGGTCTGGGTGCCTTCTGACTGCCTCAGTTTCCCCGGCAGGAAAATAAGGTTGTGACCTTCACTCATTGGGAGTGCCTCACACCTACACCCTCTCCTTCCATCTCCTTGTCACTCCAGACTGCAGCCCTGAGGAGGCTGTGTCCTACCCTCCAGGACTGAGGGCAAGGCCAGGATTTGAACCCGGGCTTCCTGAGTGCGTCGAACACGAGTTTAATCACTTTGCATCACCCCCCTTCCCACTCAAGAACCATCGCTGGTTCCCCCGCTTCATTAGGATAAAATGGAAAACAAGTCACCAAGGTTGAACTCCTAAGTCTCCGGCGGGAAACCCCTTTTCCTCACATGCATCTCAGCCGCCCCAGCTCGCCGTCAGAGCTGTCTCCATCCGCCTGCAGCCTGCACCATAATTCATTTTAATAGCACCTTCCTTATCCCGGGCAGGAGTGTTCCAAGCTTTCTCGCGGCTATTAATACACTTGAGCCTCCTGGTTTCCCAAGAGCCTGGCCAAGTGGGTGTCATTATCCCACACTCTCTGTGATTTAGTCAAGGTCACCTGGCTGAAAGGGGACCCAGCTCCAAGTTCACCTGACTGCTGACTGGGCCCCAGCGTCACTGAGCCCTTGACTCTCCCAAGGCTGTAGTGTATTCTGCCTGTTCCTCCTGGCCAATTGGTCTCCAGCTTCCCGAGGGACTCCCAGCAACTCCTAGCGTGGCCTAGGGAGGGGCCAGGGAGTGACTGGGGCCTCGGAGCCAAAGAGCTGCTCATCAGGAAATTGTCAAGGCTCGTTGGCCCTCTGTGGTGGACTCGGGACTGAAGGAAAGCATGGCGCTGGGTCTGCTGTGGGAATCTGACCAGCTTCCTGGGTTACTGGAAGCCAGATGCCTCTGAAAGTGGGGCTGAGGTGCTCCCTGGAGTCCAAGAGAGAGCACTTCCTCCCTGGCTCAGGCTCCCACGTCTGTCTTTCTGGCTTCTTTCCTTCCTTCCTTCCTTCCTTCCTTCCTTCCTTCCTTCCTTCCTTCCTTCCTTTCTTCCTTCCTTCCTTTCTTCCTTCCTTTGTTGTTTTGTCTTACTATGTAGCTCTGGCTGTCCTGGGAACTCTCTATGTAGATCAGGCTCGCCTTGAACTCACGATAGATCTATCTGTCTCTGCCTTCCAAGTGCTGGTATTATAGGCATGTGTCGCTATGCCCAACCCATGTCTGTCTTTCTGACTCCATATCTGACTCCTCCATCCTTTGATTCACACACGTACACGTATGTGTGTGTGTGTGTGTGTGTGTGTGTGTGTGTGTGTATGTGTGTGTGTGTGTGTGTATGATTACCGGCCCCAAATGAGCTGGATGGTGATGGGATATTGGAATCTCAGCACTTAGACGCAAGAGTGCACACGGGTTTGCGTGGTCCCCGGGCTCTGCTTCCCATAGCTTGGGATGAGCGGCCAGGGTAGCTGGGGAAGGCTTCCTGGAGGAGGCATAGGTCTTGAGCCCCCTCACATGGCCCACGCTCCCCTGTCCTCTCAGGTCGGTTCCTGAGGGCACAGACATGTTTGAGGTGTACGGGACTCCTGGCGTGGACATCTACGTGTCTGCCAGCATGGAGAGGAGCCGAGAGCGAGCTGACACCCAGCGGTGGTGCTTCAACGAAGGGCTGGAAATCATCGTGGTCATGAACTCCCCTAGCAACGACCTCAACGACAGTCACGTGAGCTCATCACCCCTGGCCCAGCTCCGGCGGGGGGTGGGGAGCACTCGGCCTGAGGGCCACAGTGCTGGGTGTGAATCCCTGTCCTGGCTGTACGTCCTCAGACCTCTGTATATCAGTCTGAAGAATGGGGCCGCTCCTGCCCTACTTCCCAGGGAAGGGGGGATGGACCCTGAGCATCTTCCGTTTAACCAGCTCCCATGAAGGGAGGAGTTACTGTAGTCCTTCTGGGTCGGACCTCTGTGGCCCTCTGAATCTGGTGTCTGCCCCGAGCTCAATGAGCCCATTTTTTCAGAGGAAGAAACTTAGGCTGAGAGAAGATATAGCTTATCTGAAGTCACAAGTCCTGGTGAGGAGCTGAGTCAGTGAGGATCACAGAGTCCCTGGGGCTGGGCAACGGGACCTGCCAGCCTTCGGAGGCCCTTCGCGCTGCTCTGAAAATTAGGGCTCTCATCCTGAGCTCTTGGGCTCCCGTAGGACTGAGGAAGGCTGTAGGCGCTCCTCCCCTCCCCTCCTCACCTTTGAAATATTGGTGCAGAACTTTGGGGCTCCCATACTGAGGGTTAGGTGGCCTCCACAGGGCCCTGACACCGTGACCCAGATGAAGGGGCATGTCAGAGCCTGGACGGCTTGGCACGGGTGTCTGCAGGGCATGTCCCAGGGCGAGGAACAGATCAAAGGGTCAGTGATTAAACTGCCTGCACCGCCTTCTCAATGCCACCACCGCTGTCCTCACCCTTAATGGTGGCTGGGAACCGAGCCCGGACCAGCTGTGATGAGCCCCCAGCTCAGACAGGCACAGGGCCTTGGCTAAGAGATGCTGGGCTCAGGTCCAGGTCGTTGTTGGTAGGACTAGAACCCAGGTCTGCATGGGTGCAGGACGAATGGTGCCTGCTTTACAGATGCACCAAGGTATGGGAAACCGTGACCCTGGGGAGCTTAAAGGGGAGCTGACACAGGCTTGTGAGGGTCCTGTCCCTGCCCACCACGGGCCTGTCCATATGTGACACTGGGCATGTCTCTCTGCAGGTGCAAATAGCCTACCACTCCAGCCACGAGCATTTGCCCCTGGCCTATGCGGTACTCTACCTCACCTGTGTGGGTAAGCCGGGCCGGGCTGAGGGTGTGGCCAGGGAGCCCTGCCAGGGTTGGGGATGAAAGCAGTTAGGAGCAGGGCATGCAGATCTGCAGTAGAATAACATCCTGGCCTTTGCCCACAAACATGAACACACACACATTCACAGAGACACACATAAAAACACACACACACAAACACACTCAGGCAAATATGTGTGATGAAAGGCCCGGGGAGATGGCTCAGAGGGTAAGGTGGTTGCTGAACAAGTGAGAGGATCTGAGTTCAAACCCCCAGCTCCCAGGTAAGAGCGGTGCAGGGTGGCCTACGTTTGTAATCCCAGCACTGGGAGGGGAATCAGGAGGACCCTGGAGTCTTGCTGGCTAACCAGGCTAGCTGAATCTTTGAGCTCCAGGAAAGGTAAGATGGAAGCCAGGTGTGGTGACACAAGCCTTCAACCCCACCCCTGGGAGGCAGAGGCAAGAGGATCTCTGTGAGTTCCAGGCCAGCCTGGGCTGCATAGTGAGACTCTGTCTTAAAAATAAAAACAAAAATCGCTACACACGCCCAACCGTGCACGTTAGATGAATAACTACAAAGAAGCGCTTGACGCAGCAATCGCTGAGTCCGGGATCCGAGCCACCCCGCCCAGTGGCCCTGACGCTGACTATTCCCTCTACCTTCTATACGGCTTCTAACTGAGCCCGAGGGGCAAAGCGTGTGTGTAGTCGGTTAGGTGTCCATGTCTCAAGTCCCTCTGCACCTGCTCCTCTGAGTGGTGTGCTGGGGAGATTCCAGCATCCCTGTCACAAGGGAGGTGAAAAAAATCATCTGAGCTCTCTCCCTGCCCCCTTTAAGAACTAAGCCCATTTTATAGGCTGGCTCTGACCCCGTAGGCACTCTAAGCACTGCACTGTTGGCGTTTGTAAGGGATTCCAGCGGGAAAGTCAGGGGCAGGAGAGTAGATGCGGAGGCAGGGCTTTCCCAGGCTGGGCAGCGAGGTGGCTGAGGCCACCCTCACACCTGTGTCCTTCCGACACCCACATCCAAGCTTACTGATACAGTCCTCAAACACCTGGGGGCGGTGCCGCTGTGTCCCACACAGCAAGGGCCGGGGGGCTTCAGAACAGGAACCATCAAGAGGAGCTTCCTGAGGGAGCAAGCCTTTGGTTCATTCTTCGTCTTACCCTCCCCCCCACCAGCCTTTCCCCCTTGCCCAAGGATGGGAAACTCCAGGACCCCAACCTCTGGGTGTCTCCTGGGGATGGCACCCACCTGACTGGCCCAGATGGCTGAGGTGAATGCATGGTCTATCATGGAGACTCACCTCCTGCTGCCTCCCCAACAGACATCACCCTGGACTGTGACATGAATTGTGAGGACCGACAGGACAGGAGCTTCGTGGATAAGGTGGGCTTTCTACTGCGCCTCAGACAGAGGCGGCAGGTGGTAAAGTAAAATAAAATAAAAGTCTTGCTGGGCGTTGGTGGCGCATGCCTTTAATCCCAGAACTCAGGAGGCAGAGGACGGTGGATCTCTGAGTTCCAGGCCAGCCTGGTCTATAGAGCGAGTTCTAGGACAGCCAGGGCTACACAGAGAAACCCTGTCTCAAAAAAAACCTAAATAAATAAATAAATGCCACATTGTAAATGTCTTAGGCCTTGTGACCTATGCTTCTTTGAAGCAGCCACTTAATGCATAAACTAATCATGAGACTGTGTCCCAAGAAAACTTTACTGATAAATACAGGTAGCAAGCAGATTCCTCTCACAGGTAATGAATGTGAGGACCCAGATCTGGGCGGAAAGAGCAGCTTACTGTTCAAGACATGATTGAAGGTCTTTCGTGCGGCCTTGGTGCCACCGATGTTTCTTGAGCAGGGCTGCTTCAGCGAAGGGTGGACTCCTCACAGGACAGTGTGAGGGCTCAGGAGGCTGGCCAGCGAGTACTGAGCGGGAGCCTGGCCGGAGCCTGTTGCCAGCTGTGTTTTCTCACCGACAGAGGCAGTGGGTGTGGGGCCCTGACGGGTATGGAGCTATCCTGCTGGTGAACTGTGACCGGGACGATGTGAGCTCTAACACCCAAGATAACTGTGATGAACATGTGCGCTGCCTGCAAGGTGAGCATGCTGGGGCGGCGCATCTGCAGGCACCCGGGGTCCCTCCTCAGTTACCCCACAGGGGTCCCCACAAAAAGTGGGGCTCTGAAGGCGGGCAGGGGAGGGGCAGAATGAGGGCAGGGAGGGGCACCGTGAGACTCCTCAGGGTACAGCCCAGGCTGGCAGCTGCCTCTCCTGGCATCCCCAGCGCTTGTGGCGCTCGCCCCAGCATTCTCTTCCTACAGGAGAGGAGGGGCTGCTAGCACTGTTTGAGTACCTACTGTGTGCAAAGCCTTTCCCTCCCAAGATCTTTAGTCGTGCAAGGGGGTACGTGTTGTTACCCCAGTTCAGAGAGGAGGGTGCTGAGGCTCACAGGTCAGGAGGGTCCCCCGAATCGCACATCCACTCTGTGGGCTGCCAACCCCTTCCCACTGGATCTCTGACCTGTGTGGCTTGCTCAGTGAGGCGCCCAGGTGGCCCTCAACTCTGCTCCGGGATGAGGATGCCTGGGCCACATAGAGGACAGGAACCAGGGCAGTGTCCCGTGTGCACACGCCTCTCTCGTCCACACCACTGGGCTCTAGCCTCTCCGTGAGCTGAGGCTGGGAGTCCCGGCCCCTGACACCCTTGTGGAGCAGCTGTCAGTCAGCACCCTCTGTCTGGCTTCACAGATCTGGAAGATATGTCCCTCATGGTCCTTCGGACCCAGGGCCCTGAAGCCCTCTTTGACGACCACAAACTTATCCTGCACGCCTCCAGCTGTGATGCAGAGCGGGCACGGGTTTTCCATGTCTGTGGTAAGTGCATGCCGAGCACCCAACCAGGGGCCATGGGCAGATGTGTGTCGTCTGTCAGGTGTCCGTGTCTCAAATCCCTCGGCACCTGCTCTTCTGAGTGGTGTGCTGGGGAGATTCCAGCATCCCTGTCACAGCGTCACTTCATCTTCTCATCATCCGGGTTCGGCTGATGCCCTGGGCATCAATGCAGTCAGAGGTGGGGACCAGTTGGTCTCTCTCCCTCTCTCTCTCTCTCTCCCTCCCTCCCTCCCTCCCTCCCTCCCTCCCTCCCTCCCTCCCTCCCTTCCTTTCTTCCTTCCTTCCTCCCTCTCCTTCTTTCTTCCTTCCTTCCTCCCTCCCTCCTTCCCTCCCTCCCTCCCTCCCTCCCTCCCTCCCTCCCTCCCTCCTTCCCTCCCTCCCTCCCTTCCTTCCTTCCTTCCTTCCTTCCCTTATTGTGTATATGCATATAGTTTGAAACCTCAGCTGTCACTCCTCAGGCACTGTCTTTTTGTTGTTGTTTTATTCTGTTTGAGACAGAGTCCCTCACCAGCTTTTTAAGCATGAGCTCTGGGCACAGAAGTTGGGTGGGTCCTCAAGCTTGTACATCAAGCACTTTTTTGACTGTGCCGTCATCCCTGTAGCTGGTAGAATGGGTTTCTGCACTCCCACCCCGGAAGTGGGCTTTCTTCTTTCTTTCTTTCTTTCTTTCTTTCTTTCTTTCTTTCTTTCTTTCTTTCTTTCTTTCTTTCTTTCTTTCTTTCTCTTTCTTTCTTTCTTTCCTTTCTTTCTTTCTCTATTCCCACCACCACCACACACACAGACAATGTTTCTCTGTGTAGCCCTGGCTGTTCTATAACTTACTTTGTAGACCAGGCTATCCTCAAACTCAGAGATCCGCCTGCTTCTGCCTACCAAGTGCTGGTATTAAAGGCTCACCACCAGGCCTGGTGACATGTTTAATTTTGATTGGGTATGTTAATTAGGTGAGCCAAAGGAGGCTTTTGATTGCTGGACTTCAGTACTTCCATAGCTGGATCTTAGGAGTCAGCGTCAGGAGGAGGAAGTGGCTAAGTAGTGGTGCCTGTGGACATCCTTGTATACAGGCGCAGGTGTTCATGGAGGCCAGGAGAGGGGATCAGGTCCACTGGAGCTGGAGTTACAGGTGGTTGGAGCCTTCCAGCATGGGCGCAGGGCCCGCGAGCAGCAAGCCCTCTTAGCCACTGAGCTGTTTCTCCAGCTCCTGTCTGCATGTTCCCATAGGGAAGATGTCTGGAGGTACATGATGCATTAGGGTGAACCTTGTCCCTTAGAAAAGAGTGCCCTTCCCCACTGTGCCCTTTTCCTCCTTGCTGGGGGTAGGAGACCAAGGGCTGTTTGCCTTGTGGCTGGGTGAAAGGGCTCAGCTCTCCCGAGACGTTCACATCTCCTGAGCGGCCCAAGCGTCAGGGCCGTTTCCTCTTCCCGTAGGTCCAGAGGATTCCTGTGAGGCCTATAGGTGTGCTCTGGGCCCGGACAGGATGTCATACGAGGTACCCCGCCTGAGCGGCTATGAGGAGCGCTTCTTCGTGGAGGGCCTCTCCTTCCCTGATGCTGGCTTCTCGGGGCTCATCTCCTTCCATGTCACCCTGCTGGATGACTCCAATGAGGTAAGGGTAGGCAGAGGGTGAGGCGAATGTTCTGTTCCAGGAAGATGTGGGCACAGCTGGAATTAAAGGCCTCACTCTCTCTCATGACCCTACAGGGCATCTCCATCCTTTAGAAAAGCCAAGGGATTATTGGCATATACCTCCATGCCCTCTCTATGCAGTGGTGGGGACAGAACCCATGACTTTTCGAATGCTAGGCAAGCACTCTACCAGATGAGCTTCAGCCACAGCCCAAACCAGGGTGGTTCTTGAGGACCCTGGGGGAGGGGCTTCAGAGTACCCGAAGTCCCGTCCAGCCACTGGACTCGCGAGTCCGGCTCTCTTTATCTTGACCCTCCTTCGAAGGACTTCTCCGAGACCCCGATCTTCACTGACACGGTGGTGTTCCGAGTGGCGCCCTGGATCATGACGCCCAGCACCCTGCCGCCCCTGGAGGTGTACGTGTGCCGGTGAGTGTGGGTGGCGTCCTCGCCCTGGAGTCGTCGCCGTTCCTGGGCCCTGGCTCTGAGTGCCCCCCTCCTCCCCGACTGCTCGCAGGGTGAGGAATAACACGTGCTTCGTGGAAGCCGTGGAGGAGCTGGCCAGGAAGGCGGGCTGCAGGCTCACCATCTGTCCTCAGGCAGAGAACAGAAACGACCGCTGGATCCAGGTAACGGGCAGCCCCCAGCCACACCATCCTGCAAGGAGATACCGAGGCTCCCTGACCCCAGACAGAGTCCTCATCCCAGAATCCCTCAGGCTGCTGAGTGAGGTGACAGAGGCCATGCACTCCCGCCATGCAGCAGCCGAGCTAAGAGGGGACGTTAGGCAGCGTCTGGAGACGTTGTGGTTGAGGGGGAAGGACTGGCCGTTAGCACCTACAGTCCCATAGTGTCACCAGAACTTCGGTAAACCCCACAGGGTACAGTCTGCTCCAGTGTATCCACAGCAAGGGGCTGGGAAGCCCCGCTGTGCCGAATAACTGCTCCAGGACCCCGGAGTCCGGGATGCGAAGGATTAGCAGCGTCCCACAGGGGACTGGAGGAGGCCTTACTGTCCTGCGAAGGAAATGGATGGGGGGGAGGAGGTCAGGGTGTGGGACTTCTAGTGGAAAGCCCTAAGGGAGGATCCTCAAAGGAAAAGGCGGGAGGACGGAGAGGCTGGGAAGGGGCCTCTTGTGAGCTGGACTTGATGGTCCCGGGAATGTGGGGACTATTCCCTGCTGTTTCCCAGGCGCTCCCCACCCCACCCCCAGGCCCTGCACAGCGTCACTTCATCTTCTCTGGCCTCTTGTAAGCATCCCTGGGTGTTTGCTGATGAGCTCATGCAATGAACACCCACTGTGCTGACAAAGGCAGTGCTGGACCTCAGAACTGCCAGTCACCCGGTGGGATGGGAGGGGGAGGGGAGTCCTGCAGAGGACCAGCATGTGCGAAGGCCCAGGGATAGGTAGGAGGAGGAGGAGGAGGCAGAAGGCAGAGCCTCTTTGCTCCCTGGGGCAGGGCAGTGGTTCTGGGAAGGGACAAGCGCTGGGGTGAATGGAGTTTCCCGTTCGGCTAGACTCTAGCTCCGAGAGGTTAGGGTTAGCCCCGTGAGGTGAGGTGATTCGGGGAAGGATCCTGGAGTGACGCAGCTGGAGTTTAGGTTCTTGCTGTTGCCAGGCTGCGTGCCCTTGAAGAAAGAGCTGGCCTTCTCTATTTCTCTCGACCCTCACCGTCTGAGTGATAACAGGGTGTTCTATGGGTGAGTCATAGAGATTAGAGGAATCAGTGTTCATAAAGAGCTCAGGGCCTGGCACACAGCAGGCTGCTGTCTCGCTGTGCCATCATGCATTCCGGGCTGTTGTTTCCTTATGCATTCTGAGGAGGAGACATCCCTGTCTCTGAGGTCCATCAGCACTGCTAACTTCATGGCTAGCCTGGAGGCCATGGGAGCGGACGCATGCTCAGTGGGTGGCCCCGTGTGTCGGCCACTCTGCATCTATCTCTGTACCCACCCTGGCCTGTCCCAGCACGGGCACACCCCAGAGTCTGTAGTCTCCTGTGTTCCCATGTGACTCCCGTAGTCTCATAGGCAACCAAACCCCAGCCCATTCTCTTCGCTGGCTCCCCACATCCAAGGCCCGAGAATGCTCCACCCCTAGGAGCCAGCCTCCCTGAGAGCCTCAGTGCCCAGCACTAGGGGGCGCTGCTGGCCGTCCACAGCTATGGTCTCTCTCCCCATCGGCAGGATGAGATGGAGCTGGGCTACGTGCAGGCACCGCACAAGACCTTGCCGGTGGTCTTTGATTCCCCAAGGAATGGGGAGCTGCAGGGCTTCCCTTACAAAAGGATTCTGGTGAGTGGGGGGCATGGCGTCCCTGGAGACGGAGAGCACACATCCCCAGGGGACACCGAGGTGAACAGGGAATAGCCCTCGGAAGCTTGTTCTGTGGGCGAGAGCAGGCTGGCCAGTGACTGTCGGAGAGAGGGCCAGTGGCGTTTGTGAAGAGGTGAGGAGGGTCTTACGGCATAAGCCTATCCCACACTTTATATGGGATAGACTTATGCTGATATGTCCATTTATCTGTGCCTCCAATGAGACAGAGTACTGTGTGTTTTTATTTGCTGGTGAGGGGGGGAGGCGGGTCGCACAGCTGGCAGAACCTGAGGGCCCTGATATCAGAGCATCTGGCTGTCATTCCCAGGCTGTGTGATACTGTCAGACTTAACGTCCCTCTCAGGGCCTCTATTTCCTCAACTGCAGTAATAGCTTCACAGGCATTTATGAAGGAAGCCTGGCATTGTCACGGTGATGGCTGCCTGCCGAGGAGGGAGCCTGGAGTTCTGTGAGCGTGTGCTGGCTCTTAGGATAAACAGACTGAGGGTGAACGCAGAGGAGCCCTGAGCACAGAGGGGAGACTCCTTTAGCTCCATAAGGGATGGGTTCCTCACTGGGTCACTGGATCACATGGCATCAGGCACTCTTTGGCCCTCAGTGATGTCTGAATTCCTTCAGAGAGACCATGAGGTTCCTCACCAGTCTCTGGTCCCCTTGGGCTGGACTTGACAGGAGGGCCTGTGGAGTTCAAGGAGCCTGTTGCCTCAGGTTCCATGTCTAATGGGTGGGGGGGGAGTAGAGCTTGTGACAGGCAAAATGACACTGGCCTGTCAGGTCCACCACGGCCCTGGGGACTGACTGCTTCCCAACTTTGGTCCTTTGCACATGTGACATAAAAACCAGATCCATGGGCTGGAGAGTGGCTCAGAGGTTAAATGCACTGACTGTTCTACCAAAGGTCCTGAGTTCAATTCCCAGCAACCACATAGTGGCTCACAATCATCTATAATGAGATCTGGTGCCCTCTTCTGGCGTGCAGGCAGAATGCTATATAAATAATAAACAAATAAATATTAAAAAAAAAAATAGATCAGAGCCCATGTCTGACCCAGTATTCCCACCTGAAGAATGGGAGGCTGCTCCCGTGCCGTCTTTTAAGAGCTCAGAGCCCATCACATGAGTTCAGGCTCTTCCTGGTACTTGCCGCTGCCTGACTCAGTTTTCCCCACCAGGGTCCAGATTTCGGCTACGTGACTCGGGAACCTCGAGACAGTTCTGTGAGTGGCCTGGACTCTTTCGGCAACCTGGAGGTCAGCCCACCTGTGGTGGCCAATGGGAAGGAGTACCCCTTGGGGAGAATCCTCATTGGGGGCAACCTGCCTGGGTAAGAGGCTCTGGGTGGTGATGGTGGTGGTGGGCCTGGGGGAGATCCGCCTGGGCAGGCTGCTCTCCAGACTGCCTGAGCTTCCTCTAGGATATCAGATAGGACCTGCGAAGCAGGCCAGAGCCTGCAGGGACCTAGGATGTCATTAAATCCAACCCTTTCCTTTTTCAAGGGGCCCAGAGAGGCTAGACAAGTCCTCTGATTGTGAAATAAATATATGGAACTGATAAGAGAGGGTTATCACCTGAGAACATAGAAGGAAAAAAATCATTTAGGTTAAAGCTTGTTTGTACTATAGTGGAAATTACTACTGTTAGGTCTTTTTCTGAGAGCAGGAGAGGAATTGAGTGAAATGTGGGTTGAGACAACAGTAGCCCTGTTGTACACACACACACACACACACACACACACACATACACACACATGCACACACGCACACGCACGCGCACGCAGAGGTAGGGTTTTCTGCACCTGACACAAGTTGCTGATAGATAAGGGGAGTCCAGTTTTACACTCAAGCTGAACGAAGCCGCTAGAACGGATGAGCTAAAATAATTATGGACCCAGAGCCCGGCTAGAGAGAGGATGTTGGGGCCGCACCACTGGTTCTGTTCCACAAGGCAGAAGAAGGGTGGGTGGGCTGCAAGGACGTGAACGGAAAATGGCAGGGCCGTGAAAGCCACTCTCCCACTGGCATCTGGGAAACTGAGGCTGCAGCGAGAGAGGTGTGAGCTAGCTCTGGGAAGAACTACTCAGCTATGTGAGATACAGAGCAAGGGTGGTGTGGGGTGAGCCGTTTCCTGGAGAGCACAGTTCTGAGGACTCACTGTAAGCAGCCTGCGCTTACTCGGAAGTCTCCCTGGGTGGAATATTAAATACACTCACTGTCCTTTCCTGTTTGTAGAGTGTTTTGTTTTGAGGTCTTGAGATTAAAGTCTTGCCATGTAGCTCAGGCTGGCGTGGAAGTCACTGTCTATCCAGGGCCGGCCTTGAATTTGCAGTCTTCCCGCCTCAGCCTCCAGCCTGGAAGGTGAGGTCTGTGCCACTCCGCCTGGGAGTGCGTTCAGGCGGCAAGTGCTGCGGAGAGCTGCCCTCCGGACATCCATTTCTTCTGGAGCGCCTGTTCAGTTTGGTGTCTTTTCCTAACCCCTGCCCAGGTCGAGAGGCCGCAGGGTCACCCAGGTGGTGCGAAACTTCCTGCATGCCCAGAAGGTGCAGCCCCTGGTGGAGCTCTTCGTGGACTGGCTGGCCGTGGGCCACGTGGATGAGTTTCTGAGCTTTGTTCCTGCTCCGGATGGGAAGGTAAGGACCTGTGGGCCTGCCTGGGCAGCTTTGAGAGTTTGGGGCCCGTGGGCACGCAAGGCCGTGAGCTCAGCTGTGCCTGCTCTCCACACACAGGGCTTCCGGCTCCTCCTGGCCAGCCCCGCTGCCTGCTTCAGGCTGTTCCAGGAAAAACAGAAATGGGGCCATGGCAGGGCCCTCCTTTTCGAGGGGGTCATTGGTGAGTAAAAGTGTCAAGTCACTCCCCCAAAAAAGCAATGTATTGTCTCTTTCCTGAAGTGAGCACACCATGACTTCCAAAAGGAACGAGCATTCTAAAACTAGATGGTACCCCAAAAATTCAGGACTGCTTCCTCCTGATGTGACACCCTGTGTCACTGGTGACCACCGGCTATGATGGGCACAGGGCTGTGGCAGGTGCAGGGCAAGGGGTGTGGAGAAGGTGAGAGCCAGGTGTGCCCGGGTGTGGCCAGGGATGTCCCATCAGGCCTCTGCTCAGAAGGTCCCGGAGCCCAGGGTCAGTGTTCTTTGGTGGCTGGTTTGGAGTGTGGATGAGTTATTAAGTGGAGTCTAACAGATCTATGAACCTCCATTGCCGGCCTTCTGTCCCCCTAGAACGGGCTCTCTGCCACCCTCTGCCTTGCTCTCTGAAGCCCCAGCTGCCATGCCTTCTATCCCCGGCCATCATAAAGTGTAGTTGCTGTCCTCACCTGCGATAGAGACCTGGCTTGGGGAGGCGTCCACAGCCCTTTCGGGGGCAGCTGAAGGGCAACTTGGTGGGAGATTGTTTTTTGGTTTTTGTTCTGTGGTTGTTTGTTTTGTTGTTTGAATGAAAAGCCTGTGTTTCACTGTTCAGTGGAGCAGTTTGATGGGCAGGGTGGGCTGGGCTACAGCTGGGCATGGTGCAGGCCTGAAACCCCAACCCTCAGGATAGTCAGGAGAAATGCAGGTGTGAGGCTAGCCTGTGTTACACAGTGAGAGCCTGGCTCGTTAAACCAAAAATAAATAAAATAAAGTCCTTTTTGGCACCAAAGTCCTAGATTCTCTCGGCCACATGGGAGGCGGAGGACGCCCTCGCTCCAGTCTGCTCCCAATTCCCCTGCCCCCAGCACAGCACAGGGGCCAGAAAATAAACCAGCAGCTGTGTTCCCTAAGCCATCGCCCCAGAGGGACCCTTGTGCTAGCCCCCAGGCCTCTCCGTCTCTTTCACAGGTGACAGGCGTGTCAAGACCATCTCCATCAATCAGGTCCTTTCCAACCAGAACCTTATCAACTTTAATAAGTTTGCACAGGTACAAAGGTCATGGGGCCGTAGGTAGGAGGTGGGTGTGGATGGGGCTGGGGTCCAGGCCAGGACCCACAGTCCACCAAAGGTCGGTCATGCGGAAACAGACCCTCCTTTAACCTGGGAGAAGTAAGGGGGTGAGCCTGTCTGCATCTGAGAAACACAGGCAGCTGTAAGCACTGAGATAGATGTAACTCGTCCCCAGGAAGGATGTCAGAGTCTGCAGTGAGGGTATTGACTGTCATGCCCCTGCAGTTGGGACGGTGTGAAGACACAAATGAGGAAAGGATCGGGGAAAACCAGTGGCAAAGGCACTGCAACCCACGAAGCCAGAGGGTGGCAGGGGAGGTGGCGAGAAGGGGGCAGATGGGGAATAACAGTGAGGCTGTGGCCAACAGCCCAGTGCAGAGTGGTCATAGACCTGAAGAACTTGGGGAAGTCAACATTATGACGTTACCTTTGGCCTGGGGATCCAATGCCCTCTGGTGGCCTCTGTGGTTACTGCGCACACACGCACATATACACACACTTACTGGTAACCTATCTTAAGCCACCATGCGTGGAATGCAGTCACTAAGTCAGGGTCTCGGATAGCATGTTCTCAGTGTTGGCTCAGGGATAGCTAGTGAGACAGGACATGGAGGGTGGGATCTAGGCAGGTAGGGTTTGTAGAGTTGGTGGTGGGCGCTTGAGCACCTGCCTCAGCCATGCTGCCGAGGTCTCTCCAGTGTGGTCCCTGGCCTACCTGCAGAGCTGCATTGACTGGAACCGTGAGGTGCTGAAGCGGGAGCTGGGTCTGGCCGACTGTGACATCATCGACATCCCGCAACTCTTCAAGGCGGAGAGGAGGAAGGCCGTGGCGTTCTTCCCCGACTTGGTGAGGTCCTCACCCAGCACCTGGGCTTTCTCAGACAAGGCTGTTGAGTCTCACTTCCAAGGGAGGGCATTTGATTGCCTTCGTGTGTGGAATTGCGGTGACCAGGGATGGTGGTGGGGAAGATCAGGGTCCCAGGCTGTGCAGGGAAGGGACCCACTTGACATCTGAGGGCATGAAGAAAGGTTGCATGTGATCATGTGTGCAGATCACGTGACTTCACCCAGGAGCTGAAGGGGTTCTGCCCTGATTTGGTCCTCCCAGCTCTCTGCTGCCCACAACACACACAAGCATGTGTCCCATGGGGAACAGAGATGGCTGGGAGCGGTCCCTGTTCTCCAGTGAGGGGACCGTCTCCTCCTGACTCTGAGGATATGTCCCAGTTATCTCTCTGCTGTCTGTAAACCTTAATTGTGCATCTCAGACACCCCAACACTTGGAGCTCCCCTCAAGAATCCTGACTGACAGGGAGGGTCATGGCTGCCTTCTAACATACTGCTGGGGGTAGGTCACCATTGCTGCCTGGTCTTCAGCTGGCCTCTCTGCTCACCATCCGCAGGGCTCATATCCACTGTATCCTAACCCTGACCCAGCCCTCCTTTCCTTCCCTCTCTGGCTTTTTGCCCTTGCTTGCAAAGCCTTTCTCTGCTCCCCTTCCTTCCTGCACACTTGGGGCAGCTGTGTAATTAATGCTCTGTGCTCCCGGAAGTTTGTGCAAGGGCTGAGGTTCTTGTGTTGGCCCACCCAAGCTGGCTCGGCCAGCTGCAGCTTTGACACAAGGCCACTGTGACATCTGAGGGTGGGGACAGCTGTGGCAAGCCTTTAGCATGGCCTGGAGCTCTCCCGTTTCTGTGTCCACACCATTTCCTCGGCTTGTTTCCCCTCCCCCACCTCTGTCTCCCCTTTGCTGTTCTTGGTTACTTTCCTGCTGCTGTAACAAAGCACCCTGACCAAGGCAGGGTCTAGAAGAAAACATTCAATGGAGGCTTACGGTTTTCGAGGGTGGGTCCGTGGCCTCCATGACAAGGAGCATGGTAGCAGGCAGGCAGGCATGGCGTTGGAGCAGTAGCTAAGTGTTTACATCTGAACCGCAAGCGCGAGGCAGATAGTTAACCGTGTGGGCCTTTTGAAACCTCACAGCCCACCCCCAGTGACACACCTTCTCCAACAAGGCCACGCCTCCTACCCTTTCCCAAACAGTTCTACCAGCCGGGGACCAAGCATTCATATATGTGAGCCTATGGAGCCCATGCTCATTCAAATGACCACAGTGAACACGGGCATGAGAGGCAGGTCCTGTATAGACAAAAACTGAAACTCCTCCCAGGTCAACTCTAACTTCCTGGGAGACAGAATCTGATCAATTCGTCCTGGCCAGCTGTTCAACTTGGTCCAATCAGAGATAGCCTAGGAGGTCAGGGTTCCGTTGCACAAACACGGCAGCCACCAACAGGCCACCAGTGAGGAGCGCGGTGGCTGAAGTCGCAGGGCTGGGCTGGGCAGATGTGGTCGGCAGGCGTCTGATCCCCTGCTGCTCTCCAGCCAGCGTGCAGAGGTGTTCCGGGCCACCTGGAGACAAGCTGTCCTGGGGCCTCCGGGGTGGGAAGGTGATGTTGCCGTCCTGATTCTGACCTGGGTGCCCGCTTTCCCGCAGGTGAACATGCTGGTGCTGGGCAAGCACCTGGGCATCCCCAAGCCCTTCGGGCCCATCGTCAATGGCCGCTGCTGCCTGGAGGAGAAGGTGCGCTCCCTGCTGGAGCCGCTGGGCCTGCACTGCACCTTCATTGATGACTTCACACCCTACCACATGCTGCACGGGGAGGTCCACTGCGGCACCAACGTGCGCCGGGAGCCCTTCGCCTTCAAGTGGTGGCACATGGAGCCCTGAGCCACCACCCATCCCCCACCCTTCCCCTGGGATGGGGCGTGGGCCCAGTGGCAGATGGAGACTGAGACAGACCCCAGAGCAACTAACACTAAGAGATTGCCAGTCTCTAGACTGAGTGCCCAGGGTGACCCATGCCCCTCAGAAGCCTCTCTCAAGGTGCCCGAATTCTTCTGCAGCCCGTCCTGTTCCCAGACATGAATCCTCTTGGTGCCCCTCAAAGAAGGGCCTTGTGTCTAAAGATCTCTCATGTGGATGAATGTTACTGGTGGGGACACCCCAAAATAACATCCCCACACAGTCCAAAATGCTTCTGTCTATGGGTAAATCCACTTGGGAGTCTAGAAGGGTTGCTACATTATCTCATCAGCGCCTTGACCTGTACTTCCTGTGGCGGAAAGTCTGGGGGTTCTGTTTTGGCCAGTTGAAGCTTTTGGTTGTAAAGTCATTGTGTTCCACATGGACAAGAGAGTCTACCCCTCCCACCCCCAGGAAACACCCCCGGGGTCCATTCAGGTCAAAGTGTGACCACCATTCCCCATATAAGCTCCTGGCAAGGACCGGAGCTCTGCCCCACCCAGCCTGAGCTGCCACACAGTGGGTGCTTCTGTGAGCTATCACACAGTGGGTGCTTCTGTGAGCTATCACACAGTAGGTGCCTCTGTGAGCTGCCACACAGTGGGTGCCTGTCCATGCTTTTGGAATGGCAGCTATCTCTTAGCCTTCCAAGCTCCCCATCATCTGAGGCCTGGGTATCTGGTTGTCCAAACCCTCTTGGAAGTGATGTGACTGGATGGCTGTTGAAGCTTAGGAAGACGGGAGTGTCTTTCATAAGACATGAGACTGATCCCGGGAGTCCCGCCATCTGGAGGAGGAGGGTCAGCTGGCCTGGGAGCTGTGTGAGAGAAGAGGCCACTGGCTGACTTAGCCCTGTGCCTTCTGCCTAAACTCCCGGCCCCGCAGTAGAGGCCCAGGCAATCCCACCCCAGGCAACCCCACCCCAGGCTCCTCGAAGGCAGGACTCAGTGGGACAGTTGAACCTTTCCACATACAGGGAGAGGGGAGGGGCTTGGCTGTCTCAAGATGTGTGTTCTGTGGGTCCAGCTGGCCAGTAAACAGTAGCACAAATGCCGTGCGTCTAACCTTTGCCTTTCTTTGGTGATTAAAATGAGAGGGTCCCTTGCCTAGATACTCCTCTGGAATCTGAGGCTCAATAACCCCTGAGGACAGGGGTCTGAAGAGGTGGCTCAGAGGTTAAGAGCACTGTCTGCTCTTCCAAAAGGTCCTGAGTTCAATTCCCAGCAACTACATGGTGACTCAGAACCATCTATAATGAGATCTGCTGCCCTCTTCTGGTGTGCAGGCACACGTGCAGACAGAACACTCTATACACAGTAAATAAATAAATCTTAAAAAATATGTATTCTTCAGCTTGAAGACAGAAGCTGTCCTGTGTGGGGAATCGGTTCTTTCCATCTCTTCTTCCTTCCTGTTTACGAGGGAGGAAATGGCCGATGTGCCAATGCCCCAGGCTGAGGTTCTGTTTGCCACTCATTCTCTGCTCCCTGCTCAGGAGAGCTCTGTGGATGGGGAAGAACCAGGAGCCTCTGGTCCTCACTCCCTTAATTCATTAGCTATGTACGGAAGACATACTGTAGGTGTCCCAGACAGTGAGTGGCCCTGCCTGTGACGCAGGCCAACAGATCAGACGGTGCCAGATACACATCCTAGCCATGCTGTTCGCTACCTGTGTGACCTGGGGCAAGTTATGTAACTTAAGTCCTCTCTGGAGTTTTCTCTCCTCAGTAGAATGGAGACAGTGCTGGTGTCTGTCTCCAGGGACTGCTGGGAGCATCTAAGAGGTCCCCTCGCACCCACCCAGGGAACTGCTGCTATGTGGGGGGAAGGATGAAACGTGAAGTAACAGAGGAACCGGAGGAGGAAAAAGAGGAGAAGAAGGAGCAAGAGGAGGAGGAGGAAGAAGAGGAGAAGGAGGAGGAGGAAGACATGGTGACCTACACCTTTAAACCCAGCACTCAGGAGACAGAAGCAGACAGAGCTCCATGATTTCAAAGTTAGGCTTGTCTACATAGTGGGTTCCAGGCTAGCCAGGGCTGCTTAACTGAGAGAGCTTGTCATAAAAAAAAAAAAAAAAAAGCAACAGCAAAAACCAACCAACCAACAAAAAACCCAAACCAAACAAAGCCATAAACACAGTTTGCCAGGGCTGAAGAGATGACTTGGCAGTTAAAAGCATTCACAGCTTTGGCAAAAGACCTGGGTTTGGTTCCCAGCACCCACACCATGCTCGCAAATCCTCTGTAAATCCAGTCCCAGGGGATCTGTTGCCCTCTTTTGGCCTATCTGGGCACTGCACACATGTGCTGCACACACATGCTGGCAAGCACACACATAAAATTTTGAAATCCTAAAAAATTAATTAAGTAAAAAAACAAAACAAAACAACAAAAACAAAACAAAACAAAACAAAACAAAACACAAAATCAGATGTAGTTGGCTCCAAAGGCTGTTCACTCTTCTGCACAGTCATGCAAGGAGTCTCAGCGAGGGGAGACTTCCAGCAGGGAAAGGTCCTCAGCTATGACTCTAATGACTCTATAGCTGTGGCTTTGAGATACTGCTCATGGTCTGGCCTCACTTCCTCTAAAGGTGGGAGGGACACTGGTCGTCTGTGTTCTTTAAGGAGTATGGCAGCCTGGCAGACAGCAAAAACCCAACATATCTGTTTCTTAGTTTCCTATGCCCAGCTGGATGAGGGCCCTGTCCCTTCCCTCCCAGGCTATCCCACCTCATAACTGTCATGGACACAGTTTTCCACTCTGACAGCTCAGTGAGAAAGCCTGGGGATTTATTGATTTACTTGGACCCAGGATCTGCTGGACCCCAGCAACTTGCTGTGTAGCTGAGGATAACCTTTGACTTCTGATCTTCTGGCCTCTACCTCCCTAGTGCTGGGATTTTACCAAGTCCTGGGCATGGACCAGGGCTTTGTACATGTCAGGTCAGCACTCTAGCCACTGAGCCCCTGTTTGTATTCTGACGGGTCCTCTAAAAGCATGCCAGTGTTTGAGAACCACTGTTCTCCAAGAAACCACACTGTTACCAGGCCTGAGTCCATTTACTCACTGCTCAGGAGGGCCCAAAGGGGGCTGGCGAGGTGTCAAGGCACTTGCCACCAAGCCTGGTGACCTGAGTTCAATCCCCAGAACCTACATGAGCAAAGGAGAGAATCCACTCCTGAAGACTGTCTTCTCACCGTCACACTCATACCCACCCCCAACCCTCCCACACACCAGGAAGAGACACAGACAGACAGACAGACAGACAGAGATAGACAGATAAATGAGCAAGGAATGCAACCACAGTTGCAGAGAAGACAAGCAGCCACACACAGCGGCAGAGGTTACGCAAGAACGTGGGGCAGCTGTGGTCTCATGGCTGCTGAGACAGGAGATGCTACAACCATGAAAATTGGCCTGTTGCTACCCAGTGAAGTTGGCAGTGGCCACACTTTGCTCTAAAAAGGCAATTCATGTGAGTAACTAGAAAAACTCTAAACTTGTTCCCCAGGACACGTGACTAAACCCAGCACAGTGGTCACGTTAACCAAAAACTTGAATTCCTACTACCTGTAGAGCTCGTAACGACATTGCTACACACTCATGGGCTGAAATGCCAGGTGGTAATGACCCCACACAGTGACATGGATGAATCCCCTTAACAGCCTGGCATTAAAGACACAAGTCAGAGAGTCTTACAGTATCCATTCTTCAATGCAAAGGCATATCCAAAGAATAACCTATAATCCGTAGACAAACAAACAAACAAAAAAACAAGGGCATAATAGCTTCAAAGCGTGCACAGTTGTGTTGGGGGTGGAAGGGTATAGTCTGGGAGATAACCATGGGGGGGTTATTTATTTATTATGTGTTCAGTGCTTTATCTGCATGTACACCTGCACACCAGAAGAGGACGCCAGATCTCATTACAGATGGTTGTGAGGCACCATGTGGTTGCTGGGAATTGAACTCAGGTCCTCTGGAAGAGCAACCAGGGCTGCTAACCTCTGAGCCATCTCTCCAGCCCTAAAGGCTGTTTGTTTCTTTAGCTGAGCGGCATTTGCACAGACTTCACTTTAATATCCTTTAAGGTTCCCATGTGTTGACACATCCTCCTGATGCACTGTGCAATTTTAAGAGATGGTGACTGATAAGAAGATGGAGTGCACATGTGAGCAGATCAAGCCTCGCCTGGGGCAGGCAGTGGGCAACTGGGCAGCTGACAGAGAGAGGTTCTGGGATTGGGCTGGCAGAGGGCCATCTGCCTGAACCTCCCAGCAGAGCAAGAATACATACTAACAATCCCAGCCATACCAAGGCTGGAAGAGTCCCTCGTGTGTGGGTAGAAGACAGCTGTGTCAATAAACTTCTCCCCTGGTGACAGCAAGTGCACTGGAGAGGGGAAGAGGGACGGTGGGTGAGTCACGCTGGACTCCCCATCTCTCTCTCTCTCTCTCTCTCTCCACGGCCATGTTCTCCCAGCTCTCCTCCTCCTCCTTTGGGGCTGGAGAGATGGCTCAGTGGTTAAGAGCCCTTGCTGCTCTTGCAGAGGACCCAGATTCACTTCCCAGCATCAGGCAGCTCGTAACCGTTGGTCATTCCAGTTCTAGGGGGACCCGACACCCTCTTCTGGCCCCCAGAAGCGTTGAGTGTGTGCACGTGTATGCGTGCACACACACACACCCAAAATAAATAAATCTTAATTTTTTTTATTTCTTAAAATATATATGTAGGGGCTGGAGAGACAGCTCAGTGGTTAAAAGCGCTGGCTGTTCTTCCAGAGAACCCAGGTTCAAGTCCCAGCACCGACAAGGCAGCTCACAACTGTCTGTAAGTTCCGGAAGATCCGACACCTTCACACAGATACATGCAGATAAGACACCAATGACCATAAAATAAAATTAATTTAATTTTTTAAAATTGTGTGTGTGTGTGCACGCACAAGGGTTTCTATTGCTGCGATGGAACACCATGACCAAAAATCAAGTTGGGGAGGAAAGGTTTTATTGGGCTTACACTTCCACATCACTCGCTGTGCACCAGTGAAAGAAGTCAGGACAGGAACTCAAACGGGGGAGGAAGCTGGAGGCAGGAGCTGATGCAGAGGCGGCCTAGAGGGGTGCTGCTTGCTGGCTTGTTTCCCATGGCTCACTCAGCCTGCTTTCTCATAGAATCCAGGACCCCCCCCCCAGCATGACACGCCCCACAATGGGCTGGGCCCTCCCCATCAATCACTGACTTAAAATATTCCCCACAGCTTGATTGTATGGAGGCAGTTTCTCAACTGAGGCTGCCTCCTTTCAGACACCTCTATATTGTGTCAAGTTGACCTAAAACCAGCCGGCACAGTGTGCCTGCGTGAGCTTACACACACCACACGATTGCAAGTGTCCGTGGAGGCTAGAGCGTGTCAGTTCCCCTGGAGTAACGCGTCTGGAGCAAAATTATCTTGGGGCTACCTTTATTGCTCAGGGCGGCCACTCCTCATCCGCTACCGTCTGATGTGACCCACCTACGTGACCATTGCTGAAGCCTTTGGGGACAAACCACCAGCCTCCACCAGCGCAGCACTCAGAATGCCGTGGGACAGCATCTGAAGCCTGTGGCAGAGCTCCCCCTCTTCTATAACCGGCCACCCTATGTTCGCACCGCCAGCGTATTTGAAAGATACCTTGATTTATAAATTTGTCTTTTTTTTTGTTTTTTGTTTTTTTTGAGACAGGGTTTCTCTGGGTATCCCTGGCTGTCCTCAAACTCTCTCTGTAGACCAGGCTGACTTTAAACTCAGAGATATCTGCCTGCCTCTGCCTTTCAAGTGCTGGGATTAAAGCTGTGCACCACCATGCTCAGCCCAGAATAATCTCCCTTTGAGAATAATCACCCTTTGAGGTAAGAGCGCTGTATGAATGAGGCCTTGCTTGAACAAGGCCTTGCTGCTCTGTCTCCACCATCAGATCTGAGCAGCAGCTGGATTCTCGCTGGGCGTTGTTACAGTCAAACCTTTCCGGCAGCTGAGAGGGTCACCTGGAGCTCAGGACACAGCCAATCGCCCTGGAATGTTCTCTGCACTCGGGGACTGCATATCAGCCATCAACATGTAACTGGCCTGCAAGAAAAAAAAAAATTAAAGAGGCACTTGTGTCCCTCAATATGACTATCAGATTATTGAAACAGTGGACTACCCCAACACTGGAATCCACCCCTGGTCCCTCCCCCGCTTCCTCACCCTGGGTATCTCATGATGATGGGAGGAAAAACCTAAAAGCTGGCAGCAGCCAGAGGCATACCTTGTTTCCCAGTAACAGACTTCACACAGTGCCAAGCAGTTTCTAGACCAAGGAATGGGAGCCCAGGCAACCACAGAGTAGCTGTGGGCAGGACCATGCCTTGCCATGCCATGCTTAGCTGTGTGGATTCCTGGCCCTCTATTTAAACATTAAAGATCCTTTCAATTTTATTTCTATTTATGTTTGTGTGTCTGTGTGCAGTGCCCAAGGTGGCCAAAAAGGGGCATCAGATCCCCTGCCGCTGGGGTTACAGATGATTGTGAACTTCCTTGTGGGTACTGGGAACTGAACTCAGGTCCTCTGTAAGAGCAGCCAGCGCCCTTATCTACTCAGCCAACTCCTTCAGCCCTCTATTTAAGTTTCGGTCTCACTTTAGGACCCCGAAGATGGACTTGAGAGGGTCACTGCCTCTCACTGGCCTCCTTCCCAATGTAGCCACATTGACTAAATCTCTTTTTCTTGCATTTTGCTATTTATGTGGTTGTTTTAATTGACTTCTTGAGATGGGGCGGGGTGGGGTGGGGACAGCGCTCAGCCTGGCTTCTTGGGTCACATAGACTATGACCCCAAGTTCAGTAACAACTACATGACAAAGAAGCCAAGGCCTGGATCCTTGAGACCTGGAAGACGGGAGGACAGCGTACAAACAGCCTGCTCCTGCCCCTGGGAGAGCAGGACGGCAGTCAAGGGTGTGAGCACGCACGACTCAGGAGTTCTGTAACTACCAGAAGCTTGCTCGTTCTACCCCTCGATTGACAGCTGCAGATGCCAAGTGATCCTGCTTCAACCATGGGGCACTTGGTGAGGTCTGGGAGATGGAGCGGAAGCTCTGAAGAGCCAGCAGCACCCAAGGAGCTGGGGGTCAGTGGCAGCCACACCCGGCCACTGTGCAGCCCAGCCCTGCCCGGCAGCCTTCCGCTGGGCGTGAACCCACTAGGGAAATAAATACATCCAGGAAGAGGATCACCCACGCATGACTGAGGAAAGTCCAGGTGTCTATGTTTGCCTGAAAACCCGCCCCTAGTTCGAGCTCAGGTGCCAATGTTATTTCTGAAGGCTGCTGGCTCAGCCCTCAAGTTGTCTTTGGAGAGATGCAATCTCCGTCCTGACAGCCAAAGAGCAGGGGTGAATCTTCAAAGTCGCCAGGCCTGCCCTGATTAACGCCGGAAGCCCAGTGTCTGAAGCATCTATCCGTCTCATCAGCAGAGACAGCAGTGGCAAATGACACCTTGGAGACAGAAACCAAACAAACAGGGATGGCTGAGAGTGGGCTCAGGCAGGTGCGTGTGGTTTGATAGAATCATCTGGAAAGCAAACGCCTGACTGTGCGATCCCACTTCCAGGAGTGGAGATGAACAAATCGGTATTTGGAAGAGTGGCTGTAAATCTGAAGTCTCCATCAAAAGGGACAGGCTAAAGAACACAGTCCCCCTGTGTGAGGAGACAGAGAGATTGCAGCCACCATCTGACAATGGGTCAGCAAGACAGCTCAGTGAGAAAAAGAGCTTGTGGCCAAGCCTGACGACCTGAGTTTGATCCCCAGAACCTGTGTAGAGGTGGGAGGGGAGAATAAGTCCACAAATTTGTCCTTTGGCCTCCATGCCTGCCTCCATCACATAATAATAATACTATTATTATTATTATTATTATTATTATTATTATTATTATTTAACAACAACAAAACCCTTGCCCAGCACACTGCTTCTTAAATACACGTGCTTCTCAATAACCAGTGGGTAAGTCTGGGATGACACTTCAATCAATAAAGCTCTTGCCTTCCGGGCCTGAGGACCTGGGTTTGGATTCTGAGCACCCACATTAAAAGCCGGCCTGTGACCCCAGCCCTGGGGAATCAGCAACAGGAGGATACGTAGGGTTTGCTGGCCAATCAGCAAGCTCCGGGTTTGAGGACAGAGCCTGTGTCAGTATAAAGTAGAAGATGACCAACATTGCCCTGAGACTTCCAGCCGTGTGCGGACAGGCTCGCACACCCCTTGCCGGTTCACACAGGTCCATAATGTGAAGGAAAGGCCAAGGGTGGAGGGAGGCGCTTGAATGCCAGCACTCGGGAGGCAGAGACATGTTCTGGGACTCGCTGGAAGGCAGCAGAGCATTCTTAGAGGATGCTGGCCAATGAGAGAAGCTAGCTCAGAAATCATGCCAGGGAGATCGTTCAACAGACAAAGGTGTCTGCCACAGAGCCCGGCGACCATGTGGTGGAAGGACAGACTGACTCCTGCAGGGGGTTATACTACAGCTGTACTGGCCCTCCGCAGAAAACAGCCTACTATGGGCAATGCCGTCAGCACCCTCACACCTGCTCAAAGGCCATCTGCTCTGCTCACCCCACTGACAAGGAGAGGCAGAGGGAAAGAACGAGGAATCGAAAAAACGATTCCTGGAAAGACTTCAGGTAGATTCTAGCCGTCCCTCTGACTTGCTGTGTGACCCTGAGCCTCTCTGTGCTCACTCTCTGTGTCTCGGGTTCTGGGAGGGCTCCCTCCTGCCATTAGAAACACGGACCCAGCGGGGCTCGGTGGTGCGCTGTAATCCCAGCACTGGGGGAAGCAGAGGCAGGTGAACCTCTGTGAGTTCGAGGCCAGTATGGTTCAGGAAGCGAGTCCAGAAGGCCAGGAAGCGGCCCTGGTCCTAGCTCCTGTGTAGAGCTGGCTGGACCTGGGAGCCTTTCTTGGCCCCGCCTGTGATCTCCGCCATGCACACATCCTGGGACCTAGCACTGGGGACGCTGGAGGAAGGCCGAGTGCTCAGGTCTGCCTAATCCTGCAGCCGGCTCCTCACTCAGGCAAAGCCTTTGATTTGAAGCCAGAGGAGAAGATGAAAACCCCAGTTCTACAGCCCCTCAGACACCCTGTGCTCCGGGGACACACCTTCTTGGGGTGCTCCCTGTTAGAACTTGTCCACCCCGCCCCAGCCACCCGCCGTTCATTAGCAGACTGACCCGGCATGAGGTGCAGTGCCCTCGTAAGAGCCCCTGGGGCAGCAGCCGCCCACGCCTGCACCTCCTGGTCTTCCGTGGGAGGTCCCAGAGGCGCAGACAGCCAGGGTATGCAGCAAACCCTACTTCCAGGGCAGGCAACTTGGTTTCCCCTCCAAGACCTGCCATGGCCCCCCGGATAAGTGTCTTTTCACTCTCTGAGTCCCAGTTTTCCCTTCTATAAAATGGGCTGGCAGTCACCTGCCCTTGGATGCTTGGTATTACAGGCAGAAGCTGCCTCACCAAAGATTACGTCACCGGGACAGGCGGCTAATAACAAAGGCCCTACCCTGTGGTGACGCCTCTGCTCAAATCCTGGCTGGCTGTGAAACCTCCCTATGCCTTAGTTTCTTCCTCTGGAAAGTGGGGATGATGTTGTGTGCTGACCTCAGAGCTGCTTCAAGGACAAGATAGGGGAGAGGGCTGTAACAGCCCGAGTTTCAGACATGGTCCTAGCAGCATGCCACCTGTACGGCAGAGGGGGACCCCGATGAGGCGGCCCCCGGGAGACCCAGACCACCTCTGCTCAGCCTCCCACCGCCTTCCTCCCCTTCTTTCCGAAGGTGAGTGGAGAGGGGCCGGGCCTCCGGGGCAGGGTGCTGACTCATGGCCTCCCTCGCCTGGCACTATAAAGGAACAGCCCAGGGGCTTCCTGCTCCCTGCTGCCCAAGGATGGCCCAGGCCGCGTTGATCCATGTGGCCCCTGAGCAGCCCACCCACGCCGTGTGTGTGGTGGGCACAGCGACTCCGCTGGATGTCTGTGGGTGAGAGGGGCAGCTCCTGGGGCTGCAGGGGCAGGCGGGGCGCAGGGGCTGGGCTCAGGCTCTGGGCCAGAGATCTGCTAGAGAGATAAGCCAGGAGGTGTGGGACCCACCACAGCCACTGCTTCTCTGTGAAGTGTGAATACCCTCAGAGCAAGAAATTACAGCGTGTGACCTGACGGGCCTATGTTTTGCCTAATAAGGGGGCAATAGGCTAAGGGGGGGCGGAGGCTGATGAGCTTGGGCAGCTGAGCCTCAGTTTCCCCACCTTGTGAAATGACTTTGAGGATTGAGTGCGGCAATTGCAAACATGTTTGTTAGGTACTCCTCGGTGCTGTTTGTTAGATACTCCTCGGTGCTGTTTGTTAGGTACTTTTCTGCCTAGTACGAGGCAGATCCCCAACAGTTGTTCATTTGTTCATTCTTTCATTCCCTTGTTCATTCAACAAACATAGCTGGGTACCTCCTGAGCACTGAGGCCTTTGCCAGGCTCTGGGTCACACAGGACAGAGGAGCAAGCCTCTTGGGTGGAGCCTGCTGTTGCCTTTCATGTGGAAATTGCAGCAGCTTCCCCCACAGAGCTGGGCATCATGGCTCAAGCAATGTCTATAAAAGCCTCTGGGAGTTGCCCAGGGTCAGGGGGTCAGTGCCTGTCTGACCCCAGGAGCAGGAAAGCACTTTGGGTCTAGGTGGTCCCAGCCTACTGGTGAGAGGCTGAGGACACAGGGAAAAGCCTGGTGTCATCGGAGGCCCCCAACTCCCAGCAGAGTGGAGGGTGGGTGAAAGGGCC
Organism: Meriones unguiculatus; assembly: GCF_030254825.1. Taxonomy (NCBI): domain Eukaryota; kingdom Metazoa; phylum Chordata; class Mammalia; order Rodentia; family Muridae; genus Meriones; species Meriones unguiculatus. Next base: position 11,428,897 of record NC_083351.1, read on the forward strand.
CAGAGCTAGCCCAGGTCCATCCTCGCCAGGATGCCAGGCTAGCTCTCCTAGGCCAAGGTCACACATGCCCCTTTCGTATGTGTCTACAGAGGCAGGTGAGTGTGGGCTGGTGGCGGCCAGGACAAACTCAGGTGCCTGAGTCTGAGGTGCCATCCCTCAGACTCTGTACAGAGATCGGAGGACAAGGGGTGGGAGTCAGGTCTCTCCTGTCACCGTGTGAGTTCTGGGAACAGAGCTCAGGTCATCAGGCTTGGCCATAGCACCTTCACCCACTGAACCATCTTGCTGATCCTGATTGTGTTTTTCAAGTCGGGGCTATCAGAGCAGTGACATTCGGTCAGACAGAGGTGTTAACGAAAAGGTGGATGTTTGTCTGTCCCCCAGTAAGAGCCAGTACAGCTAGTGCGAAGGACCTGAGGCAGGGCCATGCCCAGTTGGTGGGAAGAGGGGCAAGAAGACAGGAAGGGGAGGTGTGCGCCAGGCAGGTGGCCGGGGCATCATCTTGTGCGGCTAGGGAGGGGCTTGGAAGAAGTCTGTTCTTCTCAAGCCATGGGCTGGCGTGGGTGGCCATGGGGAGGTATGTTGAGCAATGGACTGTCATGTGCAAACTTGGTTAAACTCAATCACTGGTCACTGTGTGATGAGGGGATGAGGGAGGAGGGAGGTGGGGTCAGGGCCAGGTCATGGCCACAGAGAGTAAGGTCACCAAGTTGTGACCATCTTGACAGGCTGCCTGACCCAGGGACAGCCAGCCCAGGTACCCTCCTGTGGTTGCCTCTCCAGTCCTGGGATTGCAAGAACACACTCCCACGCTCAGCTTCTATACGTGGGTTCTGGGGAAATCAAACTCACGTCCCTGTGCCTTTCCCATGGCCACTGCCAGGATCTGATAAAAAGAACATATAGACAAAAAAATAATAATAATAATAATAAAGCATTTGAACCTCCCCTACCAGGCCATGCTCTCTGAGCAAGTCCTTATCCCAGGGCTGCTGGCCTCTGTGGTCCAGTGAGTCGGGGGACCCAGGCCTGACTCCACAAGGGCTCCCTAACCTACAAGCCTGCAGACCAGGTAGTGATGCCCTCATGGGTGTTGAGGGGACAAGCAGAGGGACCCGTGGTTTGAGATGAGAGGTGTTGAATGGACACTAGAAGGTATCCACAGTGGGACCACAGGCCCATGCTGAGGGTGAGTGGGTGCTATAACTACTACACACACGCATGCACACACACACACACACACACACACACACACACACACGCACACAAGCGCCAGTGCACACACACTGGATGGCGAGGGGTGGGACTCAGGGAGGGCCAGGTCTCACACATAGTGGTGGTCTGCTTTGTTGACTGAGGAAAAGAAAGTTGAGCACAAGAAAGGGTTCCATTGGGACTAGAGAGATGGCTCAGAGGTTAAGAGCACTGGCTGTTCTTCCAAAGGTCCTGAGTTCAATTGCCAGCAACCACTTGATGGCTCACAACCATCTATAGTGAGATCTGGTGCTCAATTCTGGTGTGTAAACACACATGCAGGCAGAATGCTGTGTAAATAAATAAATAAATCTTTAGAAAGAAAGAGAGAGAGAGAAAGGAAGAGAGAAAGAAAGGGTTTCATTGGTACTGGTTACCTTAAAATCCTTTTGCAGAAAGATAAGGGGAAGGAAAGAGAGAGAATATACTCAAAAATGGAACCCTTGGCTGTTCTTTCGCCTCTCACCAGGGCAGGCTCCCAAACATTCCGAGTCCCCCCACAGTCTTCCAGGAAAGTCCTTCACTGTCCTTTTTGCTCACATGGTTCTGATCCTGGAGTGGAGGGCAGATTCCCAAGGTGGGCAGGAGGAAGAGAGAAAGGAGAGAAAAGGTTCCAGAACCAGGCTTCTCCACACCTGCTCTGGAAACTTGTGAAAGACAAGCCTCCTCTTCCACTGGCCTCACTGTCACTGTCACTCCCCATCACCTGTGTGCTGGGTCCTTGCCTACCGCTGACCAAGCCTGCAACTGCTCCCCACCCCCACCTCCCAGCTTCATCTCCCCAGAGCAACCGGGGGCATTGCTCTTCCCTGCCCCATGCCACCTGGCCCAACAGGTGCTGTTGACTTTGAAAGGAAACAATTCCACTTGCCTCATAAAAAATAATCATAATAAAATAAAATTTAGAGACAGGGTTTCTCAGTCACCAGCTTTGTCTTCGCCGTGTTGGGCCTGGGTTCTGGTCCCTCGGTTTCCACCGGGTGGGGTAACTCAGCAACTCCTATCAGAAGCTTCCTGGGTGTGGTTCTCACGCCCTGGGTGCACAGGGCACCCTCAAGACACGAGGAAGCTCAGACCGCCGGGTTCCAACCTCAAGTCTGGGGAGCTGGCCTGGGAACTTGTCTTCCCCAGTTTCCAGGAGAGGCGGGCACAACTGCCCCTGCATGAAGGACTGAATCTTGGTCACAGAGGTCTCGAAGAGAAGTATAGAGAGGTGTGTCCTTAGAGACAACCCTCCCACATCCATCAGTGCGCTCCGACTGATGCCACAGAGTCCCGAGGGGGAGGACTGGAGGTGACAAAACGAAGAAGATAGGAAAGTTGAGACCAGAAGATCCTGCCGAAATTGCTGGCTTACACCAAGCAAGTTTATTTAGAAGTACGACATCGCCGGAGCAGTGGTGCAGGCCTGTAATCCCAGCACTCAGGGAGGCAGAGGAGGCAGGGGCAGAGGCAGATGCTGCACGAAGGGAACAGAGCATCTCCAGTGCTTCACAGACCAAGCACCAAAGCCTGCGACCGATAACTCCAGCCTCTTCAGGGGAGAGTCAGGCTCCCACAAACTGAAACTTTTTGTTTGTTTTTTGAGACAGGATTTCTCTGTATAGCCTTGGCTGTCCTTGACTCATTTTGTGCTCTTCCAAAGGACCCGGGTTCAATTCCCAGCACCCACATGGCAGCTTACAAACTGAAACTTTAACTCCCTCAAGGCCCTGGCTCCAGCCCTAGACCGACCTTCTTGCCAAGCCTGGACAAGGACAGAGAACGAAAATTCCTGCCGTCCTTACGTCGGGACCTCTGCAAAAGCCTTGGGCCAGCCTGGCTCCCAACAACGTTTAAAATTTTTATTTGGAGAGTTTTCTACATGAGTTCTGCGCCATCATTTCTTCCCTCCAGCCTCCAACTTCACTCCTGTCCCCTCACTGCTCCCTCTCAAATTCATGCTGCTTTTTAAAGTGTATCTAACCCCTGATCGAGTTTTTTGTAAGAGGATGAGCCTCAAGAATATCTGCTCTGCCTCTGAGCAGGGTGCCGCATCTTTTAACCCCAGCACCTGGGAGGTAGAGACAGGTGGATCTCTGTAAATCTAAGGCCAGATTGGGCTACATAGAGAAACCTTGTCTCAAAAGAATATATATATATTATATATAATTCCTTAGCCACAACTCCAGAAATCTGTGTTTTTGGGGTTTGGTCATTTATTTTTGCAGAGTTTTTGTTTGGGGGAGGTCACATTTTGAGCCATCTTTTCTGTCCCGTGTGTGTGTGTGTGTGTGTGTGTGTGTGTGTGTGTGTGATTTCTTTATATGCACACAGCCCTGGGTGTGCCCACTCCTGATGGTCACCTGCGTGCACACTGCTCTCTGGGTGTATAATAGGGGCCTTTGACATAGCACCTCCCTCTGCTGTCTCTCAGTTCAAGCTTAAGGCCTCCAGTCAGAGGACTCCCCTTCTGTCTTCTCTCTCCCTCCTGGCAATCACACCGTCTCTCCTTTCTGGCCCCTGAACAAGCCCAGTGGCCTGCTGGGAAGAGGATTGCTGAGGCCTTCCTTGGTAGGCCTTCTCACCGCTGGTGCTGATGCTCTCCTCTGTCACTCCACAGCTCTGCTCCTCCGGGCTGCACATCCTTCGGCATCACCCCCTCCCCAGGGGTAGTCATAGATGTCAACCACAGTCCTCCAGCCAAGAGGAGTACCCCCGGTGCCGCCAAGTGGCCTCTGGACCCCGAGCTGGAGGTGACCCTACAGATGAAGGCAGCCAGCAGCAGCACAGATGACCAGAAAGTGAGTGTGGTGGCTGGGGTGGGGGTGGGGCCGAGGGTGGGAGGTGCCAGCCCCTCTGTGGCTATAGGCAGTCTGCTTGCTTTCGTGCCCAGGGCCCACCCTGGGAGAGTCTCTCTCCCTTAGGCAAGCTCATGGTGATTCCTCCCTCCACAGCATACCCACAGATGGCACATTGTTGTCATTCTCCTCATCACTGGGATCACATATCTGATACAAAACAAAACCAAAACAACAACAACAACAACAACAACAAACCAGCTTAAGGAAGGCAGGACTTATTCTGGCTCGAAGTTTGAGGGTGCACAGTCCATCATGGTGTGGAAAGGCGTGGTGGCAGGAAAAGGAGGCGCTCGTCACATGGCACCACCCATGCTCAGGAAGCAGAGAGAGATGGATACTGTTGCTCCATTCGCTTTCTTTTTCTCCCCTTCTGTTCAGTCTCAACAGAGCCCACCAGACAGCGCCACCCACATCCAGGGTAGGACCCCCCTGCAGTTAAACCTCTCTAGAAATGCCCTCATAGGTACGCCCTGAGGCGGGTCTCCCAGGGGATTCTAAAAGCAGCCACGTTTCCACTGAAGCTTGCAGGGCCTTATAAAGGTCTTGATCAAGTTCACCCTCGAAGCAACTGTTTAATAAACACCAGCTCATACAGAAATGAGCAAGACACTGCGGGGGCTACAGCCCTTGGGGGTCTCAGGTAACATACAGGTAAACAGTTAACTGTGGCCATGAGCGCTCTGAAGGCCACAGGCAGGAAGCCACTGTGAGGGCTCTCTATGTCCTGGTGTTAGCGTCTGTCCGTCTGTCCGGTGGCAGCTGCAGCAAATCGCCACGCCCGCCTGTAGATCTTTAAGACAAAGGTGTGAGCAGGTGTGACCCTCTGTGACTCCCCTTGAGGGTCACTCTCGGTCTCTCCTAATGAGGGTGACAGCATTGCCTGACCTTCTGCGTGCCACCGGACTGAATCCCAGGGTCACCCTTAACGCATAGCCTTAGAGACTTTGTTCCCGGTGTCTGGTTCACAAGTTCCAGGAGTGGGAATGGGACGAGTAGGTAGCCCCCCCCAAGACACTCTGGGGTTCCCACAGACATCTTGCTCCCTGGAGGGGTAAACCCAGGTTGCTCTTTCCTGGAGGCCAAGCTCTGTCACCACCCTGGGTACACAGAGCTAGGGTATGTGGCAGCTGAAGTCAGAGAATATGTCCTGAAAGAAGGGGCAGGTTGAAGGCGGAAGCTACAGGCTGGCCTGGGAGAAAGCTAGATGGCTCCTGGGCTCACCCTGGATGAGGAGATGGAAGCAAGACACAGGCTGGGGACACTGAAGAAGCCTCCTAAGACAAAGATGGAGGGAGGAGCGAGGAGTGAGGGAGTCAGGGAGCCAGCTCAGAGACTGTGTGCAACCCGCCTTGTCTTCCCTCCCTCCCTTTCTTCCTTCCTCTTCTCTTTTTCTCCCCCCACCCTTGGCTCTACTTCTCCTGTGTTTTGAGACAGCCCAGCTCTCAATCCTCCTGCCTCAGCTTCTCCAGTGCTAGGATTAAGACTTGTGTCACTGGTGAACGGTCGGTCGCACACACCTTTAGCTCCAGCACTCAGGAGGCAGAGGAAGGTGGATCTCTGAGTTAGAGGCCAGCCTGGTCTACAGAGCTAGTTCCAGGAGAGCCAGGGCTACACAGAGAAACCCTTGTCTTGAAAAACCAAAAAGAGAAAAAAGACGTGTGCCACCATACGAGGGTAGGGACCTTGTTTTCTGGAGGCAACAGGTAGCCAGCGAAAAACTTCCACACAAAGATGCTACTGGCTGGTGCAACCCAAGTAGCCTGCACCCAGGGAGCAGCCTGAAGGCTGGGAGCCCTGACAGAAGTGGACAGCAGGGTCCAGAGGGGAGGCCACAACTCTGTCGATTTTTTCCAGGATAACCACTGCCTATAGGACAGGAGCCAACACCTCAGTGTGCCCCATCTGGGGGCTCCTTAGAGTGAACTTTCAGTGTGCCCTTTCAGGGTGGGCCCTCAGTGTGTCTGTCACCCCAGCCGTCTTCCCCTGTAGGTCTTTAGCTGCTTCTGGTGTCCCTAGCTCATGTCACTCAGGCTTCTCACTCCCAGTGGCCAGCCCACTGGCAGCCGGGCCAGTCACACACCTCTCTCTGGAGGTTTGCTGGGCTGAGGGACTGGGATGAGCCCTTCCCCAGTGAGGTGCAGCCTACTCCCCACCCTCCCACCCCTGACCCCCTCCCCCAGCCTCCTGGTGTGCTTGCTACACTAGCCTACACCTAGAGACAACCTGAAGGCTGGCCTTCTGTCGCACAAGTCCAGTTCTGTGGCTGCTGCCCGCTCTTTCTAATGCCTCTCGCACCCCTTTCCAGCTGCTGAGCCCCTGCTCCCCTCCCAGGACCGTCTCAGAATACCCTTTGTCTTAGTTTGGGTTCCTGTTGCTGTGATGAAGCACCATGAGCCAAAGCAAGTTGGGGCGGAAAAAGTTTATTCGGCTTCCACTGCCACAGGGTAGTCCATCACTGAAGGAAGCCGGGGCAGGAGCCTGGAGGCCAGAGCTGAGGCAGAGGCTGTGGAGGGTGCTGCTTCCTGGCTTGCTCCCCACGGCTTGCTCAGCCTGCTTTCTTACAGAACCCAGGACGCCCAGCCCAGGGATGGCTCCGCCCACAGTGGGCTGGGCCCTCCCCATCAATCACTAATTAAGAAAATTAAAGCTGGACCTTATGGAGGCATTTCCTTGACTGCGGTTCCCTCCTTTCAGGCGACTCTAGTTTGTGTCAGGGTGACATAAAACCAGCCAATAAACACCTCCTCGTGAAATCTGCCCTTACCTCTGCTCTCAGGCTATTTGGGTCCCAACATTTCTGGGCTCCCTTTGGACCCTTTTCTATAGCATCATAGTCGAGTTGAGCCGGATTGAGCCGGATTGGACAGCTGGTTCACGGCAGGGCTCAGACTGTGTTTGTTGAATGACTAAGAGAGGTCATGAATGCTTTGCTTTGTCTTATAGGTTCGAATTTCATATTATGGACCCAAGACCTCACCAATCCAAGCCCTGCTCTACCTCACCGGGGTGGGTAAGTGGTGACCAGGGTCCCAAAATGCTGCCAGCTGCAAACTCCTTTATCCCAACGCTGGCAGGCAGGGGCCGGCAGATCCCTGTGAGTACAAGGCCAGCCAGGGATAAATAGCTAGATACTGTCTCAGAGAGAGGAAGGGAGGGAGGAACCAAAGAGCCGCTTTCTCCCTCACACAGCACACCCCACCTCAGCAGGGTATAACAACTAGATCCATTCTTGGGGCTGGAGATGGCTCAGCGGTTAAGAGCACTGCCTGCTCTTCCAGAAGACCCTGGTTCACTTCCCAGCACCTCCACAGAGGTTCAAGAACAGTCTGCAACTCCAGCTCCAGAGCGTCCGACAGCCTCACACAGACATACATGTGTGCAGGCGAAACACCAGTACACATAAAATAAAAACAAAAAAGTCATTTTAAACAATCCATTCTTAAGTTCAAAGCGTTCACAAACTTGAGGCTAGCCTGAACAACAGAATGAGACCCTGTATCTAAGTTTTTAAACATTAAATCGGCTTTTAGTGAGATCTCAACCTAAACAGCATACTCTTTTTGTTTAAGTGGTATTAAATCTATAACTAATGTGTGAAACTCCCGGGGTTTCCTTTCCTTGGTGGATTTCATTCATGAGTATACATCTCAATGCAATAGGGCTTACTCAGTGCCAGGCTGAAGTGTGGCATTTAGTTCCGACAATAATCCAATGAGTTTGGCCCCTTGACCCCATTCCACAGATCGGGAAACTGAGGCTCAAGAGACAAACAGATTTGCTCAAGGAGCTACGCAGAGGTGGGGCTCTGATGCTGTGTCCCTATGCTCACACATATTGGTGTATCTACTATGGCACAATAGCAAATGGTCATATTGTCCCTCTCACGTAGGACACGGGTCCTTGTGTCACACTGTGGGGCACGTGGGGCTCCATTATTGAAGCGACTGCGGTCACACGTTCTGAAAAGGGGGAAAGAATTCAGAGACACACTTGTATCCTGGCTGTGGGCTTTTCCCTGGCACAGACACACGCGTGTAACGAAGAACGGGTGGTGATGGTAAAACCGGTGGCCCCTGCTCAGGGCTGGCTGAGGGTTGAGGCTGGGGACAGAGTTCTTGGAGAGCTTGGCAGGTGACCCTGGGGTCGCTGGGAATTGCTTTGCCGGCGCAGTCATGGCCCCCGGAGGGCGCAGTGGTTGGAAATCCTGGCTCTGCTCTCTGAACTCTTAAGTGTGGCTTCTTGGGGAGAAAAGAATGACTCCTCCTACCCGGAGGAGTGGAGAGGCTCCCCCTGTCCAGCTCGCTCCTCTCTCTTGGATTTGCAGAAGTCTCCCTGAGCGCAGACGTCACCCGCACTGGCAGAGCCACCCGCACTGGCAGAGTGAAGCCCAAAAAGGCTGGGCAGGATCAGGTGAGGCTCAAACGGCAGCCCTTAAAGCCAAGGCGCGTTCCTGCGGCGCCCCCTTGCGGTGACGAGCGGAACCGCAGCACCTCGACAGTGTCTCTTGTTTACCTTTACCAGGAAGATGCAAATCACTGTTGACCTTTTGGCTTGTTTACAACCAATTGTGCGTTCAGAAATGGCGTTAGCCTACAAGCTGGAATCTCTAGAATTACCCAGTGTCTCGAAAAGAAAACAAAAACAAGGAGGGAAAGGGGGAAGAGTGTGGCCTAGACAGATTGCCCAGCACTGCAGTTATTCTGCTATTGTGCGATCTATCACATTATATTAGATTTCTATGGGGGAGGGGGGCTCCCAGCATTATCTGGGCGTTATTGAGCAGATGGTGCCTGGCACCCACATCGGGAAGGGATGACTGTGTGGTCACGAGAGAGGGTCTGTGTGGATCAAAGTCTTGACACTCTCACGTACTTGACTCCATGTTTTTGCCAAGCCAACATGTTTTAAAGGCTTTTGAAGTGGATTCCACTACCGGCTCCTTTATTTGGAAAAAAAAAAATGGATGACTTGAGGCGGGGTGGGGGATGTAGCTCAGTGGGTAGAGTACTTGCCAGGCATGGGTGAAATCCGGGGTTTGATGCCCTGGCACCACACACACTGGGTGTGGGGGAAACCGGCCTGTAATCTCAGTTCCCAGAGGTAGAGGCAGGAGGATTATGAGTTGAAACTAGCCTTGGCTAAAGCAGATGCTGTCTTAAACATAGATGAGACACATTCTGCACTTGGGGCAGATTTGGTTATATTTGGAGCCATCAAAAATCCAGTCTCTGGGGGCTGGAGAGATGGCTCAGAGTTTAAGAGCACTGGCTGTTCTTCCAAAGGTCCTGAGTTCAATTCCCAGTAACTACATGGTGGCTCACAACCATCTATAGTGAGACCTGGTGCCCTCAGCTAGTACGAAGGTGTACACGCAGACAGAACATTGTATACATGATAAATAAATCTTAAAAAAATCTACTCTCTGGGCCTGTAAATTGCTGGATGAGAGAAACTAGACAAGTGGGAGGCAAGAAAAAACCAGCCACAAGTCTCCCAAGGGCTGATGGGATCTGACAGTTTCTTTTGTCCTCCTGATGTTCCCAGAGCACCTGGACCTGGGGCCCAGGTGGCCATGGCGCCATCCTGTTGGTAAACTGTGACAAAGAGAACCCCAGGTCCTCCAGAATGGACTTTGAGGATGACAAGGTCTTGGACAACAAAGGTAAGAGACCAAAGACCATGGCCGCCTCCGAGGACTAGGCCTTTGCTCTTCAGCAAGGCTCATTTTCCCACGTGGTCTTGTAATAGCCTCTGGATTTCGGTTTAGTGAGAACATGCTCGTGTTAGCATGTCCGTGTTACAGGGGAAGGAATGGAAAAGTGTCCCAAGAGGGCAAGTGACCTGCCAAACTAGCACAGCATTCAGAAGAGACCAGCCGGGGCCTCCCCGGGCCCCAAGAGGCTCTGCTTTCCAGCTGGCCCCTGCCCAGCCCACACACCTATGCTTGGCTCAGACAAGGGGCCCACGGGGTCATGGGACTGCATAGGAACGGCTTTGTGTCTGATGTGTGCAGCTGGCCAGGGCTAGCACCAGGGACATCCCTAAAGGATGCTCATCTGTCATGACCTGTGCTGCACTCCAGATGATAATAGCTTTAGATATGCCACTGTCTTCACACTCCCCACCCTTTGGCGTTTCCTCTGCCCCTGTCTATTGATGGGGAAACTGAGGCCCTCAGAGCTGAAGAATTTCCCCAAGCTCACGTCCCTGCCTCCTTCACTGTGGTCCAGCTGTCAGCAGTGACCGCTTGGCGTTTCCCATCACCCCAGCTCAGTGGGCTGTGCTGACCATTGCCCTGTACCACCACTGTTCTGGGCACTCTCTGTGCTCTAGAACTTGAGTGTTGGGGTCACAGCAAGAAACCAAATAGACATAAGCCCTGCTGCTCTGAGTTTCTCTTCTTAGCTCACCCTTTTGCAGCCATCCATGGACAAGCATCATATATATGCTGAAGGGAACAGAGCCGGGGGCTCAAGAGGTGGCTCAGTGAGTAGAGCCACCTGCTACCAAACCTAAAAACCTGAATTCGATGCCTGGCTGCCGCAAATTGTCCTCTGACCTCCACACATGTAGCACAGCTCGGCCAATCTCTCCCATGTGCGACCACAGGATAAATAAGTATGAGCTGAGGCCGGGGCTGCGGCTGCGGCTGAGTGGCAGAGCTCTTGCCTTGTGTACCCAAGACTCGAAGTTCGAGGGCTGCAAACCGAGCAACAGAAAGTAAGAGCAACAAAAGAGTTTAAAAAAAATAAGCGACAGGGCACCATTTTTAACAAAGAAAAGAAAGCCAGATTCCTTTGAGGCGGGGCGTGGGAGAGTCTGGGCTCCACCGGGAGGAGGCTGAAGGGAGACGGGCCCTAGGGACAAGCATGGCCACTCGCTTCTTGTTTCAGACCTGAAGGACATGTCTCTAATGACCCTAAGCACCAAGACTCCCAAAGACTTCTTTGCCAATTATCAGCTGGTGCTGCACGTGGCCAAGGCCAAGATGAACAAAGTGAGGGTGTTCCAGGTCACACGTGAGTCGGCCTAGCCTTCCGTGCCCCTTTCCCGCTGCCCTTAGATGGGGCGCCCCCTGTCGGGCAAACCCTTCAGCAAGCAGGTCCGTGCAGCCGCGCATGCGTGGTTCTGAGCACCAGGCCCCGGGCTGGGAGGTAGGCACATGCCTGTCCCCTGCCTTCCAGATGAGGTGACTTGAATAAAGGCCTTGCCGCGGCTGGGAACAGGGGAGTGGCTCCTTCCTGCGGGGGCCCAGCTCTTCTCTCTCTTCTCTTTTCTTTCCCTCTCTTTTTTCTTCTCTCTCACGCTCCTCTTTTTACTTCGCTTTTCTCTTTCCTAGCACACATACTTTCTCCCTCTTTCCTTCTCTCTCGCTCCCCCTTTTTCTCCCTCTCTCCCTCTCTCCCTCTCTCCCTTTCTCTCTCTCCCCGCACCATGTGCCCGTGACCCCGCTTGCTGGGATCTCTGCTTCTCAGACATCAGTGGCCTGGCAGCTCCTCACGCCTGCTTTCCAGGCAGTGTGAGCCTCGGTTCTGAGCGCAGGGCACACGGCCATGAACATGACTAGGTCTTTGCCCCATGTCACTTTCATCCTAGTGGGATAGGAGGGGTGACAGGTGAATAATTAGGGGCAGCAGTGTGGGAAGGGGAGCTGGGGGCAGAGAGAGAAGGAGGTCAGAGAGAGACATACTCTGAGGAAGGGCATCCCGGACAGAGGGGGCAGCAGATGCAAAGGCCCTGAGGTGGGTTGGCACCTGTGGGTTTGAGGACTGGGGTTGGGGTTGGGAGGCAGAGAGGCCATTGTAAGGTCTGAAAGGTTTAAATCGGTGAGTGGAGGCCCAAGGGGAGGGGCACATGCTCTCATCTCTGCTCTCCAAGCAGAGGCTTGCCAAGGCTCAGCTTGTTCCCACTCCCTTCCTTCCTAGACTAACGAAATCAAACTGATGACCACCTTTGCCCCCCCCATCAGGCGTTGTTACCCACCGGAAGCCCTCCCCATTCCCTCTACCACCGCTTTAATTGGTGTCTGTTGTATAGGACGGCCTTTGCTCCTCCCTAGTCAACCAGGAGACAGTGAAGCGTGCTTGGGGAATAAATGAATGTACAAATGGGTGAATAAACGAATAGTGCAAAGTTTGGAATGGGGCTGACACCTGCCATTGCCCTTCCTGGATCCCCCTCATCAGGGAAACAAGATCCCGAATGGAGCTTTGGTGTCTCCCCACAAACACTTGCAAGGGTCCTCGGGTAGTGACGTGCTGTGCCCCTGCAGGAAGGCACCTCGGTATGGAGGAGAGGAAATCAGAGCTGCGTTGGCGTGCCAGGCCTGAGCCCATTCTGCCTCTTTGCAGGGGGCAAGCTGCCATCCAGGTTTAAGGTGGTCCTGGGGCCACAGCAGTTCTCACACCGCCTGGAGCTCCCCGGCGGCCAGCACAGCACAGACTTCTACGTGGAGGGGCTTGCTTTCCCTGATGCAGACTTCCAGGGCATCGTTCCCCTCACTGTTTCCCTGCTGGACACATCTAACCCGGTAAGGACTCAGCCTGGGCTGGGGGTGGGGAGAGAGCAGGTACGTGACCCCATGACCTTCCTCATCCCTCCCTTCCAGGAGCTCCCTGAGACCCTGGTGTTCCAGGACAGTGTGACTTTCCGTGTGGCCCCGTGGATCATGACTCCCAACACTCAGCCCCCCCAGGAGGTGTACGTGTGCAGGTAAAGCTCCAGCATGGGGGTGGGGGAGTCTGGGGACCCCCTGAATGCTGGGTGCTGCCTTGGCTGGGGATGGGAAAACATACTTCCTGCCCTGAGCCGCCGGAAGCCACCATTTGCTCAGGTCGCTGGAAAGAGGGACAAATTGTTGATAGAGCTGTCATGCCTCTGTGGTGATGAGGTCTAATGTTCGCAGGTTTTCTGAAAACGAAGACTTCCTAAAGTCATTGACTGTTCTGACCAAGAAAGCCAAGTGCAAGCTGACTGTATGCCCAGAGGAGGAGAATTTGGAAGACCAGTGGATGCAGGTATGTGGCCCTGTCCACCTGAGCCTGAAGGACTCCTTGGAGCCTTGGGCTCCTGGGGTACGCCCCTTCCTGGGATGGAGTGGGAAAACAGAAGCCCCTTACACCGGGGAGCTCAGGTTGAGAGTTGGTCTGACATAGACTGTGAGCCACCGTGCCCCTCCTCACCCCCATCTCTGTGCCCCCTGCCTCCCACCTTGTGCCTTTGCCCATCTCTTCTCAAAAGTCTCCCCTCTCATCACCCATACCCCAGTCATGCTCATCAAAGGCCAGCGTGAAGGCTGCCCCTCCAGGCATGCCATCCCTCTGTGTAGAAGCATATCTATCTTCCTGTCCGCTGAGTCCAACCCTTGCCATCCTCTGTGATGGAGGCTGAACCCTGGGAAGCTGTAGACAGGCCCCCATCTTTCACCAGAAAACAACCAGGGTTTTCCAGCCTGTAACTTGTTGGAGTGACTCTGTATGTCCCCACCTCAACCTGCACAGCTGCCTGGGTGGGGAGGGGGCAAGGTCGTCGCCAGGTTCATCTCTGAAGACCCGTGTACCCACCTACAGGGCTGGGTGTGCCACCTGCCTGCTCTGGTGAGACCCGGGAGGGTACTCTCACCTGGGATCAGTCAGCAGCCTTCCCACTGAAGCCCCTGCCTACCCCAGCCAGGTTGGGAGCCCTCTGGGTCCCCCGGCATTCCCCCAGCACCTCCAGTCACCCCAACCCTGGATCTTCCCTGTCCTCAAGGACAAGGACACCCAAATCCCAGAGTCAGGGCCTCTGTCCTATTCATTTTCCCAGCAGGCTGTGTAGGACACAGATCTGCCTGTATCCTCGGGGCCATTCTCTGGCCTCAGATTTCCCGCAGAATTTGTCCTGGAGGGCATGGTCAGCAGGTGGGGAGGATCCACGCCATATCGAGCCCTGGGGCCAAGACTGGCAGCCCAAGCCACAGCTGCTGTGCTCCCCTCCAGGATGAAATGGAGATCGGCTACATCCAGGCTCCCCACAAGACGCTGCCCGTGGTCTTTGACTCCCCGAGGGACAGAGGCCTGAAGGACTTCCCGGTCAAACGAGTCATGGTAGGAAGCCTGTAGGCCTGGCCGACACCCAGCCATCCACCACCCTTGGCCGTGAGGCTCCCGCCTCCTCAATCCATTGCTCCCCAGGCCACCCCTTACCCCAAAGCTGAGTTCCTGCTTCATCAGAAGCCAGTGGGTGATACTGGCTATTTCAGCTATTTCCCTGGTAAGATCTGGGGTCTCAGTCTCACCATGCATGAACTCAACTAGTCTTTGGGATAACCTTGTGAGGGGTATCCTGGGCTACCCAAGAGTGCCCTTGCCAAAAGTGGGAGTTCCATCTCTTGGGTATGGTTGGTCCTTTGGGAGCTATGCTGGGGCTGTGGTGGGGCTTCAGGACCAGCCAGACCTTATCAGTCACAGCCAACACATTCAGGAGTGGGAAGGGACAGATTGATGAGTCACACCAGTATGGCTGATGGATGCCAACTCAACCCAAATCATCATCATCATAAATAAAATAATAGTACGTTTACTGAGCCCATATGCCTTCAGACAAAGGATACTTCTCTATAGGCACTGACTCAGCAATGGGTCTATTTCACAGAGTAGAAACTGAGGCTCAGAGTGAAAACAGCAGGTCTCCCAGGCTGCCTCCCTGTCCTCCCAGGAAGACCTGCACTGGGACCTGGGACCTTCAGACAAAGGAGGGACAAGGCTTGCAGCCCTGAGTAGTTTGCACGCTAAGGAGAGAGGCAAGAGCCTGCCCCGTGCCAGAGGCTGGAAGGAAATGTCTGTCTCAACAACAGTTCCTTTTGCTTCTTCCTGGCCACGCCCTTTGCCTGCCGCTCTGGCATAGCTGGGCTCTCTGTGTTGGCTAATGGGGAGGAGAGTTTATACCCTTTGGAGGTGGGAGCATCAACCAATCAGCTGGGACTTTGTCCCCGCCCCCATCCTCCCACCCTGCTTCCCTTCCTGCCTGCAGTGGCTGCATCTTACCACTTAGATATTCCAAAGGCCAGCTTCTGGGATACAAGCCAGATCCCCAGCACCCAGTGACACAGTGGGACTCTGAGCACGAGATTCTCCTCTGCCTCATCCCACCTTGGATGGGAGGAAAGCTGCAGCAGGCCCCTGGCTGGGTACTCTTAAAATGACTTCACCTGACCCTTGCTCATGAAAAGAACCAGAGTAACGAAAACTGTCACCCTGCTTCTCACCGGTGTCCTCATGGGCCAGTCTCCCTTGCCTGCCTCCAGCCCATCGGGTTTCATCCAGTCTTTCAAATTGCCCCATTGCTCCCTGACCTCGGGGCCTTGGCATATGCCATATGCCATTCCCTCTGCTGGGAATGCGCCAGCTGCCTCTCAGCCTTCAGGTCTCAGCGTCAGGGTCCTATCCAGCCGGGCCCTCCTGATGCTGCCAGGGGCCCATGCCAGGGTCACCTTTTGCTTCTCTGTCACTGATAAAACGTTTCGACCAAAGGCAAGTTGGGGAGGACAGGATTTCCTCGGTTTCCACACTCATGCCACAGTCACAAGTCACTGAGAGAAGTCAAGGCAGGAGCTGACGAAGAGGCCATGGAGAAACGCTGCGCACGGACTTGCTCTCCTGCCTTGCTCAACCTGCCTCCTGCTAACACCCAGGGGCTGGCATTGCCTACGGTGGGCTGGTCCTTTCCGTATTGATCATTAATCAAGAAAATGCCCCACAGGCCAAGCTGATGGAGGAATAGTCTCAGCGGAGGTTCCTTCTCTCCAGATGATCTTGTGTCAAGCTGACAAAAATTAAGGAGCCTTGCATGCTGGGTCCTGCCTGCTTGTTTCTCCTAGAGTGCACTGCTGCATTATCTCCAATGCATTTGGTTACTTCTCCTCTGCCAGGCCAGGGTGGGTGGCTGCCCTGCTAGTGCTGCCTATGGGCAGCCTGTGACCTGCATGGAGCTGTCCTTTCAATGTTAGGGAATTTCTCATCACCAGTCATGGTGCGTCCAGAAGGTCGGTGCTGGGGAGGCAGAATCTGAGATTGTTCCGGATTGTGTAGAAAACCTTGTCTCATTTGTTTTGGGTTTTGTTTTTTCAGTTGGGGTTTCTCTGTGTAGCCTTGGCTATCCTGGACTCATTTGGTAGACCAGTCTGGCCTCGAACTCACGGAGATCCGACTGCTTCTGCCTCCCTGAGTGCTGGGATTACAGGTGTGAGCCACTGTACCCAGCTTAGAAAAACCTTTGGAAAAAAAGAAAAAAATGGGACTAGAGGACTGGAGAAGTGTCTCTCTCGATTGTTTCTCTTTCTCTTTCTTACTTGCTTGCTTTTTTTTCTTTTCTTTTTTTCTTTTCTTTTTTATTTTTTGTTGTTGTTTTGAGACTGTGTCTTGCTATGTAGCCCTGGCTAGCCTGGATTTATGTAGCAGAAACCTGCCTGCCTCTGCCTCCTGAGTGCTGGGATTAAAGGTGTGTGCCACCGAGCCTGGGCCTCTCTCCATTTTAAGAGAGCATTTGCTGCTCTTTCGGAGGACCCAGGTTCAGTGATGCCTGTAACTCCAGCTCCAGGAGAGATGATGCCCTTTTCTGGCCTTTGTGGACTCCAGTACACATGTGGTTCATATGAACTCATGCAGGCACACACATAATAATGGATGTGTAAATAAATTTTTAAAGAAATAGAATTAAAGGAAAACACTGCTGTTAAAGCTAGCCCAGTGCTATGGGCAGCAAAGTCACCGAGATACTGGCCTCTGTGGGGCCACATCAGTTTAGAATCTGAGAAGTGGGGGATTCTTTAAGTCTTAAGTTAGGGAGGGTGTACCCTCCCTAATGTTATGAGATTAGATCCAGGGGCAGGACAGAGTGGGAAGGGACCAGGACTGATGAGGGGGCAGTGGCTTGCCCCGTGGGAAGTGGTCAGACTCCGGGCGGCTCTCCAAGACCAGGCCAGCAGGCTTCTCTGGCCATTGTGAGTGAGACAAGGCAAAGGTGGCTGGCCTTGAGGCTGTGCCCTGGAGAGAGAGGCCCGTGGGAAGGCGGCAGGTTGATGAGGGAAGGATCCAATGGCTCTCCAGGTAGGACACATGGGAAGACAGGTGGGCGCCGGCTGGACACCTGATGGCTGGTGTCCTGTGTCTGGTGGAAGTGTGATGTCGGTGATGGGCCCGGATCACAGATGGCATTCTGTGGAATGGCAAGGCCACCTAGCCAGTTGCCGACACCAGGAAACAAGGGGGACAGCAGCTGCCCTTCCCCCACAGCAAGAGAAGGACCACGGTGAGGAGGCAGCACAAGGCCACTGGCAGGCAGTGGCACCCAGCACAGGGTGTCTTCTCTTGAGGCTCTTCCTGAAGCCACACTTTGACAAGTGACAGGCTATGACAAGTGACTCAGAACTTTGGAGCGGTGGGAGGATAAAACCGGTGCTGCCTTCAGCCACTAGGTGGTGCTTTGCCACAGCACCAACAGAGCTCACCCAGGGGGTGACAGGTGTGTCCTCTGGTGAAGGCTCCCATGGGGATGTCACACTGTAAAACCCATTCTAGGCCAGGCTTGGGATGGGGACACCATGTGAAGCACCTTGCAGGCCACCGGGATGGCTTGGACTTCTGTCACCTCCTCACACTGGCTGAAGGAGCCCCCATCTCTACCCATCGCCTGTCCCCCAGCCTGTAAAGAGAGCGCAGAGAATGCTTTGAAATCCTGCTGTTTTGTGCATGAGTTTTCCAAGCAGATGACACTGACCCAAGCCAACATCCCTTCACTGCGAGATCATAAGGTTCCTCCCTGGTAGCCACAGAACTCCTTCTAGTGACTAAATCATCACTAAACCTGCAGCCATCGTTTCTACCCGGGGACAATAATCTCTAACTCTCATTGCATCCTTCTCCCGTCTCAGGGTCCAAATTTTGGCTACGTGACCCGAGGGCCCTTCACAACAGAGGTCACTGGGCTGGATGCCTTTGGGAACCTGGAGGTGAGTCCCCCCGTCACCGTCGGGGGGAAGGAGTACCCGCTGGGCAGGATTCTCATCGGGAGCAGTGGCTACTCCAGGTAAGGAGAACATGGGGTGGCCAGGACCCAGGTGCTGGGGTTGGGGACAGTGACAGAAGCCACAGAGGAGCCTCCAAACCTAGGAAGGCAACAGACATTGAGAGGGAGCCACAGGTAGGGTAAGGGACCTCCAGAGCCTGCCTCTGCCACTTACATGCCTTTAGCTGATGACTGTTTACTGAGCATCTACTATGTGCCAGAGCTGGGAGTAGGGCAGTGAGTGGGTCTAACCGGCTCCGAAGCCCATGCTTCCCTGTCACACGGGCATCTAGGCTGAGTCAGTGGGCAATGCTTCCCATGTTCCTCAGTGGCTGTGCCTCGGTTTCTCCCCAAGGAAGCTGCAGTACAGATGTCAGTGCCACAATGGCAGTAGCCCAGGCTCCATGGGCTCTCCCACAACTGCTCTCCCAGACAGGATCCCAACAACTGACCAAAGCAATCATTCTTCCAAGGCCCAACCTGGGCTGCACTGGGCTTACACTGAGCATGGGTGAGGGCGGTGGTGGGTGACTGTGAAGCATCCCTGAAGTCTCGCCTCAGCGTGGATGACTCCCCCTCACGATATCCAGGGACCTCCTCCTCCCCCCCTCAGCTAACCTTCCTCCCATGCTGGCTACACTTTAACACAGTGGTTCTCAACCTTCCTAATGCTGCAACCTTTTAGTAAAGTTCCTCGGGTCATGGTGACCCCCACACCGTAAAATTATTTTTGTTGCTACTTCATAACTGTAATTTTGCTTCGGTTACGAATCACAATGTAAATGTGTGTGTTTTCCGATGGTCTTAGGTCACCTCTGTAAGTCATTCAACCACAGCGAGGGTCACGACCCACAGGTTGAGAACCACTGCTCTAGCATCCCTCGTGAACACGTGACAATCTACCATTAGGCCAGAATCACGTACAGCAGGAAGGGGTGCAGGCAGGAGCTGGAGTCTCGCTCACAGGAGGGTCCAGGGACCCTCGCCGCTCCCTCCTCTTCTGAGGCCGGATAGTGGGTAGTCACTGTGTCTCATGATGATTTTGATGGCTGTCATAACTTCTCATCCCTGTGAGAGCAGCAGCGAGAGCCGGGACATGCACCAGGCCCTGCAGGACTTCCTGGGCGCCCAGCAGGTGCAGGCCCCCGTGAGGCTCTTCTCTGATTGGCTCTTTGTGGGTCACGTGGATGAGTTCTTGAGCTTCGTCCCAGCACCGGACAGGCAGGTGTGTAACTCTTCTGTGTGGGCTCCCAAGCCAGCTCTCCCCCTGTGAGGGGACACGGTGGTGGTAGAGAGTGCCACCGCCCCTTCCGGGGACCGCGGTTGGGGGCTAAGCAGCCTTCCGACTCCCGAGTTTCCCAGCAGGGCTTTCGGCTGCTGCTGTCCAGCCCCAGGGCCTGCTTCCAGCTCTTCCAGGAGCTGCAGAGCCAGGGCCACGGTGAGGCGCCCCTGTTCCAAGGACTCCAGAGTAAGTTGACCCGAGGCTGGTGTCCTGTGTGGGCCGCTTCTGCTGTCTGTAGTCTCCACGGCTCCCTGAGAGCCTGTGGGGGAACGGGGATATGTGTGCCTACTGTGTGCGGGGAGCACCGTGCTCCTAAAGGATGCTAAGTTTGATCATTAAAGGCGACATTTCTTGAGCCCTTCCTCCAGAACATCTTCCTTAGGAGATGGGGGCGCTTTGAGGGAGTGACCGCATCTTGATTCAGAATGCACCCCACTAAGGCGATGGAGACTGCCCCTGACTGGAGGGGAGCCCGCCTTCCAAGTTGGGTCCATCTTCCCTCCTTCCCTCCCCTCCCTCCCTCCTTCCCTCCCTCCCTCCTTTCCTCCCTTCCTCCTTTCCTCCCTCCCTCCTTCCTTTCCTCCCTCCTTCCCTCCCTCCCTTCCTCCTTTCCTCCCTCCCTCCTTCCTTTCCTCCCTCCTTCCCTCCCTCCCTCCCTTCCTCCTTCCCTCCCTCCCTCCTTCCTTCCCTCCCTCCTTCCTTTCCTCCCTCCTTCCTTCCTTCCTTCCCTCCCTCCTTCCCTCTCTTTCCCTCTCTTCCTTTCTTCATGACAGGAAAAAAGCAGTATACAATCAATGACATTCTATCCAGCAAGAAACTGAGGGACCAGAATGCCTATGTGGAGGTACTCAGCCCGGGTGTCCTGGAGAAGCCACAGAGGGTGCCTGGCTCCCCGTGATTAGCTGCATGGGGTGGGATGGGATGGGGGGGGTCCTCTCAGGGCAGCTCATCATGCTTTGGCTACCAGCCTGGGAACAGGCAGAGTATGAGGTCCCTGGGGGCCTGAACCCTGGTTCCTACCTATCCCCGCTGCTGCTCCACACTGTCTCCTCCCCTAATGCACCCCTTGACCTCCCCACCAGAGCTGCATTGACTGGAACCGGGCAGTGCTGAAGCGGGAGCTGGGCCTGGCAGAGGGTGACATCATTGATGTCCCGCAGCTCTTCAAGCTTGTGGGGAATTCCAGAGGGAACCGGAAGGCTGAGGCCTTCTTCCCAAACATGGTAAGGAGGGGACGGCCACCACCTGACTTCCTCTGACTCAAATGGCTTCTTAAACCGCAGTGTGCCGCCAGGAGATGCCTAAATCAGGCCTGAGGCCAGTCCAGGAGGCTCTTCCTTGCTCCCTTTGAGGCTCACGTGGCCTTCCCGGCACCCAGAGCCTCTGCTGAGCCTCACACAATGGCAGGAGTGGGTTCTCTCATTGCCTTGCTTTCCAAAGGCAGTTCAGCTTTGTTCTCTAGCACAGAAACACACAGCAGGAAAGAGATGGTAAAGCCGGGGCCTGGTTTCAAACCAGCCCTACCTCCACTGCCTCCCCACTTCCATACATGGCTCAGGGACTGGCAGCCCCAGGCCATAGAAAAAGTATTCTGGGGTAGCATCCATGGCTGGGGAGGACGCCCATTTGGCACAAGACCTCAGAGTGAGTGGTTGCAACCCCCACCCCCAGGCGGGGTCAGATTGGACCTTTCAGGAGTACAGAGACCCTTGCTACTTAACTCTGACCCCAAACACATTATCCTGCCTTCCACTGTGTTTTTAACCAGCCTTCTGTAAAGAAGGCCCAAGAACCGGGTGGAAACTTACCCAGATGTAAAGCTGGGGGGCCTATAGTTCAGGAAGGGACCAGCAATATTTATCAGCATGGTCGTTTTCAGACTGGGCTCCCCGGAGCTGTGGGGTTCCAGTGCCGCAGCTCAAATCTGGCCATTGACGTTTCTCTTCCACATGTGGAGCTAATGCTGGAGACTGTTTAGTAGGAAAACCTGTCTCTCCCCCTCCCTGAACAAAGTCCCTGAGGGCCATGGACCATGGTTCACCGTGGTCTAGCTTCTCAGTGAGCTTAAACAGCACATGGCATTTTACCCATAGACTGCTTGTTACAGGAAGAAAACATGTGAGAGGCGGAGGCAGGAGGGTCTGGAGCTCAGGGTCAGCCTTGGCTACATGGTATCTCTGAGGTCAGCATAGGCTAAATGAGATCCCTCCTGCAGAAAGGGGCTGGGAGGGATGGCGAAGCAGTTGAGAGCACTGCTAGCTCTTCTCAAGGACCCACATTCCATGTCAAACAGCCGGCCCTCCAGCTGCCTGTAACTTAGCTCTAGAGCATCTGAGGGTGGCTTCTGGATTCCTTTAGGCACCTGCGCGCACCTGGCAGACACAGACAATATGAGTCAACATAAAACTTAAGGGCGGGGTATGGACAGGTGGCTCAGTGTCTTAAGAGCACGTGCTGAGCAATCCCAAGAGCCAGAGTTTAGATCCCGGCACTCAGGTAAAAAGCCTGAATAAATACCTGCCTGTGATCCCTGCTCCGAGGGACCTAGAGACAGAAAAATACCTGGGGCTTGCACGCTTCAAGCCTAGCTGGGAAAACAGGACCTGCAAGTTCAGGGAGAGACCTTGCCTCAAAGGAATACAGGGAGGACAACAGAGGGGGATACAAGAAGCCCTCCTTGGCCCTGTGTGCACCCTCCCCTGCCCAACACACACACACACACAGAGAGAGAGAAAGAGAGAGATACAAATAAATGAAACAGGGACAAAAGAGACAGGCCTAGTTCACTAGATCTGTGGATCCTACACTAGCAGCTGTTTCCTCTGACCTGGGTCCCCGCTTCCCGCAGGTGAACATGCTGGTGCTGGGCAAGCACCTGGGCATCCCCAAGCCCTTCGGGCCCATCGTCAATGGCCGCTGCTGCCTGGAGGAGAAGGTGCGCTCCCTGCTGGAGCCGCTGGGCCTGCACTGCACCTTCATCAATGACTTCTATACCTACCACGTGTACCACGGAGAGGTCCACTGCGGCACCAACGTGCGCAGGAAGCCCTTCGCCTTCAAGTGGTGGCACATGGCACCCTGAGGCGCCGCCTCTGGCTGGCTGCCACGAAGATTGTCCTGGCCAGAGATCTGGGGATATTAGGGCTTCCCCAGGGGTGGGCATCCCTCCCTGCCACTGTGGCTTGCTCGCTTCACCCGTGCCAGCTCTTGTCCCATCTCCATATGTCCTAAAATGGTCCTTGCATAGCAAACTCAGTTCTGCTTAGAGATGCTGCAGTAAAGATGTGGTTTTGTGTCTTGATTTTACTGCCCAGTTTCTCCCCCAGCCCCTCCCTCTGTAAAGCACATTGAAATCCGCTTCGAGGCACCCAGGAGGCGAATGCTTCAACTATGGCTGGGAGCTGGGAGGTCCCTGACTGGTTGGTTGGCTTTTCAAGACAGGGTTTCTCTGTGTAGCCTTGGCTGTCCTGGAACTCATTCTGTAAGCCAGGCTGGTCTCAAATTCATGAGATCCACCTGCCTCTGGGATCAAAGGCATGTGCCGCCACAGCCCGGCTCTCTCAATTTACTCTGATGTGTCTCTCTCTCTCTCTCTTTTTTTTTTTTTTTTTTGCTTTTCTTTAAGGTTTATTTATTTATTTATCATTTACACATTATTCTGCCTGCATGACAGAGGAGGACACCAGATCTCACTATAGATAGTTGTGAGCCACCATATTGTTGCTGGGAATTGAACTCATGACCTTTGGAAGAACAGCCAGTGTTCTTAAACGTCTGAGCCATCTCTCCAGCCTCTTTTTCTTTTTTAAGCAGTGCTCGAGATGGAACCCAGGGCCTCATGGGTGCTAGACAAATGCTTTTCTACATCCTCAGCACTTAAAAATACACTCCTGGGCTGGAGAGCTGGTTCTTGTGATACTAAACATTTGAGTTTGGTCACACCCATTGATGATGACTTCTCAGATAAACTCTTACGTGTCATTGATCTCTCATTTCTCTCTTTCTCTCTCCCTCCCTCCCACCTCCCTTTCCTTCCTTTTCTCTTCTTTTGACAGAGGTCTCTCTATGTTGCCCTGGCTCACCTGGAAGTCACCAGGCTGGCCTCAAATTATGGAGGACTGTGTGCCTTTGCCTCCCAACTGCTGGGATTAAAAGAGTGGCCATCATGTCCTACTGTGTGTGTGTGTGTGTGTGTGTGTGTGTGTGTGTGTGCGCGCGCGCGCGCGCGCATTCTCATACCACAGTACACATGTGAAGATCAGAGGACAAAACTTGCCAGACTCTGTTTTCTCCTTCCACCATGTGTGTTCTGCACATCAGGCTCTGTGGCAAGTGCCTTTACCCACTGAGCCACCTGACCAGTTCTGACTTCTTTTTTAACCTCATCAGGCCAAAAATTCCCTTCATCCCTCCTCCTTTCCTCAGAAACTGCTGAGAGTAACCTGAGGCAGAGGTGGTCACAAACCAAGTGTTCCTAAACCCCAGGAAGGGACCCAGTCCCTCATACTGGGACCAAAGCCGTTTTGCTGGGCTGGAGGCCGGTGGCTGTGAGGCTGTCTCCCTCCCTTTCCAGGCCCCACAGGAAGAGTGCCTCTGCCTCTTCCAGCTCCTACTGACACTGACTTTGGGGTTCTGCCTTTGCTGTCACATCCTTCCTTCCTTCTTCCTCTTTCTGTGACTGGATCTTGCTAGTAGCCCTAGCCTACCCACTCCCTTTGTAACCAAGGCCGTATACAGGTTACAGGTGGACACCTCCGAAGCCAGCTGAAAGCTGGTACCGTCGTTCCTTCTCTAATAGGAGGGGAGACTGGAGAAGAGAGGAATGGAGGTGACTCTCTCCAAGCTCTGTCCTGCACCAGGGTCTGGGAAATAAGCTGGAGCAGTTCCTTTGTAAAGTCTCCTTAACTAGCCCAGGCTGGCTTCCTACTCTTGATCCTCCTGCCTCAGTCTATCAAGCTCGGGGATTGCAGACATAAGCCACCACGGTCCACTCTGAGTGAGGGAATAATGGAAATTGAACCTAGAACCTAGAGATAGATACGTTCTCTGCCAAGGAGCCACCCTCCCACCCATCCCCTTATAAAACGTTGACACAGTCTTATTGAATTGCCCAATCTAGGCTTGAACTCACTGTGTAAGCACAGGCTAGCCTACCTCAGTTGGATTTTTTTTCTGCCAACAAATATATACTATAGAATGCAAAATAGTATTTTGTGGGTTTTGAAACAGTTTCATTCTGTAACCCAGGCTGGTCTCAAACTCAGCGAAATCCTCCTGCCTCCATCTGAGTGCTGAAGTGGATAACAGGCAGGAACCACCACGCCTAGCTTAGTAGTTCGACCTAAGGATGCGTTACGGAAAGAGACCAGAGGCTCACGGATGTACCTGTCATCTCAGCAACTTATAGGGTTCAAGGACCTTGACCCCTCTATTTTAGCACTTTTGAAATACACAATAAAGGTTCCTTTCTGCTTTGCGGGCTCAGCCTAGATGGACAACAGCTGTAAGCAAGGTTCCACAGGTTTAGTCCATGTACCAGCTCCTGCTGCCCCCCACCCCCCACCCCCCTGTGCTAACAAGAGGTGCAGCTGTGAGTGACTGGATGATCCTTATCACCAGGGGGAAAATGTCTGTCGGGACGGGGGATTCGCAGAGCTGATCAGCTCCCCTCACACTTCTGTGACCATAGTACCGTGCCAAGCACCCCTCCCTCGTCAGTTGCTGTGACCCTTTCACAGTTCATGTTGTGGTGACCTTCAACCATAAAAATTATTCTGTTGCTACTTCCTAACTGTAATTTTGCTGATGTTATGAATCACTAAGTATCTGATATGCAGACCATCTGACATGTGACCCCTCCCAAAGTGGCTCTGACCCACAGGTTGAGAACCATTGTCCTACAACCAAGACCCCCTCAACCTTGAAGCCTAGCACCCTGACTACAGCCACTTAAGTCCTCTGGAGACCTTCACCCTCCCTGGCAGTTTCAGCTGAGTCTGCTAGTGTCTTGGTCCTTATGGATTCCAACTTCCCAGAACTCCCCCGCTCCCTGCTCCCAGGGGAAGGCTCCAAGCCATTAGCCTCCAATTCCCCAGGGCTGCAGGGTCCACAGGCAGCAGCTGCTAAACCACTGATACTGACTGAAAGACCCTCCCCTTGCCCTACCACCTCCCACAGCTGCCAAGGAGAAAAGCAAGTTCACCTGTGACCCCTTAACAAGGGGGCTGACCCGGGTGTTCCTTACACTACTAAAGAGGCAGGCAAAGCCGAACCTGAGCCCTGGGCAGTTACTCTGGCTGAGAAGAGCCGCTCCCGAGAGTGGCTAGCCAGGAAGCCCTGCCATGACCTTCCAGAATGCCCTCAGACTGTCCCTGGACAGCCCCACCCATGCCATCTGCGTGGTGGGCATGGAACTCACCTTGGACATCAGTGGGTGAGGCTCGGGGGTGTCGGTAAGGGGGTAACCAGAAGGAACGGTCTGGGGAGAGTCCCTGTGTCCAGGAGTGTAAGGTCGGTTCTCTTTGCTCCACTGGCTGGTCCCAAGGAATCTAGGACTGGGTCTCTGGGGACCCCCCCATCCCAGCACAGGATACTGACTCACAGCTTGCTTCTGCCTCTTGCTTGTAAGATCTCCCTTAGCTTTGACCGAGGCCATGAGGGGTAGGTGAGGGGGCGTCTTGCCTGTAGTTTGTGCATTTACTCACACCGTGCATGGAAGCTGAGGCTTGTATATAAAAAGGCTCGCTCACTCATGTGCCATTGCGGGAGGGAGAGATTGGGGCTGGAAATGATCAGAGGAAGAATTGGAGGTTCCAGGGGTAGGAACGGTAAGAGAAAGGCTGAAAACATTAGCGCCCCCCCCCCACACACAACTTCACTGACCGAATTCTCAGTCTCGCAAGATGGACGAGGGTTGGAGGGCTGTCCTTCTGAACCCTGTTGCTTCCTATGCTACTGTCTCCTAACATCGTCTCTGGCAAAGCAGGTGTGCACCCACGAATTGCGAATCCTTCACCATCCGTGGCTCCCCAAGGGTGTTGATCCACCTCTCCAGCGCTGTCATTACCGGGGAGGAGGGCGGTGTGGTGTGGCGGCCACTGATGCAACCCACAGAGGCCCTAGTGAGGATGGTGTCGCCCAGCCCAACCATAAATGAGGACAAGGTGAGCCGTGGAGGAGAAGGGGGGCGGGTAGCCTTTACCTACCCAGGTGATCCCAATATGGCAGCCGGCAAGACTAGAGCCCATTGGCAATAACCCCGCCCAGGGCAGACCCAGGTTCAGCTGTCTGTGGGCAAGGGAGCAAGGCAGGAAGGGGGGATGGTGAGATGTCTGTCTGTGGCAGGCAGTTTCCTGCGGCGAGTTGGCGCCCTTGGGTAAGCGCACTGCGTCTTGAGTAGGTCAGAACCAACGTTGTGAGCTGGGCCAACCAGTGTGTACCTAGTAAACCTAGGTAACCGGGAAGAGACTCGAAAGTGCAAGGTCTCACCTGAGGTACAGAACGATCTTAAGGCCAGCAGGAGCAACTTCAGCGAGACGCACTCTGTCTTGTTCTTGATTGTTCGAGACGGGCTTTCCCTGTGTAGCCCTGGCCATCACGGAACTTACTCAGTAGACCAGGCTGGCCTCAAAACACAGGTGACCCACCTGCCTCTGCCTCCTGGGATTAAAGGTGTGTGCTGCCACTGGCTGTCGAGACACACGCTTAAAATCCTAAGTGGTCCAGGCCCCAAGGCCAGCTCCTGGTGGGTCACTGGAAGCTTAGATGCTGGTCCATAAAAGCCAGGGTCAAATGCTTAGGCCCAGTCTGTGGGGCTGGGGCTGTGCTCCTGCCCTTACAGATTCTCTATGCTGTCTCCACAGGTGCTGATCTCCTACTACTCTCCCGATAAAGAGGTACCCATGGCCACAGCTGTGCTATTCCTCACCGGCATTGGTGAGTCTCGATTCCTCTTGAGAGCAGGGCAGGTGATGTCAAGCAAGGGAGAGGATTCTCTGTGCATAAATTGTCTACTGGTCCCATGGCATCCATACACCCATTCTCTTGAAGTTCAGTCACTCCTCCCTTCCTGTCTTAATTTACTGGATGACAAAAACAACCGGAATTTGAGTTCTCTGCCCACCTCTCTGTTTGTTCTCGTCACTGACCAGTCTGGTCCAAAGTTACTGTGTCACCTCACCGTAGACCTCTATCCTTAGCTTTACTGATCTAAGAAAGCCTTACTCTTCTGTGTGTGAGCACTCTCAAATGAGGCTAGGAGGGAGCCCATCAGATGGCCTGGGACTGGAGTTAAAGGTGGTTTTGAGCTACTTCCTGATGCATGCTGGGAACTGAACTCACATCCCCTCTAGCTGCCCGTTTCGAAGCTGCTTTATATAAAGACACAGGTGGCCACTGTGGACGACTCCCTCCCTGACTTATTTGTGGGAACTGGCCTGTCTCTTGAAGACCCGGCCTCTAACTAGCTGTGTCCAACCTGTGGCCCAGTATAGCTACGACTATATCCCGATATAAAATTGCACACCTAAAAAAATATTTTTGTTGGGCCTTGGTGGCACATGCTTTTAATCCCAGCACTTGGGAGGCAGAGGCAGACAGCTCACTAAGTTTGAGGCCAGCCAAGGCTACACAGAGAAACCCTGTCTCAAAAAACCAATATTAGAATTTGAGACTTTTTTTAATGTGTGATTTACTCTTTAACTCTATTGCATGGCTCTCCAGAACGAATTTTGCAGGTGCAGATGCTAAACTTCTTGACATTGAGATAGCACATTAGGTTTTCTATCAACTGTCAGAGGTTGGGCTCACCCTGTGAGAGTCACCAAAGCTTCTGGGCCCCATTAGCAGCCCAGGTGTCTGAGATGCCCACCCCCCTTCCCTTTCAGAGGTCTCCCTGGAGGCAGACATCTATCGAGATGGACAGATGGACATGCCAAGTGACAAGCAGGCTAAGGTGAGGCTGCCTGGTCAAGGGAGTGGGGAAAGGACCTAAGAGAGCCATCCCTGACCCTAAGGCCCACGTTGATCTGACCGGTGTGTCTTTAAGTTGCACTGATATACCTCAAGTCAAGTCAATGAAGTAAACTTCTGATTTACTGAAAAGTAGCCAGGTGTTTGTATGCGTGTGTGCCTAGCTAGGGGTGTGGGGTATATGTGTGTTTTTTAACACCAGCATCCTGGGGTAGAAGCTGGAAGATCAGGCTTTGAAGACCCATGCTCAGATAACATAGGGTATTTCAATCCAGCTTGGGCTACAGCCAATCCTGTCTCAAAATAAAGCCAGATGTGGTGGCACCTGCCTTTCATCACAGTACTGGGATGACTAAAGCAGGATGGTGACTTTTAATGCCACTGCAGGCTTTTACATGTCAAGACTTTGTCTCAAGACAAAACCAAAATAGACTGGATGTCCAGAGGCACTGGCCTGGTTATGTGGTCATCTAGAGCAGTTAGCTGCCACCCTGGCCCTCCAGTGAGGCATGCCTCTGTCCTTAAATTTCCAAAACCAGGCAGCAACCATTACCTGTTTTTAGCTTTTGTCCAAAGCCCTCTGTTCCCACAGGTCATCTGTCTCAAACTGTTCCCTGGGTCCCCAGGGACGGTGATGACAAAGCTCTACGTATGTTCAGATGGTTTGTCTCTTTCCTGCCTTAACGTCCCTGTCATTTGCAGAAAAGATGGGTGTGGGGCCCAAACGGCTGGGGAGCCATCCTGTTTGTGGTTTGTAATCCCAGTAATGCAGAAGAGACTGATGACCAGCCCAGCTCTGAGATGGCCCCCAAAGGTACTTCCCCTTGATGTCCCCACTTCTCTCAAGCTCTGGCCACCCCTCAGCACACAGGTCACAGCTACTCTCGGGGAGACAAATCTTTTTTCACAGGTTGGAAGTCAGGTGCTCCCTGGAAGAGCGTTTGCTTAACGTGTACAAAGGCCCTGGGTGACATTACTGGCATCATACCCAAGGTTTTTATGTCTTGAAGCTGTGTAATGAGAGGCCACATGGCTTCATACAATGATGTGTATAGGTTTTAAAAGACCTAGTTTTAAAAAAATGTGAGCCATGTGCATGCCTGTAATCCCAGCATTTGAGGAGGCAGAGACAGGCAGATCTGAGTTGGAGGCCAGCCTGGGCTACAAAGTGAGTCCAGGATAGCCAAGGCTACACAGAAAAATCTTGTCTCGAAAAACAGATCTTTTCACAGCCAGGCAGTGGTGGTGCATGCCTTTAATTCCAGAGCACAGGAGGCTGAGGCAGATGGATTTCTTAGTCCAAAGCCAAGTCCAGTCTGTAAATTGAGTTCCAGGACAGCCAGGGCTAAAACCCTGTCACAAGAAACCAAAAGTTGTTCGTTACATGTGTGTCTACATGAGCTTAGATATGTACCATGTGTGTGGTGTTCACTGGAGCCCCTGAGGTCAGAGGGTAGCAGGTCTCCTGGAGCTGGAATTCGGTTGGCCGGAAGCTACCTGAGCTGTGGGTGCCGGGAGCCAAACCCAGGTCCTTTGGAAGAGCAGCAGCTGCTCTTAACCACTGCGCCAACTCTCCAGCTCTTCTGCGTATGTGTCTTCGAGACAAAGGTCTCGTGTAGCCCAGGACTTTGTGCATGTTAAGCAAGCACTCTACCAGCTGAGCTACATCCTTAGCCCCCATGAAAAGGCTTCACAACACTTCCTGGCTGTGAGTGAGCCTTGTCTTGACACCTGGGAGGTAGAGATGAGACGCTGACCTCATGCGGTGGCTGAGAACTCCGATTCCATGAAAAGGGGTTGTGGGCACCTCTCTCCAGGGAGCAGGCTGGAGGACCTCTGGCAAGGGCAGATGATAGCTTGCACCTGTCACCTCGACACCTGGAAGGCTGAGGCAGGGGGACCACTAAGAATTCAAGGCCAGCCTAGATGACCAAGAAAGACTCGATCCAATTTCTACCCCTAACCCCGTTGGCTCACTTTCCCCATCCTGGAGCCTGGCCTGAGCTTCTAACCATCCTTTTGCCCAGAAATACAGGACCTGTCTCAGATGACCCTGATTGTAGAGGGCCCTGACCAAATCCTGAAGGACTACCGCCTGGTCCTCCATACCTCCGAGGAAGAGGCAAAGAAGGCCAGAGTCTACTGGAGCCAAAGTAAGTCTCCCGCCCCCACTCTGCCTCCGTGTGCTGGTCAAGTGGTGGCCCTATTCCACCTCTAACAGGCTGCCCAGAGCTAGAGTCACAGGTCAACGGGCTGTGTGGCCAGGTCTGTGCCGCAGGGGCTGTCTGGTTGCCACCTTTACCAGAGCAAGTGTACACACACCACGGGTTAGCCAGTTCATCTGATGCCAGGTTTCTCTTGACTGTGAAAGAAGTGCATTTGAGTTGGTAGGACACCCTATAGATAATATCCTGAAGTAACTCCTGCTGGGAGGATCCAGTAACAAAAACACAATCTTAAGGGTTAGAGAAATGGCTCAGAGGTTAAGGGCACTGACTGCTCTTCCAAAGGTCTGGAGTTCAATTCCCAGCAACCACATTGGTGGCTCATAACCATCTATAGTGAGATCTGGTGCTCTCTTCTGGCCTACAGGCACACATGCAGGCAGAACACTATAAATCTTAAACAAAAAAACAATTGCAATGTAGGTGTCTTGCCCACATATTTTGTCTGTCTAGCCTGGAAGCACCTTCTTAGCCAAGGCCTCATTATAGTAAAATTCAGAATCTAGTGACTCAGAAGCCAGAGTGGCAGCCATCATGGCACCCCATCCTCTGATTACTCCCTAGACAGCAAGTGGCATGTGCTGTTTACTGTCCAGGCTGACTGAAGGGCCTGGGGAAAGGGTGGAATGGACAGGCAGTTGTTGGCCCTGACTTCCCATAACTGGCCTAGAAGTAGATGAGAAAGGACCCAGGTGGCGACAGTGATGCTAGGGAGATGCTTTGGTAGTTTAGCTGTCAGATGATGTCCAATGAGAATGAGCAGCCTGGAGTCTAGCTACTGACAACCACCTGACAACGTAGTCACCAACCTTTAGGGCTCTTCTGTGCTTTTTCACTTGACCTAAGAGACTGAAATGGGATTTGTGGTGGCAGTGGCAGGGCACCAAAGCTCTGGGTCCCTCCAGATGTCCTTGGAGGGGGTGGGTAGGTCATCCATCCTCGTGTTTGTGGCTGGCAATCCTGGTGAGGCTGCCAAGGCCATCTTCGCATGTGGAGTGTCTGTCACCTTTCGGGCCTTCGTTCCAATGTTCCCCCGTGGCTGGATTTATGGAACCACCTGCGTCATTCAGACTGAACACCCGTGTTGTGGTCCTCTGCTGAGTCCCGACTCATAACGTGTCCGCTAAGGGCCTTCGAAAGCCTGTTAGTGCTGAGGCTGGGGCGGTAGTTCTGTCAGGAAAGCACGTTAATCATGAATTGACCCGAGTTCGGACCCTAGCATGCATTGAAGTCTAGGTGAGGTATGGCTGTGCATCTGGAACCCCAGAGCTGGGCGGGTAGAGAGATGGCAGGATCCTTGGAGCTTGCGGCCCAGCCAGTATTAGCTGGCTGGATCTGTAAGCTCCTGGTCCAGCAAAAGAGCTCTTGTCTCAAATAAGGTAGTGACTGAGGACGACGCCTCTGCCAACCTCTGAGGCGTCACACGCGTGTGCACACACATGCAAACACAGTACGGTGGTGCACTACGTGTCTCTTAACAGTCCCTGAGCAGGACGGGTCACTAGCCTGCTATGCTTGCCCACCAGGGACAGTGATGCCAACCACGCAGCTGTCACAGCTGGGCACCCCCTGTTTCTCTCTCCTAGAAACCTTACCTTCTCTCTTTGTACCGGTATTGGGACCGGACAAGCCCTTCTATGAACTGGACCCCTTAAAGAACCGAGGCAAAAAGACCTTCTACATAGAAGCCATGGAGTTCCCATCTGCCACCTTCTCCGGCCTGATCTCCTTCTCTGTCTCCCTAGTGGAAAAGGCTCTTGATAAGGTATGCTACCGTGTCAGCGAGGGCTCCTGGGCTTGGTGGAGGGAGGTGAGCTACGCGCAAGGCAGGACACCAAGGAGTATGGCTCTCAGTCCCTCCAGCTGGGGCTGGCACAGGAAGCTGTGGGCACAGGAAAGGTGTAAGGGGGAAGGTGGCAGATGAAGCCAGATCCTGATGGAGACCCTGTTGTACATTGCAGTCACTCCCAGAGCTGCCGCTGTACAAAGACACTGTGGTGTTCCGGGTGGCGCCTTGTATCTTCACGCCCAACACCCAAGTGCCCCTGGAGATTTACCTGTGCAAGTAAGAGGGCCTCAAGCCACCCTGGCAACGTGGGTCCCTGGCACCTCTCTCCCCTTCATCCTCTCCCCAGGCAGTTGGGAGACTCAAGTAAGGTCTCTGGAGAGTTTCACTGGGTGTCAGGATAAATGTTGGGCCTGGGCCTGGACTAGAATCCCTGCTAGGATACTTGCCAATTGTGACTCGCCAGTGTAGTCAACTCTGAGGGTCCAGTGGTTTGTAAAACTGGATGTCTTGGGCTGGAGAGATGGCTCAGAGGCTAAGAGCACTGGATGTTCTTCCAAAGGTCCTGGGTTCAAGTCTCAGGACCATGAGGTGTCTCTCACAACCATCTACAATGAGATCTGGTGCCCTCTTCTGCTGTGTAGATACACATGCTGACAGAGGACTGTCTAAATCTTAAACTGGATGCCTTGACATCAACCTCAAATGTTACTTTGTGCCCAATGAAAGGATGCTCACCGTGGATCCACAAGTGTTGGTGGCAATCCCAGCACTCGGGAGACAGAGGCAGTGCAGTCAGAGTTTGAGGCCAGCCTGGTCTGCACAGTGAGTTCTAGGACACTATTGTAGTAGCGATAAAAAAAAACAAAACAAAACCCTCTCTCAAAAACCCGACTCGGATTTCCAAATGTTGCCTGTGTTCCCATGCCCCCACAGATGTACCCTCATTGGCCATCTTGAGCTGCCCTTAGGAAGCAAACAGTCTTCCAATAGTTTGATCAGGGGAGTTCATACTGGGGTAGAATAAAGGGGGTGCACAGCGGTGATCAAAAAGTGTGAATAGGGTTGGACCAGCACCAGCCATCAGCATGGTCTAGGCAAAAAAATTCCAAGCCTAAGCTGAGGTAGGAGACTACCCTCTCCTCCCCCCCCCCCCCCCCGGGACAGGGAGTGACTGGTGTGAGGACCTTGAAGTCACAGCGGGCTTCTCCCTTGGGGTAGGGAGCTGCAGCTGCAGGGCTTCGTGGACACAGTAACAAAACTGAGCGAGAAGAGCAACGTGCAAATGGCAACTGTCTATGAGGACCCCAGTCGCCAGGGCAAATGGCTCCAGGTAACGGACACCCCTGGAGGGAAGCAGGGAGGCTTGGCCCGTGCCACAAGACGATCTTCACGGTGAGCCAACACGCCACCGAGGCATGCTTGCTTGTTGAGGATAAATCTGGAGTCCGGCCCCCTTCTTCCAGGGGTTTCACCTTTCCCGATAACAGCTGAGCAGGGCGTGGTAGCACACGCCTTTGGTCCCAGCACTCGGGGAAGAGGCAGGCAGATCTCTGTGCTTGGTCTACAGGGCCAGTCAAGATAGCCAAGGCTACACAGAGAGAACCCTGTCTCAAAAAAAAACAAAAACAAAACAAAAAACAGCTAAGGCCTCCGTTGCAGGTGGTAGAACTGGGCTACCAGTCTGG
Source organism: Meriones unguiculatus (assembly GCF_030254825.1). Taxonomy (NCBI): domain Eukaryota; kingdom Metazoa; phylum Chordata; class Mammalia; order Rodentia; family Muridae; genus Meriones; species Meriones unguiculatus. Next base: position 11,462,988 of record NC_083351.1, read on the forward strand.
GCTTGTGCCTGGCCCAACATCGGGACCAGAGCTGGCTCGGCTTTGGTTCTGGAAAGTCCTTCTGCTCCAAACACATCTCTGAGCACTTCCCCAGGGGCTGGTGCGCCACCAGGGGCCTAGGATGAATAAGGACAGATGCCCTCGCTCCAGATGCTGAGGATGAGAAAAGGGGACAGATGATGACAGCCTTTAGCAGGTCATTCACGTAGCTGTGAAAACCTTCAGATGGCTTATAAGCCGGGCTCTAGTGGGGCTGGGTGCCACCAGCTCCTCGGGTGGCAGTGCTGTTGACATGGAGGTTGCAACGTGGGGTGTGTATGTAAGACTTGAACCATGGATTAAGAGACCCTTCCAGCAAAGTACGGAAGCCAACACAAAGCAAGGTAGAGCGACGCTTTAAACAGTACCAGCCAGAGTTGAAAGGTGAAGGGCGAGGGCTGCAGATCCAAGTTCAGTTCTCAGCATTGTGTAGACTTGGGATGTGGGGGTGGTGCATGCTCGTAATCCCAGCACTTGGAGATAGAGTGGAGAGGTAGGAGATGAAGAACTCAAAGCCAGCCTTGGCTACAAAGTAGGTATAAAGGCTACTTGAAACTCTCTCAAAGGACCTCCCCTCTCTGCGAGGGAACACACACAAACACACAAGTCCCTTGGCTGAGATGCAGGGAACTCTAGTGGAGGGAGATCTGGACAGAAGACTTCACAGGGCAGGTCAGAGGTCATAGTGACTGCCTATGGGTCCCAGAAACAAACCAACTTGCTTTGTAAGTAGACATGACAGGTTTGTTGGTGGGTTGGAGGACAAGAGCTTCTCGGTCTTACATGGGGAGGTGGGCAGTGAGTAAAGCCTCCAGGGAAAATCTGGAGGGCTGAGCAGGAGCTAGTTTCTCTCTACCTTCTCTCTGGCTGCACCCAGAGATCCATCTGGCAGATGTGGAAAGCCACTGATGGAGCATTAACCACCGTCTTCCTGTCTCCCCTAGGATGAGATGGCTTTCTGCTATACTCAGGCTCCCCAAAAGACCAGCTTCTTGGTTCTCGACACCCCTCGGGTTCCCAGTCTGGATGAACTCCCCATGAAGTACTCGCTGGTGTGGAGCTTGGGCTATCTGAAAATCAACTTCGCCATCCTGGTGTTGAGCCAGGGATGGAGGGGGATAGTGGGGGGGGGCGGTACCAGGTGGCTCCTGGGGGGAGGGAGAGATGCACCTGACCATCAGTAGTGAGATGGCTCCTACATCCTGTCCATCCCCCGACTGGGTCTCCTCCTAGGGCCCTGGACTTGGCTACCTGATTCATCCAGCCAAGGACCACCGAGTGGCGAGCCTGGATTCCATCGGGAACCTGATGGTGTCCCCGCCCGTCAAGGCCCAAGGCAAAACCTACCCGCTAGGCCGGGTCCTCATTGGTGGCAGCTATTATCCAAGGTGAGCAGGGAGGCCAGAAGGCGGCAGGTGACCCAGGCGTCTTAAAGCTAAAGGAAAGGGCCGTCACCCTGGTTCCAGTAACTCGGCTCCCCTCAGCAGACCTGCTCGGTATTCCTCTGGAAACTGAAGCACACTTGAGCCTTCGGTTTGTGTAGCACTTAAGTTAGAAAAAGCAAGCTTGCTGGGTGCGGTGGCGAAGACCTTTGATCTCAGCACTTGGGAGGCAAAGGTGGAGGATCTGTGAGTTCAAGGCCAGCATGATCTACAAAGCAGTCCAGGACAGCCAGAACTATACAGAGAAACCCTGTCTCAAAAAACAAGCACACAAAAAGCAAGCTTGCAGGCAGGGCTAGGAAGTGCTTGCCTAGCAATGAGGGGTCTCTGGGTTCAGTTTTATTCTTGATTCGAACCTCTATGAACTGAAGACCACCCTGAACTATGGGGGATTCTGTCTCAAACTAAAAACTACCAAAACTTTTAATTCCTCAGTTTAGATCCAATGATGCTGTTGGCCTAGAAAGACATGGCTTTTCACAAAACATGGGGTTGGGTGGGAATGGCATTACTCTGAAAGCAGGTAATCCCATAGGCCATCATACTCATTGGCAAGAGTGGTCCCAGCCTGGCGGTGGCCTGATTCTCCGTGGCCCCAAGCAACAGCATCTCAAAGGCCGCGCTCTCCTTCTTCCTTCCAGCGAAGACAGCCGGAACATGAGCAGGGAGCTGCTGGACTTCGTGTATGCCCAGCAGGTGCAGGCGCCCGTGGAACTCTTCTCAGACTGGCTGATGACCGGCCACGTGGATGAGTTCCTGTGCTTCGTCCCTGTAAATGACACAAATGATGATGGGAAGGTTTGTGTTGGGGGCTGAAGAAGGGGGAGCATCTGCTGAAGACTCTAAGGACCCTGTACAGCAGGTGACTCTGGCTTTCCTTCCCAGGGCTTCCGCCTGCTGCTGGCCAGCCCCAGTGCCTGCTTTGAGCTGTTTGAACAGAAACAGAAAGAGGGCCACCAAGACGTGACCCTGTTTGAAGGCATCAGAGCAGAACAGCTGTTTTCTAATGGTAAGGTGACCTGGTACCTTCCTTTTTCTTTAAGATAGAATCTAAATGTTGGCGTGCTTTAAAAAAAAAAAAAAAACAAAACTTTTATCTCTTTCTCCCAACTCCAATCCCTTCCAACACCCCAACACCAGGTAGGAGAGAGAATGTGTTAGTCTGAGAAGGGAGCTCAGTTCTTAGCTGCTTGCTGGTTTAGGGTCATTGGGTTCCGTGGAGCCAGTCCAACCCTTGTTTAAGGAGTGAGACAAGAAGTTGGAGATCAACAGGAAGCAGGAACAGCCTTGTTCTTCCTCTCTGGGCTCTGGCATTTATTCTCTAAACTATCTGCAGTTGACAAATAGCTCCTCTCAGAGCCTGCATGAGGGCTGCTGTGGACCATCTGAATCAGTCTCACATCCCACACCTGGGACCAAAACAAAAACATGTTTATATCCGCAACATCTAAGTGGCCCTGGCTGTCCTGGAGCTCGCTCTATAGACCAGGCTGGCCTTGAACTAAAGAAATCGGAATGCCTCTGCCTCTGGATTGCTGGGATTAAAGGTGTGTGCCACCACACCAGCTACCTTCTCGAGCTTTCTAACACTCCGACCCTTTAATACGGTTCCTCATGTCGTGGTGATCCCCAACCATAAAATTTTTGTTGCAATTTGTGTAACTTTGATCCTGTTATGAATTGTAAATGTTTTTCCAATGTTCTTGATTGCAACCCACAGGTTGAACCTCTGTTTCTAGAGTCTTAATTTGTCATCCTTGGTAGACAGGGAAACCTAAGAAGTGCTGGGATGGCCCTTGTTGGGGCAACCCATACTGGGATGGGGCACTCTGTCCAAAGTGGCTCCATTAACCCCAACCAGTGATGCTATCTGACCTCCATGAGGGGTCACTGGGCTTAGTACCTGGCACTAACACTTGTGCTTAAGGAAAGCACAAGAGGACCAGCAGGAAAGGTATGTCCGGAGCCAAATTCTGACATAAACATGATAGAACTCAAGAGTACTACCTTGCTCCAGAAAAGGAGGTGGCGGCATCAGGTTGTCAGGTACTCAGGGTTACCTACCCCTCTCAACTCCTGAGTGACAGTGTGTGGTAGGGCCTAGGGACACGTTTCTTGTCAAAGAGTGAGAAGTCACGGGGATACATACCAGAAGGCAAGGCTGTGTCACCTGTGAGCTGGCAGCGAAGGAACAAAGTCTGAGCTGTTGACCACAGGTAGAAGGGAGCTGGCCCACACTTAAGTGGTTAGCATCATAGAGCTGTGCAGAGGACTGAGGCGTCCAGCTGAGTTTGTGGGGCTGATGTCACCATCCTAACATCGCTGAGATTGCTTCCCTGGAGCCAGAGTTGGTGGCTAGTGGCGGTAAACCCTGCCTGGGTTTCCGGTGTTGGGTACTCTGATGAACATCAGATTGATATCAGGCCCAGATTGTGGTCCCTGAGACTGACTTGGGCAGTCATGGGTCGGAGGATGCGCCAGTTGCTGCTGGGTCAAGCTGGGTGTTGATCTGACCCCTGCCTGGCCTCTCCCTTTCCACAGGGAGGGAGGTCAGAACCATTTCCCAGATCCTGGCTGACAAGACCTTGCGAAAGCAGAACGACTATGTGGAGGTAAGGGCCTGGGGTGCAGGATGGTCCCCAACAAGGCCTTGGCTCTGCAGGTCTCTCAGGAAGGTCTTTGATCCTAGCGGGGAGGGGAGCAGCTGCCAGGCCCAGATACAGACTTCAGGGGCTTTGTGACACTAGTGGCCACCCAGCAAAGACCAGTCCAGGGATACACAGATCTCTCCCACCTCGGCCTTTTCTCTGAACTCGCTTCACCTTCAGACTGCCATACTGTGCTAAGGATGCTGTCACGGCCCTACAGGGCTCCTGGCTCATGAGATTCGAGCCAAACAGAAGCCTCTCCTTTTCTGGATCTGTGAAGGAGCAGCCCCTTCCTGATAAGGCTCACAGTCCCCTGGCCCCTCTCCTCCTTCCCCGTTCTGCAGAGGTGCATCAACCTGAACCGCACCCTCCTGAAGAAGGAGCTGGGACTGGTGGACAAGGACATCATTGCCATCCCGCAGCTCTTCTGCCTGGAGCAGCTGACAAACGTCCCCTCCAGCCAGCAGACCTCAAAACTCTTCGCGAGGCCATACTTCCCCAACATGGTGAGGGCAACGGGCGTGCCTGGTTCAAACACATCTGCTGGTGCCAGATGGGTGTGGCCTGGGATGGAAGCCATACATAGTCCTCTGGGTTCAGTGTGCTATGAAGGGGACTGCTGAGCATGAGGGAAAGGCATTCTTTAAAGGTAGGTTGGGATAGGGTACACAGACAAGGCCAGAGCACCAAATCCAGAGACGAAGATCTAAGTCACTAAGGTTAGGTTGCTGGTCAGCTCTGCTGAGAAATACTGGCAAACTAAGGAAAACCAGATTGACTTCACGGAGATTGATTAATGATGCCTACACAGCCACAGGCCTTGGCAGTTAGGCCAACCCTAGAGAGTATGTGGTTTTCCCTTTAATTCTTGGTCCTCTCCACCAACCACAACCACCCACACCGGAGAGGGCAGGACAGCTTCTCAGGGCCGTCCTGCTTAACCCCTGCTCTGTCTTAACAGCTACAGATGATCGTGTTGGACAAGAATCTTGGAATCCCCAAGCCCTTTGGGCCCCGAATCAAGGGCATCTGCTGCCTGGAAGAAGCCGTCTGCGGATTGCTGGAGCCCCTGGGTCTCAAGTGCACGTTCATTGATGACTTTGACTGCTACCTGACCAACATGGGAGACGCCTGCTCCTGTGCCATCGTAAAGCGAGTGCCATTTGCATTCAAGTGGTGGAAGATGATTCCCTAAACCCTGGGCCCAAACCATCTTAACCAGAAAGCAGTGTGTGCACGGGGGTTGTAGGGAATCGAGTGTCACGGTAGATCCCTCAGAGCCACCAGCCTGACACCTCTGGGCGGGGAAAGGGGAGAGAAAACTGTCTTTACACAAACTCACTAGGTCAATAAAGCACAGGTGCTCTGAATTCACCTACCGGAAGCTGCCTTACTTTGGAGAAGGGGCTGCTCAGGAAACTTGCCCCACTTGGGTAATGGGAAATACAGCTGAACTTGAAACACTTTGACGCAGCTAAGCCACACTGATCTAAACTCCAAGCTGGAGGAAGGAGAGGGTCACCCCTAACACCTGGTTGGCTGGCCCCAGCAGATGGAGGCTCTCCTGGTCTCCTTGCTCTGTCAAGTGACCTGAGGGATAAAGGTGACTGGGTAAGCCTGTGCTGACCCTTAAAGCCTGCAGGCCCCGCTCTTAACAAGGCCTGGCTTACTGCCTGTGTCAAGGACGGCTGCTGTTAACAGCAAAAGGCACCCTGTGGGCTCTGACCATCCTTGGCAAACCTGAACAGAGTGGTTCTAACCCTGTGAGTAGGGGCCAGAGCAGGGTCTGGGGCCAGCAGTGAACTGCATTACAACCCCACACTCCTGAGGATTGTACGTAGCGTGGGGGTGGGGCGGCCTCAAAGCCTGATGGACCAGCAAAGGGGTATAGGGCCTTACCCCAAGGTGTCCTGTAGGGGCTTCCTGCCCCGCACAGTGTAGATGTGACTCAACAGCTCTGGGCTGGAGGAGCCTTTTGGTGACTTGAAGCTATTAAAGCCGGGAGAGCTGCTCAGGGCCAGGTAAGGGTTTGAATTTGCCAGCTATTCTGGACTTGGTGACCCAGTTTGTCTTGTTCATTTGTTCTCAACCCCACTGACACTTGAGGTCTTTGTGGCTCTGGCCCATACTCTCTTCCGGACTGTGACACAAAACAGTAACTTCAGAGTGGAGTGCACTGCTCTCGGAGGGTAAAGGCTCCCGTGTCTTCCTGCAATCCCGTTCATGGGTGGCGAGTTGTAGATCCATCCTGGAGTCGGGGAGAGCCTGAGCCCAGAAGGGGCTCGCCTACCTCTGAGGTCCCTGAGCAAACACTTGCACGGGCGCCCTGGTGGCCTGAGCTTGACTGTTGGCCCCTGGGCTACAGCAGCACGGGCACTGAGACACCTGCCACAGGCATCTATCTTCCACAGACCCAGATAGTGGCAGCTTCTCAAAACCGCTTCCAAGTGGTTCACAGAGCAGATGGTCCCTAAGAGCCTCTCAGGTCTGGCTTATGAGCACGGCCCCTCAGCCTCGGCCTTGCACATTGTTAGTGGGGAAAAAATGAACCCTGCCCCTGCGTAACGGCCCCATGTCCTCAGCAGATAGAAGACCTTATGCTGAGACACCTCTGGGCAGGGGGGAAAACCCCCCAGGACCTCCCGAGCCCTGAACCTGAAGGCCCCAAGGTCCATTTACAACTTGGAGCTGCACTGCCCAACTTGAGGGTGGCATGGATCAGAAGTTGACAATCCAAAACCACTTGTTTTGAAACGGGGTCTCATATTGTCCAGGCCAGCCTTGAGCTCCCTATGGAGTCAGAAAAGGCCTTGAGGGATCACAGCTTATCAGGCATAGCAACTGAGTTTACCTAAGTTTGCTCCCTGGGACCCATACAGCAGAAGGACAGATTGCCTTGTCATCTTCCCGGGTTATTCTACATTTACGTAGGTCCGCACACAAATGTAAAAACCACTGCTAATCCTCTAGTCCCCAACCCCTACATAGTTAACAGTGGGGTTGTAATCCCACACCCTAGCAGGCTGTACAAGCATGGCTCTGTACCTAATGGCCCTCTAGGCCAGTGATTGGACGAGGCTGCCGCTTAGGCCTCTCGTGTGAACCCACACCTACCTGCTCGACAGGGCCAAGTGTGTATGGTAGCAGGCCGAGTGGGGCCCGTGTCGTCCTCAGGAAGCTGAAAGGGCTGCCCGTTGACCAGCTATGGGCTAGGGAGGCTGCTGGCCTCTCCAGGCAGCTGCTCCATCAGCAACCAGCAGGATCCAGGCCTTTCTGCGGCAGCACATAGCACGGTGGTTCTCAATCTCTGGGGGTCACAAGGTCAAAGGAACCTTTCACAGGTGTTGCCTAAGTCCACCGGAAAACACAGATGCTTACGTTATAATTCATGACAGGAAAATTACAGTTATGAAGTAGCCATGAAAATTTCATGGTTTGTAGGCGTGGGAGGGAAGAGAAACCATATTAAAAGGTTGAGAACCACTGCTGTAAAAGTATGGCTGGGGTCTCTTCAGCTCTGCAGAAAACTTCCCAAAGGCAGTCTCCACTCCTAGAAGGGAGCCAGGGGGAACTAGGGGGCCTCTGCGGAGGTCTGGTGAGCCGGCCCCCTTCCCTGTGACCAAGCTCATCTTGTGTCTCATTATCCTCTACGAAACAGGAAGGCTCAGACTCAAAGGCTGTTGGTGTGTCACTGGAAGTGACAGCCAGGATGTGCGGCAGCCCCCAGGGACCTCGGCCCAAGCACCAGTCCTGCGGCGGCTAAGACAAAAGGGTGTCCTCCCAGCGCCCCCTGGTGGGTAACTGGCCAAGCTGAATGCTTTGTGAAGTTTGAGAGTTGTATGCAATGGCAGGCACTCCTGGCTTAGGGTGGGGCTGCATCCTGATAGACCCCCTCCCAGGGCCGAGGTGGATGTGACTAAGAATGTGAATTGCTCACCTAGGTTTGATTCCCCAGGACCAAAACCCAAAAGGGCCCAAGTCAAAAACCCTTGACCCAAGATGTAGGGTGGTGAACACCTTCACTCCCAACACTGGGTAGGAAGAGGCAGGTAGGCCTCGAGGTCAAGGCCAACCTAGTCTACACAGGAAATTTCAGACCAGAGATGGCTAAGTAGTGAGACCCTCTAACTTTAAAGAATAATTTAATTTTATGTGCATTAGTGTGAAGGTGTCAGATCCTTTGAAATTGAGGTTACAGTTGTGAGCTGCCATGTGGGTGCTGGGAATTGAACCCGGGCCCTTTGGAAGAGCAGACAGTGCTCTTGGCCATTGAGCCATCTCTCCAGCCCCTCTAACGCATCTAAATCAAGGATGGGCAGTGTGAGCCCTCTCCTCGCTCAGCCTCCCATTAGCCCCCAACAGGGCATATGCTGGGAACTGGAAAGGCACAGGCAGGAGGCCAGCGTGGGCGACACGAGACCTTGTTCACCCACAACCAACCAACTGCCAAGCTGGAACCATGTGTTCCGGGGGCACCTCTGTGGCCAATCCTGGCCGGGGAAGCCCTTGGCCTCATCCCATAGGGCTCGTCCAGGCTCTCTGCACCACTTCTCTACCCCAGAAGGAAGCTCTCTAGGGGGCTACTTTCATCCTCTCTGAACCCTTTTATGAAGCTCGCGCTCAGGGCTGGACAAGGACGTGGACGCACTCCACACTACTGAAGAGGAATCATGAAAGCCGAGGCAGAGTAAACAATGATGCCGTTTATTTAAAATGTTTACTCCAAGAAATATATATATATATAAAAAAAAAATACGACAATTAACAGCACTAAACCAGGCACCTTCAACCGAATCCCATCATTCTCGTTTGCTCCCTTCACACTACCCTCTGTGGACGTCCAGAAAACTTCGGGAATCCATGGACGCCCAGAGCGGTTCCCACCCAGGGCTTCCCACCTTCCTCCTGTTCTAAAGATTCCCTGTGGGAAAGCTTAGGTGGGAATTTTAGCCTACAAGGAGGGGTTGTGCCAGGCACAAGGCTCTCTACCTAGAAGACACTTTCTGCTCAGCCTCCACAGGGCTCTAGCCAGAGGCGCCGGCTGCTGGCTTTAGGTTTGCTCCCTAGAAGATGAGCCCAGCCTGGCTCAGGGCCACTGTGTCCTCAACCCTCTTGGTGACCACACAACACCAGGAGACCTCCAGGATAGGAGATCCAGGCCAGGAGGAGCAGACCCTGAGCGACACTCTCCAGAGAGCCCAGGGAAGGCTCGGGTCCTGCTGGCAGAAGGGCGGTGTCTGGGGTGACCTGGACAAAGCAGGGTAGTTTTGCAGAAGCCCTGCCACAACAGAAGCTTGTCTCTGAACTGACTACAGTTGGACACATGATGGGAGACAGTGGGAACTCGGACAGACCTGTTCCCGCCAGGCCATGGCACTGGCTTGGACAGATACACCTTGCCAGAAGCTGCTGTGGAGTGCTGGGGCAGAGGAAGCGACTATAGATCATTTTTGGCATTTTAACATAGAGACGGCATTTTAACAAGCGTCACAACAGCAGAAGCAAAACCATAAATCTGAAGAGCAGACTTGAACTTCCCATCCACCAGCCTCACACTTGACTCCTTGGGCCCCTCTCCCAGAGCACCACCGAACTAAACCTATTAAAGCAGACAAGCAGCCCAGACCCTCTGGAAACCAAGGCCCCAGCCCGAGCTGCCACCACACTCGGGTCCAGCGAGGAGGGATCCAGGAAAGGCACCTCGGAACTCAGCCACAAAGTCAACACCAGGACCGGCTCGGGCAGAGGGCACTTGTGGGGAAGTGGTGACAGTCACAGCATCCGCACTGACACGCAGGGCAGGGGATTTCACCAGGAATCCCAACTATTTGGTACCAGAGCCAAGCAAATGCAAGCGGCCAAAGAGCATTGGGGCCAGGGGAAGAAAGGCCATCCTAGGTAGAGGGGACAGCAGGAGCGGACAGGCAAAGCACACACTGGACGACAGCGGGTCAGAGGACTGAGAACACATATGACTGCTGGCTGATCAATCTCTAATTGGTAAAGCACAGCCTGGGCTCCACAAGAAGCCATAAAAGCAGGCCCTTCAACAACACAAAGGCTCCCCTCCTTGCCCACCCCCACATCCCATGGTCCCAATTCTCATTTGGACTTGGAGAGCTAAGTAGATATAAATGGCTAAACACAGACCCCAAAGCCCCACCAGGGGGGAAACGGCTGGTTCTACAAATGCTTCAGCCAAAAGGCCGTGGGCCTTGCAGAAAGCCAGCCAGCAACAGCTATTATGGGGGCAGGAGCAGGCGGGCAGGCCCACAAGCAAGTGACGGGTCTCCCAAATTGGGCAGGCAGGAGTCTGGGTGGAGACAGACCGACCACCAGGGATTTCTTGGCCTAGAGGCTGCTGGTTCCTGGAAGGGCCATTTCTGTCTGGGAAAGTGACGATTCCTCTCCCACGTGGCACCCACTCGGATCACAATGCTAATTATGGCTGGAATGGGAGGGCTGGACAAGGATACTCAGGAGGGGGGAGAAAAGAAATACAACTTAAAAACAAAACAAAACAAAAAAAAGCCTAAATTGTTCAGAGTTCCTGCCTGTCTTGTAGAAAGGCAAGTTGGCTATAAGCAAATGTTTTAATCAAACGTTGAGGAAAAACACTTTGGAAAGCATACAGAAAAAGGTAGTTAACGTCGAATCAATCACTTGGAAACGGAACCTCGGGGAGGCTAATCCAATGCACCTTCGGTCAACCTTTGCTTCCTAAATTCCTTGTCTGACTTCTGGTCCCAGTGCACGTGGAAATGACAGCTGCCAGGAGGGGAGTGCCGATTTGCCTCAGAGGGTGCGTGGGGTATATTCGGGCAGCCTCTTGAGCTTCTCCTTCTCAGCCTCACTTTCATCTCGTGCTATCACCAAGGAGTGTGAATAGCCCATGGCGACCTGCAGAAACACGCTAGTGTCAGCACAGAACAGGCATCCCACATCACATCTGTCAGATGCTCAGGCACCGAACTGGCTTGATAGGGGTCAGTGGGGAGAGAGAGTGGGCCCTGGGAAAGAAGCAAACCCTCCTCTCCCCGCTAAGCACCTGCTCTTGCAGGACTCTTGCAAGCCCCACCCTTCCAGGCCTACAGGAAGCTCCAGAAACCCCTTCCGGCAGCGACTGGGGTGCAGCTCCACATTGTACTTGACCCTGACCACAGGCCAAACTGTATCACCTGCTCAGGGACTAGTCAGTCCCTGGTCCTGGCCTAGTGGCAAGGACCCCGTTTGGGGGTGGGGGAGTGCTACCACACCAGCAACTCCACTGTGGACCTGGCCAGCACCCTGCCCCTCTCCTACTGAGCGCTGTACCCTCCAACCAACACTCTACAAGAAAATTAGTCAGGCTTTTGCACAGCTCAGCAGGCTGTGACACCACAAGCATGTACGGCTGTGACAGGCCTCACCTGTTCAGAGAAGATGCCGTCCAGAGTCTTCACTTCCTGAGCTGCGGTGGAAGACTTGGGCTTGTGGTCCCCATATCCCTGGAGAGAAAGGCAGAGATGACAAAACATGGACGGTGTAAGGGCCAACAAAAGGGAAATGCATGTTTCCAGGTACATCTAAAGAGGCGAGATCATGTGGATTATGGGCCAATGTGCAGAGCTCCAGGTGGTCGACTCCCAGAGTCACACCACAAGCAACACATACAAAACAAGTGACGGTGGCGCCAGCCCTGACACTTGACCAGGAGGAAGGAGCCAATTATCAGTGACAACCCAAGCCCACTGTTGCTAAGATGCAAAGCTGTGTTTGGGAGTGCATTTATTAAAAAAACATTTTTAGAAATGTGCCTGGCTACTCTGCCCGCACGTCTGTCTGTGTGCCACTTGTGTGCCAGTCACTTGCAGACAGTTGTGAAGCACCATGTACATGCTGGAAGTCAAACCTGATCCCTCTACAAGAGCAGGCAGTGCTCTAACAGCTAAGCCATCTAGCCCCAGAAGAGCAAGTAGTTTTTGAGACAATGTCTTGATAGGTAGCTCAGGCTGGCCTGTTACATCACTATGACACTGACATTCCACTATGAATTTAAGTTGTCGAGACTATTTTTGATTGGCCCCCCAAGCAAAGCTGTCCAAAGTCAGGTGTAGTGGTGATCACCTTTAATCCCAGTACTTGGGAGGCAGAGGTAGGCAGTCCTCTGAGTTGAGGCTAGCCTGGTCTAGTGGGTTCTAGAGTAGCCAAAGCTACATATTGAGTCACTGTCTTGAAAAACACAACAAAAATCCATGCCAGCCATCCTCTGAAAACACAGAAAACAGAGGAAAGCCCTCAATCTCTTTGAGGGCTCAGAAGGGGCCCCTGAACCCCAGTGATAGCCTGAGAGACAAGGACAGCCCAGCCACATGGCCTCCATCAATGAGAAAACTTCTACTCCCAGAGGATGGAGTAAGAAAATAAATGAAGATAGTCAAGGGCCACACCGAAGATGTAACCCCGGCTGCAGGAGTTACACAGAACGCACAGCCAACCCTGGCCTCCTCACAAAGGTAGAATCATTGAGCTTTAGGACCTAAAGATAGGACGTCTGGATCCACTCCAGCTGCTGGGTCGAAAACAAACTGCAACTGGATGGGAAAATGAAGAACAAAATCCTCCAGTCATTGGTGTGGCTGGCCTAATGACACCAACCCACAGAGCACATACCAATCATTATGCTGGCTGCCTATACTAAGCACAAAGCCTGGATGCCACAGGGACCAGGAACTCGTATGTCTCCTGTGAGTGTGGACACGGGTCCCAACAGCAGGAAACTGTCTCAGCATGTAGCCTCCCATCTGTTCTACAGGAAGGCTGGCCAGGACAGCCTTAATACTTCAAATAAAATGTGACCCAAAGTTACACAGAAGGACAGTCCTTAGTGGACAAGGACACACGGCTAGTTCAGCTCTTTCCAGACCCTGGCGCGCAGGCTTACCAGTTCCCCGAAGGTTGGCGACGGACCCCAGCTAATGGTACTCTCATCAGCCGCTACGATGATGCTGCTCTTCCTGAAAACAGGAGGAAGCTGTCACCACCCATCCAGAGACCAGGACACCCGCTGTTGCCATGCCCACCCCCAGACTACAAACTCAGTCAGGGGTGAGAGGCCAGCACCAAAGCCAGGCCCTCACTGCCCGCATCTCTGTCCTGGGGCTTTCAGAGGGAGAGCCTTTGGGATGGGCGACACACACAGGGGACCAGGGAGCAACAGCCCAGAGCCAAGCTGTCCCATACATACCCACATTTGCCACCTCTAAGTACTGGGTAATTAATTCAGGGGACACCCTTCAATGAGAACAGCAAACTAAAACTCACCCTTTCCTCCTGCTGGGAGAAACCCTATCGTTTCCAAGCTGGGAAAGCTGTCACCCTGTTGACTGTTTTTGTTCCTCCCCAAACAAAAATGTTTAAAATTAGTCACTTTTCCAATTCTAGCATCTACAGGCCCTCACTCTCCTCTCTCCTGCACTCTGGGGGTTTGCTGTCTCCTATGTTCAGCCAGGGAGACCCAGAATCAGTAGACACTGACATACAGGGTGTCCAACACTCCAGGAAGGTACGAGCGCTATGCGTCCCGGATAAAGCCACTCACCCACAGGCGAGGCTCCGGATCCGCCAGCCACAGAGGTCCTGCACTGCTTTCGGGTACATGGTAGACTCTCGGGAGGTATTGGTGGCCCCCCAGAAAAACAGGCCACCTGGAAGAAAACAAAGGATATTAGTGCCACAAGCAAGCACCTCAGGACAGCAAGGTGAGGGACATCTGTTTAAAAGGACACTGCTGACAGAGAGCCAGGGACAGGCATGGCTGTGGGCCCCGTGGTATTAGCTATCCCTGGGAAGGAAAACCTTGCACTGAACTCCAAGCATGGGGATCTGGGAAGCTGGGCAGGAGACACAGGCACTGACCCACTTCACTGACAGCGAAGGAGCAGGTGTAACCAGCGTAAATCTGGGTCGCGCCACGTCCAGGGAAGTCAAACAACTTTACCAGGCGAGGTACCATCTCATCCTTCTGCTCAGCATGGCCCAATCGGCCATAGCCACCAAAGCCCCAGGAGAAGACTCGCTTCTGTGAGTCCAGGACCAGCTGCAGTGAGAGGAGACACAAGGCTGGGACACACGATCCACCCTTTCTGACCAAGGATCTGGGATAGCAGCGGACGGTAGAGGAGAGGAGTGTCGCAGCCTATGTGGCAGCCGGCAGGGAAAGGCTGCTGCCCACACAGGCGAGGGGGCACAGACCTGCCTTCTCTGCATCTGTGAGGGTTCATATCTAAATAAACCCCGTCAATGAGCAACCAGCCAGCCTCTGCATGGGATAGAGGGTGCAGAGTTCAGGGCTCCAGCACCTGCCCAGCATGCACAAAGCCCTGGGCTATATACCCAGCAGTAAAGAACAATAGCACAGGCTGCCCCAACAAGACAAAGAAAAAAGCATCCTGGCTTAGGGCTTGCAGGTATTTAATCCACGAGCACCATCAAGCAAGCAAGAGAGAAGCCCTGGGACTCAACGTTCCTTTCTGCTGCCAAAGCAAAAAGCCCAGACCAGGCCCACTTACTGACAACAGAGATTAAAATGGGTCAGTGACACACACACACACACACACACACACACACACACAGCTTTCTTCCCAGCACTAGAGGCAGAGGCAGGTGGATCTCTTTACATTTTGAGACCAACCTGATCGTCATAAGGTTATAAGACTAGTCTTAAAAACAAAAAGCCTGGGGCAACAGAGATGACTCAGTGGTTAAGAGCACTATCTTCTCTTCCCAACATCCGAGTTCAATTCCCAGCTATCACAAGGTGGCTCATAACCATCTATAGTGAGATCCGGTGCCCTCTTCTGGTGAGCAAAGGTACATGAAGGCAAAACACTATATGTAATAAATAAATCTTAAAAAAATAAAATAAAATAAAAGCCTGCAAGGCTTGGTGGTACACACCTGTAACAAACACTAAGGGAGGCAGAGGCAGGTGGATCTCTGTGAGTTCAAGGACAGGCTGGTCTACCAAGCAAGTCCAGGACAGCCAAGGCTACACAGAGAAACCCTGACTCAAAAAACTGAGGGGAATGGAGGAGGCCCCAAACCAGGAAAACAACAAAACCAGAGGGCCAGCAAAATGGCTCAGCAGTGAGAGCACTTGTCGTGCAAAGTTTGATTCCTACGACACAGGTGGAAGGAGACTGTCCTCTCACTTCTAGACGCACGCCATGAGTATGTGTGCACACGCACACACACAAATCCCCAAACAGCGAAAACACACAGGTTATCCTTCCGCAGTTACTCTGCTAAACGATGTTTAAGGTCGTGAGACACCTTCAATAGCTAGCCATTCACACCTAGGCAAAAGGCACGGTCACAGACTCCATGATGCATGTGGTAGTGGTGGGCACACAGACACGTACAGGGATATTCATGTTTGCGTGTTGCCTGTCAAGGTAAAGAGATCCTGACAGGAAACTCAGGCAAATGACCTAGCTTGAGGGGAATAGACAGCCACCCCAGAACCAGTCTACACCAGCATGGCTCTCGGGCAGAAACAAGGCTTACTGTGTGGTTGGCGCCACAGGCTACGTCTCGAACCACCACATTTGGGACAGGCAAAATCTGCCCATCCTTGGTCTTCTCAATGAAGATGGCCACCCGCCGGGGCACCAGCTCACAGTCGTACTCTATCCGCTGTGCCCGGGCAATGAACTTCCCATCTGAGTTGTGTCCTGTGGGGAGAAGAACAGGCCATCAATGACAGAAGGCCCAGGCCCAGGCAGCCGCCCTGCCTCTAGCCAGAGACCCACCTAGATAGTAAAGAGCTTGGCGGTACCACAGAGCACTCCTTAAAACACATACAAAATAAGAAGGACACCAGATGCAGCAGGGCCATAACTCGGGGAAAACTCTACTATGCAAGGACTATGAAGCAAAGAAGGCAAAGGAAACTGTCCTCATGTGGCTTAGGTCACAACACTGACGGCTCTCACCCTAAGGACAGTCCACCAAGCCCCCAGTTGGGAGCTCGGAGGACCTCTGGAAGGAAAAGGAGGGACATGATCACTTAGCACAAAATCCTCCTCCATTCCTGTCTACAAGATAGCAATAATTTAAGCAAAGGACACAAAAGCCTAGAGTTCACAAAGCACCTACAGGACATGAAGGAGTGGGCAGTACTAGCTCCATTGCTGAAGGGGCAGCCAGGAACTGCACGAAACCCAGTGCTGGTGCCCCATGCCTGCAGCCCAAAGACCCAGCATTCTCTGGCCTCTTGCATTGGTGGTATATCCTGGCACTCAGGAGGTGGAGGCAGAAAGAGAAGTAAAAGCCACCCTCCGCTACAGAGGGAGTGTCTCAAAAACAAAAGAGGCTGGAGAGATGGCTCAATGGCTAAGAGCACTGACTGCTCTTCCAGAGGTCCTGAGTTCAATTCCCAGGAACCACATGGTGGCTCACAACCATCTACATTGGGATCTGATGTCCTCTTCTGGCCTGCAGGTGTACATGCAGACAGAGCCCTCATGCTTGTAAAGTAAATAAAGGCCACACACGCACTCTCACACACACTTACACACACAACAAATAAAAACACCGAACAAAAACAAGCCTTGAGGCTGAGTCTGCATCCTGGCTGCTTTCGGCCCAGAACCTTCTCAGTCCCTGCCCCCGCAGCAGCAATGCTGTGACAGGTGTGGCTGCACCCACCTGGCAGGGCGTGACTGCCAGGAAAGAAGAGTCACGGCAGGATCATGGCCGGTCCCCAGTGGGATGTGTGAGCACCGAAACACCCTAGACCACAACCTAGTCAAGCACAGCAGGGCAGGCGCTCACTTTAGAGGCCCAGTGCGAGCCTGTCCTCTGTAAGGCGGTCAGCTCAACCCCACACCACTAGGAGGCACCAGTCAGCTAACAATCTTAGGCTCTTGTGTTTCCTCTCTACTAACCCAGGCTCTGATGTCCGGTCAGTGTCCTATTCAAGTGTTGACTGAACCAGACTGTCCCAGAGGGCAGCAGGCACATACTGGAGTTCTTCCTTCCCAGCTTCTTTCAAGGAATTACACTCAGCACACAGCTGCTGCCACAAGGGCAGGAAGATGTGTGTGTGTGTCCTTCTCAGGCCAGCCAATCACTGCAGCACAGCAAAAGGGAGCACAGCCCAGAAGCACCTCCCCTGAAACCATGTTTGAACTCTAAAAGCCATGTCTGTACTGAGACATGCCAAGAACAGAACTGGAGGATAGGGCCTGTGTTTTGCTTTTGGAATAACTTTCACTATGAGGCGCTGGCTGGCCTGTTAACCCATGTAAATGCCAACTTCAAACTAGTTGCAATCCTCCTGCCTGACCCTCAGTGGCTGGGATCACAGGTGTGTGCTAGCACATTTCAGAGTGAACTGCAGAATTCAGAGCCAGGTTTTATAGATGGGGATCAAGCTAGGTCCCTAACTGCCTTTGACAAAAACTCAGCCCAAGACACTGCCCACTGTGCTCAACTGTCCCTGCACAGCCACTCCACAAACGCCACCCCACTGCCAAGATCAAGTTCCTGAAGGCACGAACTCTGGCTTCATCAAGATGCTTGTCTGAAGGTGGCAGGGAAGCTGCACACACAGCAGGAAGCACGGAAACGTACTTCCTGTGCTGGGCCTGAGTATGGCAGGAGGCCCGCCTGTGGCCATGGAAACTGTTTATCCAACAGCCCCGAGAACTCCCTGGCAACCGGCTCGGGTGTGCTTAAGGGGCTAGTCCTTCTTATTCACTTCTGACTCGAGGTATATTTAGTTTCACAGAGTCACTGTTCCCTGTAGCCTACAGCCAGTGCAATGCTCCGCTTCTATTTATACTTTCCCATCTGCGCACTTCTAATGACGCTGGGACCCAGCAACCCAGATCCTGGACTGGTGCAGGCTGTTCAGACACCAGCAGGGGGAGCACACACCTTGCCTCCTGCTCAGGACTGGAGAAGGCACCAGGAAGTAAGTGCCTTGGAGTCAGAGGGGAAAGGAAAATGGAGACCTTGCAAAATTCAAGTGGCTTCTAGGCCTGCTGACCTCCTGTCTTTGGCTCTGTGCCTGCAGGGAGTCCACTGCGATGAGGGACGAGCTGCAAACACACCAGCTGCTCACCCAGCTAGGATTGTCAGAATAACCTCACTCTTATGTAATTCTCACTTCCAATAAAGGCTCATCTGTATACGTGAAACAGGATGAGAGAGGCTCAGCTTCTATCCTTCTGTCTGAGACTCTCTTATGAGAGTTTCCAAACCAGAGGAAAAGCACCTCTGCCAGACTCAGTCCTGGCATCTTCGCTGACCCCTGTGACCTGTGAGTCATCGGCAAGCTGTCCCGCTGAGCCGAGATGCACTCAGCGGGCAGAAGCTACTATCTGGATCAATTACCCACGCTGCTAACGTGTGCACAGTGCCTTCTGGCTCTACATTTACAGTTAGATTACAGAGCTTTTAAGAGACTTCCATACCCAGCTGGCCATACTCAGGGCACCCAAAGGAATAGAGGTTTCCCTTGCAGTCCATCAGCATGCTGAATTCAGCCCCGCAGGCCATCTTGGTAATCGGCTGCCCATTGTACATGATCTGAAAAGAGAAGTCAGCCAACTTTCAGCTCTTCCTAATTCCACCCTGGCAAGAAGCAACTCAGGACAGTGGACTGCACATTTCAGAAGGCCGCCACCTGAGCACACATGTAACACAAAGCTAGACTACAAAACCTGTGACCCCTCCCTCACAGGACAGCAAAGGATGAGAACAGGAACTGTTTTTGGGGTTTTTACACCTCAGAGTCTCCCTGCAGCAAACCTGTCATATGGCGACTCAAGCACTGGGACCGGGACCGGAGACAAACACCTGGCAGTGACCACAGGGGCTCACCTCTGATGCTAATACTGCTTGTTATCAGCCCCAACTTGGAAGAAACAAGCAGGGCTTCAGTGACACCCTCAGTGGGGCCTCAACAAAGGTGTGAGCCAGATGTGAAATGGCTCAAAAAGGAAGCACAAAGACAGCGCGTGACAGGCTGGTCCCACAGCACAGGGTTAGAAAGCAAGCACAGAACCTGGGAAAGGCCCAGACTAAGCACTTTATTATTAACAGATGCTACAGGTGAACATGACACCCAGGTCCCCTTGCTCACTTTACTAACTATCCAAGTACATTCCTGAACTCATAGCTGGCAAATCAGGGGCCCTACATTATCCTTCAAACCCTATGGGCTTAGCTACTTTAGAAGACCCCATACACCCCCTAAGCCACTGGCTGATGGCATTTTCCAGGGAGGAAGCCCCCTGCAGACTTCATAAGCAAATCACAGCTCTTACTGGGTACCTCAGAGGACAAGGACAGCAACACAGTATCCACAGGGGAGGAGACCCTTACATCCCTACCACTGGGCTGACAGAACACAGGCTCTCTCCTCCACACTTTCCCTCCTGAAGCATCACTGTTCTCAAACCAGAGCTAACCAAGCGCACAGCCCACAACCTTGCCGTGGTACCTGAGCAGGGCTTGGGACGGCATCTGTCTGGTTTCCAAGGCCCAGCTGTCCCATCTTATTCTCTCCAAAGGCAAACACAGTACCAGTGTCTGAAAGGAGAGAAAACCATGAAAAAAAAAAAAAAGGGATGTAAGGGAGAATGTTTTCAACTGGAATTAGATCAAAATTATGCAAACAGTCCATTGACCACAGTGTGTGGGGGAGGGGCTTGCCATCCACCCCCAAGGACCACAAGGGTGCAGAACGGAACTGAGCCCTGCCACACACAGAACCTGGTCTAGGCTCCCAAGGGGCTTAGGGCTTTCCTACCTTCAGGAAGCTGCCCACCCATCCAGGGAATTCTCTTCCTGATAGCAGCCCACAAGCATTCAGCAACCTTACCCACCCCAGAGAAACCATCTCCAGAGCCTTCTGTTTCAGTTAAAAGAGAGCCTTCTTACCTGTCAATGCCAGGGTGTGGTTGCGCCCACATGCTGCCAGCACAATTGCCTCATGGCTGAGGGCCTCAATTAGTCTGGGGGCTTCAACCCTTTTGGTATCACCATGGCCCAGCTGCCCCTTTTCATTCCGACCTGCAGGGAGATCACGGTTGGCTAGGTAAGCAATGCAAGGACATGCTGGGGTGCATGGTGGGGCAGCTCCCACTCTCGTGTCCCCCAAACAAACTTTCAACAAATCCCTGTACGCAGGACAAGCCCAGCTACTCTCCTGGTGGAGCTGTACCCAATAAAAAGGGCCACCCCGAACACATCCCAACAGGAAGCAGTCAGTTTCAGAACCACTCCAACACACCCAGTCTCAGTTACCCCAGGAAATGCTTGGTTTGGCCTGGGTGCTCCACAGGTCTCAAGCTCCAGGAAAACAACACAACTGCCATTCCTTGTGGCATCTGGGGACAGTCCCCTCCTCCTCAGGGAGGGCCTGATATACCATCATTTCTCCTCATCTGCACCCCACCCCCAGCACCTGTTGTAAGACCCAGCTACATAAAGCCTCACGGCAAGGGACAGGCCTACTCTCAACAAGCCCCTTGTCTATAGAACATCTCCTCTGGACAGCTGTTGTGCTGTACTACTGTGGATGTGTGGAGGATTTCACAATGCACAGGAGCTCTAGGGAGCCCTGGTTCAGCTTAAGATGGACAAGGGGTGAACCCCAGAACAGCTGAAGCCCTGAAATCCTACCTAGGTTCCATCACAGAGCCAAAACAAAATCCCAAGAGGAACCCCAAGGACCCACTCAGAACAGCACACAAGTAACTCAACGTGGAGATTATATGAGGCCGGAAAGCGTGGAGTCCACAGTAACCTTACCCAGTAGTTTTCCCTTCTAGTTAGTTTAGTCTTAAGACAGGTGAGTGAGCTGAGCCCTAGCACCCCCCAAGAAGCAAGCACAACAGGTGACTAGCCTCCCTCACAGGGATCCCTCTGGAGGGATGTGCACCAAATAAAGGGCTGGCTCCAGGGTCAGCACTGGACAGGTGCCAACTTCAAGAGGAGCCTGCCAGCCCAAGCTCAGTGAAAGGCAGGCTGCAGCTCAGGAGGCAGACAAGCGAGGCAGCAGCACTCTGCCTCCTGTTCAGAATGCCTTCCGTGTCTCTAACAATGGGCTCATGGTACTTCCTGGCCGGGTCTCCACAACCCCACCGATGCTCTGGGGAGACCCCTCTCTCTTGCTCGGGGGGGGGGGGGGGGGGGACTCACTCTAGTCACAGGCTCAGCCCTGAAAGGCAATCTAGAACCTCCATGTCAACAAAACTCGACAAGGAGATCAGAGAGACACTGACACAGAGGCAATGGCCAGTGTTGCACATGAAGTAGCAGGAGGGCCCTACACCGACCTGGAGAACACAAAAATTGGGGCAGATGTTGGTGTGTCACCTAGAGCCTGGAAGGATAAATTTGGGCCACACACACTTGTTAGATTTTTTTTTTCCAACAGAACTATAAAATTAGCCAAGTGCAGAGAAGACAGCAGATGTTAATATTTTTGAACTCTGACACAGCAGCTCATGAAATCACAAAAAAAAAAAAAAAAGAAAGCTCAAACAGATCAAAATAAAAAACGTCATATGGAATAGAAGCCAGCCAAAGGCTAGAAACAAATGGAGAAGCCAACTACCCCAGCTGCCGGAGCCCTGATGAGGCTTGGATGACGTGAGCCTTGAGCAATACCTCCTGGCCTACCTGGAAGAAAAATGATAGCTGGGAGTCACAAGAGAGTCTGGCAATGAGGAGGGAGGCTGAGACACAGGAGGGACAGAGGGTGTAGACAAAGGCTGTGCTCAGAACTGAGGCCAGAAGCCACAGAGCTCAGCCATGGAGACCTTGTCTCAAGACGAGCTAGCTACGAGAGCCAGGGGGTGGCGTTCAGTAATGGGAACACAGGCTTCACTCCACACAAGAGCTACAAAGCAGGTCAAGGGCTGGATGAAGGGACAACAGGCCAAGAACAGATGGCTGGTTGGAGGGATGGCAGCATCAGAAAGAGCACACTTGCCTCCCGTTTGGGAAAACATTCTCCAGGACTCAAAGAACAGGTCCCAGTGAAATGGGTCAGTGGGTAAACACTCGCTACATAAACCCAGAGACTGGGGCTCTATCCCTAGAATCCACATAAATAGAAGCAGGAAGTGGCTCCCAAGTTGTCCTCTGACCTCCACATGTGTCACACCAGGTTGACATGCAACACACACACACAAAGAGCAGCCACGGATCCAGACAGAAGACGAGGCCTCTTCCAGGTGAGTTGCACATCTATGTAACCCACATCCAACTTACCCCAGCTCCACAGCTTCCCTTCTGTGGTGATGAGGAGGCTGTGGGCCGCACAGGAACCTGAAATAACGGTTCGTACCCGGACTCCTGACAGGCACCCATATCTATGGGGACCCCACAAATTCTGACCAAGGTTGCGGTAGGCAGCTGCAAAAGAAGAATGTAAATCAAAGCCATGACAGACAGGCAATGGGCCAGTGGGCAAATGAGGAGCACCCCAGCATGTCATGCGGGGCCACGGAAGACGCGAGGCTACTCCATGTCACTGGCCCTATCTATTTTCACAGTGCCAAGCCCTCTCCTCAGATCCTCAGACCCACACACACGGCTGCTGGTCCCCAATCCTAAATACAGGGCAGGGCTGGCCTTCCTGTACTCCATCTGGAATGACACAAGCTCATTCTGGAGTGTTTTTATCTATCCTCCTGCCTGCACCCTGACCTCCTCACAGCTAGAAAAAGGTCTTTCTCAGACCCACTTGCTTCCTTGTTGCCATCCACCCCTGACCTCTTGAGTTCCACCCACACCTAGGAAACTCAACTTGCTGGTCAGCCTGTCACCTGACTTGCTCACCCTGTCATCCCACGGCCTCTATTAGCCCTTCAAACTTTCTGGGAAACCACATCTGACTTTGTACTGTGCCCCTTAACTGCTTCCCACCTACTACACAACTGCCTCCACTATGACAGGCAGGGGGACCAGGCTGCGGTCCCCCTGCCAGGCTCACCTCCAGGTAGAGGAAGCTACCACCCCCACTTCCCTGAGGCAGAGGTGTGGCCTTTCTTTCACCTCCAGAACAATGGCGAGTATCTTGAGGAGCTAGCCACAGTTCAGGTGGCTCAGACACAGGCCAGCTGGCTAAGGAAAGGCCTCCCACCGGTCAGCCACGAGGAGTAGTGGCAGTACACGTACCCCTCCTTCCAGTACAGAGCAGCCCCTGCAGTGACCAGGGCACCTAGCATCAGAGGGTACCCTCAGACTCTGCAGCCAACCACACTGAAAAGTGCTTTAGGGGGCTGGAGAGATAGCTCAGTGGTAAACTGCCCTTCTGAAGGTCCTGAGTTCAATTCCCAGCACCCACATAGCAGTTCACACCTGTCTGATGACATCCTCTGGTGTGCAGATGTACACGGAGACAGAACACCCATACACATAAAACTGCATGAACAAATAAACAAACCTTTCTTTAAAAAGTGCTTTAAAACAAAACCCAACAGCACAGTCATTCCAAGGGATGAAATGAATGAAAGACAGCCTCTTAGGCTGTTAAAACTGAAGAGAAACTGGAATCAGCCCTGAATCATGGACGGCAGCAAACGCAGACTGCACACCTGCCACGGGACCAGGCCCAGAGGGAGAAGAATGGCCTGGTTCTTGAACCAGCTGGCCCAGGGAACCCTGGCTCCCCAGCACCTCTGCCAATGCTTCCTTCCCTGAAGAGGGCGCCATCACCAGCCACACGAGCATCCGGGGGCCTCCCCCATCCCAGGGGCCCCTCCTCATTTCAGTACAGAGGGGCAATGGTTCAGAGTCAAAGCCATACCGGGCAGCGGCCTCACTTCAGAGCCTGACTGATCAACATTAGCCCCCATGGTTTACAGACCCCCAGGACCCGGTCCTCACCATAGGCCACAGCAGGGACCATCATGCTGTTATGTAAACCAAGATACATTAAGGGTGGGGAGCTACAAAGATCCAAGAGACAGGGTGCATAGGTAAGCACCCCCTCCCTACCTGCAGGTCGGTGGGAGATAAGCCTTGTCTAACAGCTCCAGGCAAAGGTTACAGGTAGCCTAAACTTCTGAATGTTTACAATTAATAAGCGAAACTACACAAACCTGACTTTGGAGGCACAAGGTAAGACCCCAACATTAGCCAGGTCTGCTCTGGATACGTGGCACAGCTTCTGGGCCACAAAGGGCATGGAACGCGGAGGTGAGAGTCAGGTCAAGGCACCACTGTCTGCAGGACAATGGACACATGGACAGCAGGAACCCTGAGTGAACTAGCTGCAGCGGCCACTCTGCTCACTCAGGACTGGTAGGTGCCCATGGCTGTGCTGAAAGATGGGCATCTTCCACGAGGAGCAGCAGCTGCTCAGCTCCATCTGTACCATGCAGGACCTTCTGCCATCTTCCTGGAGCAGGGTGATGGCCAAGGCCCCTAGGTTTGGGTACCAGGGTGTGTCGGTGTTCAAATATTTGTTCCTGGACAAAGCAATGCTGGAAGCATTTTGGGCATGTTTCCAAATGAAGTCAAGAGCCATAAAGTATAGAGCTGGGCCCGCCCTCTTCAGCCCAAGAGGCCCCCCAGGAAGGCACCCATCTTCTACAGACAGTTGGATACAGGAAGTTACTTGGTGGGACCATTTCCACAGCTTTCTAGTTCCACTGAGTTGCGACAGACAAGCTATCGGTCACATCTGACAAGTGTGTGGGGCCACGTGGCACCACAGAACAGGACCAGCCTCTTCCTTGTAGTGAAAAGGAATCTTGAGGACTCAAGGGGTCATACCTGTTTGAAGACTACAATTCCCTAAGCAATCTCAGAAAGCTTTCCACACAGCACAGCCAGGCGTAAGAACAGGCTCAGCTCAAACACATCATCTTCACCAGAGTGGCTCTGTGGCCTCAAGCAATTTGCTTGGCCTCTCTGAACACATCCACAGACACAAAGACTACCTACCTGGTGGGCGGTCCCAGCACGCCACCAGCCACCTGGTTACACCAATGATCGAGAAACCTTTCTCATACCTTGTTGTTTAGGCACTTCCTTCCGTCCAATCAAGTCCCAGTTGGTTGCCCCAAAAATCAAAAGCTGCCCTTTGCACTTAGACCCTTCAAGTTTCTGAAGAGAAAGAGAGAAGGCCAAGAATTAGCTTGTTAAGGTGGCTGCTGACACTCCAAAGCTGCTCAATGGATGGAATAAGGGCAAGGTCTCTCTTTTGCAGCCCAGACCAACCTGGAACTCACCTCTTCGGGCATCAGCCAAGTATTGGGGTTACAAGTGTGCACCATCACACCTGGCTTAAAAATAATGCTCTGCGGGCACTTTCACTCTGGTCAGAGGCCCCATCCAATCACCCCCTCATTTACATTCTCCAAGGTAGGTGACCCTGAGCCTTACCCAGAAGTCCTGTTGTTAAGTCTGAGCTCAAGACTAACACTGAGACAAAGGAGGGCACTTATGACCAGCCTACAAGGCTGGAGACCCAGGAACCCACACGCCGTGACCAGCTACATAGTCCCCACTTCAAGAGCCATGACGCACTGGTAGCCCTCACACCTCAGCCCTGTGTCACTTCTGCAGGGTCGCCATGACCCTCTGTGCTGCCCACAGTCACAGGAGAGTTTTAACAGGGAGGAAGTAAGGGGATATTACAGTCTAACTTCACCAGGGGAGGCAGAGGAGTAACACAGGGAGGGCACTGCTTTGGTGGGCAGCAGGGCTGCCACCATGCTGCTCACAGCTGGCACCAGCAGCAAAAAACAGCCCCTTACAAAGGCTAACAGCCCAACTCCCTTCCCTCCATGTCTGGAGTTCGCTCTGCAGTTCTGATAATGGTCCTTGCAGGTCAGCCTCCTTAGCACCAGCAGCACAGGCAGGCAACACTACACCTGTCCAGTGTGTGTGTGTGTGTGGGGGGGGACGCTTCAATTCTCAGCCACTTTAGATATACCCCCCCCCAACACCAGGGCTACTGAGCCTACACTACCTACACAGATCTAGCCTTTTAAAGGCTACTACCCCATTATGGGCAATGCTCATAAAAATCAACTCTTCTCTCTGCCTTCTTAAATGTCAAAATACTTTATTATTCTTTCCTTTCAAACTGTGCTTGTGGGCTTCTGAGATGTCTCTGAACTGAGCAGTAGCTGCAGCTCCAACAGCTCCAAGTCAGCTGTTCCTAACGACACACCCCACAGATCCGTTTCCAGAAGTCATAGTTCATTCTTCGGGGAACCTGACCTCCCAGGCGCCGCTACTTCCAGTCATGTCCAAGAGGCAGAGGCAGGAAGCAAGCTTCACGACTGGCCCAAGCCTCATAGGAATGGAGCAGCCTCCCTGTTCAATTATTCAGCTCTCCTGCTGGGTGTGGGGGCAGCCTCCTGGGGCCAGACTCAAGTTACCTGAATGGGATGGGAGCCTGCTTTCCCTTTGTTGAAAAGCAGGTGTGGCAGGAATATCCTACAAGCCCCAGCCCAGTGCCCTGGGCCTCGGCAAAACCTTCACTTGCTCATGTCTATCTCTACTTTGAAGGGGCCTCAGAAATACACGGGACGGTGATTCCATACCAGATGCCACTGCCCTAGAAGCTTCTGAAGTGGAGAGAAGCTCAAGGGTTCCCAAGCTCAGCACTCACCGACAGGGAGTGCTGCGGTCACCCTGAGCGGACCAGGAATGCTGGTAGTCAGTCTACTGCCATCTCTGTGGCTCCTGAAGCCTTCATGCCAGCTGGGCATGTGTCTGTGGGCAATCTTGCCTTGTCTTCCCGTGAAAAACACAACTGTTCCCAACGCTCAGGGAGGCAGAGGCATGCAGATCTCTGTGAGTTCAAGGCCAACCTGGTCTACAAAGTCCAGCCAAGATTACACAGAGAAGCCTTGTCTCAGAAAAAACAAAAACAACAAAAATCAGGAACCCTTGTCTCAGAAAAAACAAAAACAACAAAAATCAGGAACTGTTAGCCTGGCTTGAGCTTCTAACATCACAGACTCCTGAGTTCTCACAGAAGACCTTTACTATACCCCTGCCAGTCCCTACACAACTGTTTGTTATTATTCCAACAATTCTCTCCAAAATTAACTCTTTTCTCCTTATGGAATAAAAACTTTTATTTGTGCTATTCATAATGCCCTTTCAGTCAAAGCCCCTGTCAAAAACTCTAGGCCACAGAATGGTAACAATCTATTCCATAAGCTTGTGGGAGGATCTCAATTGTAACAACCTATGCCACAAGGGGGGGGGGTCCCCAATGAACAAATGTATTGGAAAGGCCTTGGGGGCTCACTGGACAAGCATCAAAAGAAAGGTGGGAGGAACGGAGGGAGGAGAGCCAGGAACAATAGAAAAAGAACAAGCCAGAGGTTTCCCTGCTCTCTGGGGGCTAACCCAGCCTCCTATGTGACTCCATGCGTGAAACATATCAACACAGCAAAGCTCTAGAGTCCAGACCAGGTGAACTCCATCTCCCCATAATGGTCACAATCGTGACCTGAGCCAATGAGTGGCCAAAGCAGAAAACGCACTGAGTGCCTCCAATCAACAAAATGTAACTTCCTGGCCACAGGAATTATTCTGAATTATTGCCTGAGTACACTTTGTGAGGCAGAGTCAACCTTTTCACACATCCATTTAGGAGACTGAGGCTCTGGGACAGAGGCTTGGCCTTCAACTACGTTCATGAAAAACAGACAGTGAGTCTCAGGGTCCATGAAACCTTAGCAACCCCACACAGAGCCAGAGGCCTGCACCACTTACCAGTTTCTGAGGGCTCAGGCAAGGCCCCTGGTGATGCGTCAGCCCCTTCCTCGAAAGACAAAATTACCATCCAATATGACCACCGTGTACACAGGACAAGAGTGAAAACTAGTTTTCTACAAATCAGCTCTTAGGGACTTTCCTAGCACATCTCACTCCTGCAGGATAGCGCTGCCCTCAAAAGCATGAGCACGTGGCTCACCTTCCAAGCCCCACACAACTGCAAGCTCAAGATAAGGGAAGGCGAATGGCGGATGCTCACACACTGTGGCAGAGGACCTCCCACTGGGAAGAGGCCCGAGTTGGCTCAGTGCCTTCTGGGAAAGAGAGAGAGAGAGAGAGAGAGAGAGAGAGAGAGAGAGAGAGAATGGTGGCACTCCCCAATCCTACCAGAAGCAGAAACTCAAGGCACACTTCACAAGCGCCAACAGCATGGACCTTCTGAATCTCCACAGGCTGGGTTCACCTTGCCAATGACCCTGTAGCAGTGTGGGGTCCTGCAAAGGCCCCTAGCTTTAAGGTGATGGGGACACACAGCCTTTAAGTCCCTGTTTCTACACATACATGGGAAGCTAGCTGCACACACAAGACAAGCACAAACTGCAGGGGACTGCCTTTACTCAGAGATGGTGTCTCCCAGTAGGACAGAGACCTATTCCGAAACAGGGTGATGGAGAGAGACAGGCCTCTGAGCCCTCCTACACCTCCTTCTTCCTTTCCGAATGTGAATCCCTTCAGGGGTCTCTTTCCAGCCCTCAGAACTCACTGATCTGGGAGTGGGCTAGAACAGTTAGGCAGCTAGCTCAAAAGAGGATGTCCCCTCTCAAACTGGGGACAAAGGACTGATGGGACTATTTAACATCTCAAAAAGGATGTTGGCCACCAGGTTCTCCCAGCATCCTTTAGTCACTACCTGTTACAGGGCCTCCTGGTGCACATAGCTGCCCCCTACCCTAAACTTAATCCATCCCAGGGACCTCCATTCCCTCAGCTGCCCTTACCTGTATCACCCAGTCATTTATTACCCCCTCCTATGAGCCTCGGCTAGCACCGGGCTGCCCTCCCCGGTCCTCACGTGTCCTGCACTGACTCTGCCAGCTGTCCCTCCCTCTGCCTATGTCTCCCTTTTATCCACAATAAGCTTTCTCCTCCAATATACCCTCATCCTTTCCTTTTCCTCATTCGGTAGATCATCCAATTCCACATGGCTTCCTTAAATTCCATGAAAGCCTCACACAACAGAGGCAAGACCCCAACATGCCTAACTTCTCAGCCTTGTCCTGACCACTGAGCAGGAAGTAGGAGGGCAGTCTGTGGGTTCCCCTTTCAATACTCAGGCTAAGATGACTCTACCTAGCAAGCCTACCTCATGCAGGGCTTCTCTGCATGCCTAGCCAGAAGAACCTTCCTTCAAGATTTTAAGGTTAAAGTCCCTTTACTAGGTCTCCTAGTGTGCCTGGGCAGCTCCCTTTACTCTAGTCACCTCTGCAGAGCACCCTTTTGAAACAAGGGTGACGCTCCAAGGATCAAGCTCCATCTCTTAGGTAAACAGAGAATGCGTCTCCTGAAGGAACGGAGGAAGAAGTGTACCAAAGAAAACTTGCACAAAGTTCTAGTTGGGACACAGTGGACCCTGGGCCCGGTTCACACTGGCACTGCAGGGCTTTTTCCTAAAGCTCAAATTGGATGACTTAACCCAGAACTTACAAGCGAACCGACCCCACGGGCCCCACGCCGCGGCCACCGGAGGTAGACAAAGCCCAGTGCCGCTCTGCGGGGGGTCTCGGGTGGGAGGAGAGCCCCCGGGCGGGGAAGGGCCTCCGAGGAGCATGCGCGCTCACAAGCCTCAAGGCCCCCACCATGCCCCGCGCGCACCGGCCGGCCGACCGCGCAGGGCACTCATCGAGCATGCGCGCAGCACGCCAGGCCCCGCCCCCCCGGGGCGCCCGAGCCGCAGCGGCGGGAACCTCAAAGCCCCGGCGCGAGCCGGCAGCTCCCCGCGGGCTGCCCTCCCCCCCCCTCCGGAGGAGGAAGACACTGGGGGGGGGAGGGTGGACGCGCGGGGGATGGGGAAGAGTGACAACACCCGCACGGCCACGCACTCCGGTCGCCCCGGGCCGGGACCAGCACCCCCCGAGTTACCCGCGCGGCGTGGGGGAGGGGCGGGGCGTGACCCCGCGGCGCCCCTCCCCCCCAACGGCCAACCGCCCGCGCCCCCGCCCCACTCACGACGCGCTCCTTCGTGTGCTCGGGCTCGGTGATAATCGCGGCCGCGCCGCTCGCCTTGCCCGCCGCCGCCGGCCTGGCTGTGCGCTTGCCGCCGCCGGGGGCCCCGTCCAGCTCCGGGCCGTCTTCGTCGCCGCTGCTGCCGCCGCCGCTGCTGCTGCTGCAGCGCTCGGGCCGCTCGCGCTTCCTGCCCGCGGGGCCGCCGCGCCTCCGGGGCCCCGCGCGCGCCGTGCCGTTGCCCGAACTCGGCTCCTCCCAGGCCGCCCCCTTCTTCCTGGGCATGGTCGCGGGCTGCGGAGACACGGGCGCACAATGCACGGGCTGGCTGCGGGGCGGGGGAGGGGAGCGCGGCGCGGCGTGGGCCGCCCCACCTGCTGCTCCCGCGCCCCTCCCCACGCCGCGCGCCACGCGGGAACCCCCGGGGCCCCCGCCCGGCCCCAGGCACCTGCGGGCACGCGCGGAAAGATTAACTTTCGCGGGGCCCCTGCCCAGCCCCCGCGGCCCCACACTCGGCCCGTCTCCTTTTTTTTTTTTTTTTTATTGATTTTGAACAATGGGATCTCTGTCTGTCTCCGATTAAACCACGTGGATCCGCCTTCCTTCCCCTTCTTATTCATTCCGTTCCCCAACCCCCCTTCCCCAGCGTTGTTTTTTTTA